>NC_029777.3:37706461-37741618 GCF_000817695.3 Arachis duranensis | reverse complement strand
GAATTGAATAGAAGAACAATAGTAATTGCATTAATACTCGAGGGACAGTAGAGCTCCACACCTTAATCTATGGTGTGTAGAAACTCCACCGTTGAAAATACATAAGAACAAGGTCTAGGCATGGCCGAATGGCCAGCCTCCCAATGATCTAAGAAATAGGCGTCCAAAGATGATCAAAAGATCTAAAATGATCCAAAGATGAAAATACAATAGTAAAAGGTCCTATTTATAGAGAACTAGTAGCCTAGGGTTTACAAAGATGAGTAAATTACATAAAAATCTACTTCCGGGCCCACTTGGTGTGTGCTTGGGCTGGGCATTGAAGCATTTTCGTGTAGAGACTTCTCTTGGAGTTAAACACCAGCTTTTGTGCCAGTTTGGGCGTTTAACTCCCATTCTTGTGCCAGTTCCGGCGTTTAACGCCGGGCAGTTTTGAGCTGATTTAGAACGCCAGTTTGGGCCATCAACTCTCGAGAAAAGTATGAACTATTATATATTTCTGGAAAGCCCAGGATGTCTACTTTCCAACGCAGTTGAGAGCGCGCCAATCAGGCTTCTGTAGTACCCGAAAATCCACTTCGAGTGTAGGGAGGTCAGAATCCAACAGCATCTGCAGTCCTTTTCAGCCTCTGAATCAGATTTTTGCTCAGGTCCCTCAATTTCAGCCAGAAAATACTTGAAATCATAGAAAAACACACAAACTCATAGTAAAGTCCAGAAAAGTGAATTTTAACTAAAAACTAATAAAAATATACTACAAACTAACTAAAACATACTAAAAACAATGCCAAAAAGCGTATAAATTGTCCGCTCATCAGTAACCCTTTTCTGTTTTGGATGTTCGTGTACGTGGACGGTGCCCACGTATGCGACATTGGAAATTTGTCACCCATGCGTACGCGGGACTGTGCTTGCATACGCATGACCCTATTTTGCTGAAAAATGTGAATTTTGTATTTTTATGTTCTCTTCTTGCCTTTTAAACTTCTCAAATCATTGTTTGAGATCCTTTAACTAATGATTAGGCTTTGGGACCATAAGAGAGTTTTGAGTGAATTAAAAAGGTTATTTGTTATCAGTTTAGAGCTGGTGACTCAGTTTTTGGAAGGCTTGTGGTTGAAATTAGTGAAATTTAAGTTGTCGAGTATTACATTGATGAGAAATTCAGACTTGAATGAGGTTGAGCAATACTTTATTGAAATGGTAAGTGAAAGTTGATGAGAATTACGAAAGATCAAGGTTGATGAAATGGTTGAATATGAGCAGTGATCATTGAATAGTGAGTTTGATATGTATTGTTTTGGTAAGTCACTATGCGCCTGATAAGAATGGTCGTTTAATCCCACCTGTCAAGGTAGCGGCGCCGGCGTAGGGGCTGTGGGGGGTATCCCGCCTACATTCAGTGGTTCAGATGTGAGGGCTGAGGTAGTATCCCACTCACATAATTGGTGCACGAAATTGTGATCATCAACAATGGCGCCAAAGACTTGGTGCTCTCAAACGTGAATCACACTTTGTCACAACTTCGCACAACTAACCAGCAAGTGCACTGGGTCGTCTAAGTAATACCTTACGTGAGTAAGGGTCGATCCCACGGAGATTGTCGGCTTGAAGCAAGCTATGGTCACCTTGTAAATATCAATCAGGCGGATTTAAATGGGTTATGGAGTTTTCATAATTAAAAGATAAATAAAACATAAAGTAAAGATAGAGATATTTATGCAATTCATTGGTGGGAATTTCAGATAAGCGTATGGAGATGCTTCATCCCTCTTGAATCTCTGCTTTCCTACTGCATTCATCTAATCCTTCATACTCCTTTCCATAGAAAGCTGTATGTTCGGGTTTCACCGGCGTCAATGGCTACCTCCCGTCCTCTCAGTGAAAATGGTCCAAATGCATTGTCACAGCACGGCTAATCATCTGTCGATTCTCGATCATGTTGGAATAGGATTTACTATCCTTTTGCGTCTGTCATTACGCACAACACTCGCGAGTTTAAAGCTCGTCACAGTCATCCCTTCCCAAATCCTACTCGGAATACCACAGACAAGGTTTAGACTTTTCGGATCTCAGGAATGGCCGTCAATAATTCTAGCTTATACCACGAAGACTCCGATCTTTTGGAATGGAGGCTAAGAGATACACACTCGATCTAAGGTAGAACGGAAGTGGTTGTCAGGCACGCGTTCAAAGGTTGAGAATAGTGATGAGTGTCACGGATCATCACATTCATCAGGTTGAAGTGCAACGAATATCTTAGAATAAGAATAAGCATGAATTGAATAGAAAACAGTAGTAATTGCAATAATACTCGAGGAATAGCAGAGCTCCACACCCTTAATCTATGGTGTGTAGAAACTCCACCGTTGAAAATACATAAGTGATTAAGGTAGGCATGGCCGTGAGGCCAGCCCCCAATGTCTAAGGAAAACATTCCAAAAATGTCAAATTCCATGATTCCAAAGATAGATGAAAATACAATAGTAAAAGGTCCTATTTATAATGAAACTAGCTACTAGGGTTTACATAAATAGGTAAATGATGCAGAAATCCACTTCCGGGCCCACTTGGTGTGTACTTAGACTGAGCATTGAGCTTCACACGTGTAGAGGCTTCTCTTGGAGTTAAACGCCAACTTTGGTAGCAGTTTGGGCGTTTAACTCCAACTTTTATGCCAGTTCTGGCGTTTTGACTTTAAAATAGGGCAGAGAAGGGGCGTTTGAACGCCAGTTTGCGTCGTCAAAACTTGAGAAAAGTATAGACTATTACATATTTCTGGAAAGCCCTGGATGTCTACTTTCCATCGCAATTGAGAGCGCGCCATTTAGAGTTATGTAGCTCCCGAAAATTCACTTCGAATGCAGGGAGGTCAGAATCCAACAGCATCTGCAGTCCTTTGTCAGCCTCTAAATCAGATTTTTGCTCAGGTCTCTCAATTTCTGCCAGAAAATACCTAAAATCACAGAAAAACACAAAAAATCATAGTAAAGTCCAGAAATATGAATTTTGCATAAAAACTAATAAAAACATCCCAAAAAGTAGCTAGATCCTACTAAAAACTACCTAAAAATAATGCCAAAAAGCGTATAAATTATCCGCTCATCACAACACCAAAATTAAATTGTTGCTTGTCCCCAAGAAAATGAAAACAAAATAGGATAAAAAGAAGAGAATATACAATGAATCCCACAGTATCAATGAAACTTGGTCCTAATTAGATGAACAGGGCTTGTAGCTTTTTGCTTCT
The DNA here is from genome assembly GCF_000817695.3 of Arachis duranensis. Taxonomy (NCBI): domain Eukaryota; kingdom Viridiplantae; phylum Streptophyta; class Magnoliopsida; order Fabales; family Fabaceae; genus Arachis; species Arachis duranensis. The sequence goes on along the minus strand of NC_029777.3, from coordinate 37,738,368 downwards.
GAACAGTTTTGGCATCTCACTTTTTCTTTTGAAATTCAGAATGATTGGCATCTATAGGAACTCAGAGTTTCAGATAGCGTTATTGATTCTCCTAGTTAAGTATGTTAATTCTTGAACACAGCTACTTTTATGAGTCTTGGCCGTGGCCTTAAGCACTTTATTTTCCAGTATTACCACCAGATACATAAATGTCACAGACACATGACTGGGTGAACCTTTTCAGATTGTGACTCAGCTTTGTTAAAGTCCCCAGTTAGAGGTGTCCAGAGTTCTTAAGCACACTCTTTTGCTTTGGATAATGACTTTAACCACTCAGTCTCAAGTTTTTCACTTGGACCTGCATGCCACAAGCACATGGTTAGGGACAGCTTGATTTAGCTGCTTATGCCCGGATTTTATTTCCTTGGGCCCTCCTATCTATTAATGCTCAAAGGCTTGGATCCTTTTTACCCTTGCCTTTTGGTTTTAAGAGCTATTGGCATTTTCTGCTTGCTTTTTCTTTCTCTTTTTTTTTGCCATTTTTTTCTCTTTTCTCTCACTTTTTTTTCACTGCTTTTTCTTGCTTCAAGAACCAATTTCATGATTTTTCAAATTATCAATAACATTTCTCTTTGTTCATCATTCTTTCAAGAGCCAACAACTTTAACATTCATAAACAACACGATAAAAAATATGCACTGTTCAAGCATTCATTCAGAAAACAAAAAGTATTGCCACCACATCAAAATAATTAAACTAGTTTCAAGATAAAATTTGAAATCCAAGTACTTCTTGTTCTTTTGTAATTAAGCACACTTTTCTTTTAAGAAAGGTGAAGGATTCATGAAGTTATTCATAGCTTTAAGACATAGACACTAGACACTAATGATCATGTAGTGAAGACACAAACATAGATAGAATATACAGCATAAAGCCGAAAACAGAAAAATAAATAGACAAGGAGATTAAGGAATGAGTCCACCTTAGTGAGGGTGGTGTATTCCTCCTCTTGAAGAACTAATGGTGCTCTTGAGCTCCTATATGTCTCTTCCTTGCTTTTGTTGCTCCTCCCTAGTGATTTTGGTGCTCCTATCCTTAGTTGCTCCCAATAGTTTTGTGGAGGAAAATGCATCCCTTGAGGCATCTCAGGTATTTCTTGATGAGGGAATTCCTCATGCTCTTGTTGAGGTCCATGAGTGGGCTCTCTTGTTTGCTCCATCCTTTTCTTAGTGATGGGCTTGTCGTCTTCAATGAGGATGTCTTCCTCTATGACAATTCTAGCTGAATTGCATAGGGATCATCTTTTTCTTGGCCACAACTTCATAGAAGTGGTCTTGATGGACCTTTGAAATGAATCTTTCCATCTCCCCTGACTCGAAGGTGGAAGCTTTTCCATTCCCTTTCCTCTTTCTAGAGGTTTCTCCGGCCTTAGGTGCCATAAATGGTTATGGAAAAACAAAAAAAGCAATGCTTTTACCACACCAAACCTAAAATGTTTGCTCATCCCCGAGCAAAAGAAGAAAGAAAGATGTGGAAGAAGAAGAAAATATAGGAGATGGAGGGTGTATAAGGTATTTGGAGAAGAGTGTTGTAGAAAGGTATGAAGAGAAGAGAGAGTGAGTTGAGGTTGGTGGGGATCCTGTGGGGTCCACAGATCCTGAAGGGTCAAGGAATTCGCTTCCCTGCTCCAATTGGGCATACAAAACTCCTTAGAGTGTAATCCTGGCATGTAAACGCCAGTCTGCTGCCCTGTTTTGGCGTTTAAATGCCAGCTTTCCTTCCTATTCTGGCGTCTAAATGCCAGTTTGTTGCCATGTTCTGGCATTTAAACGCCAGTCTGGTCCCTTATTCTGGCGTTTAAATGCCCAGAAAGGTGCCAGATTAGGCGTTTAAATGCCCATTTTGCTACCCTTACTGGCGTTTAAACGCCAGTAAGTCCTTCCTCTGGGGTGTGCTGTTTTCAATGCTGTTTTTGATTTTTTTATTTTTGTAATTGTCTTTGTGACTTTACATGATCATCAACCTAAAAGAAAACAAAATAATATAGATAAAATTAATATAAAATTGGGTTGCCTCCCAATAAGTGCTTCTTTAATGTCAATAGCTTGACAGTGAGCTCTCATGGAGCCTCACAGATGATCAGAGTATGGTTGAGATCTCTCAACACCAAGCTTAGAGTTTGGCTGTGGCCTCCTAACACCAAACTTAGAGTTTGAATGTAGGGGCTCTGTTTGACTCTGCATTGGGAGAAACTCTTCATGCTTACTCTTCATGGTTACAGATGGAGAACCTTGAGTCTTTACCACAAGGCATTCTTCATTCACATGAAGGATCAACTCTCCTCTGTCAACATCAATCACAACTCTTGTTGTGGCTAGGAAGGGTCTTCCAAGGATGATGGATTTATCCTCATCCCTCCTAGTGTCTAGGATTATGAAATCAGCAGGGAAGTAAAGGCCTTCAACCTTCACTAGCACGTCCTCTACTAGTCCATAAGCCTTTTTCATAGATTTATCTGCCATCTCCAATGAGAATTTGGCAGCCTGTACCTCATAGATTCCCAGTCTCTCTATTACAGAGAGTGGCATCATGTATATCCCTAACCCTAGGTCACATAGAGCTTTTTCAAAGGTCATGGTACCTATGGTACAGGGTATTAAGAATTTACCAGGATCCTGTCTCTTTTGAGGTAAATTTTGCTGAACCAATGTATTCAGTTCATTGGTGAGCAAGGGAGGCTCTTCCACCCAAGTCTCATTACCAAATAGTTTGGCATTCAGCTTCATGATTGCTCCTAAATATTGGGCAAATTGCCCTTCAACAATGTCTTCATCCTCTTCAGAAGATGAATAGTCATCAGAGCTCATGAATGGTAAAAGGAGGTCCAAGGGAATCTTTATGGTCTCTGTATGAGCCTCAGATTCTTTTGGTTCCTCATTAGGGTATTCCGTACGGACCATTGGATGTCCCCTAAGGTCTTCCTCATTGGGATTCACGTCCTCCTCTTCCTCTAAGGTTTTGGCCATGTTGATTATATCAATGGCCTTGCACTCTCCTTTGGGATTCTCTTCTATATTGCTTGGGAGAGTGCTAGGAGGAGTTTCAGTAACCCTTTTACTCAGCTGGCCCACTTGTGCCTCCAAGTTTCTAATGGAGGATCTTGTTTCAGTCATAAAACTAAGAGTGGCCTTAGATAGATCAGAGACTATGTTTGCTAAGTTAGAAGGATTCTGCTCAGAATGCTCTGTCAGTTGTTAAGATGATGATGGGAAAGGTTTGCTATTGCTAAATCTGTTTCTTCCACCATTGTTATTATTGAAGCCTTGCTTCTGTTGATCCTTCATGCATTTTGCAATCCATTCAGACTCTGAGAGATCATATTGACTTGTTGGGTCAATATTTTGTTCTGAGCCAGTATGGCATTCAGAGCATCAATTTCAAGAACTCTTCTCTTTTGAGGCGTCCCATTACTCACAGGATTCCTCTCGGAGGTATACATGAACTGGTTATTTACAACCATTTCAATAAGTTCCTAAGCTTCTGCAGGTGTTTTCTTTAGGTGAATGGATCCACATGCAGAATGGTCCAGTGACATCTTGGAAAATTCAGACAGACCATCATAGAATATATCTAATGTGGTCCATTTTGAAAGCATGTCAGAATGACACTTTTTGGTCAGTTGCTTGTATCTTTCCCAAGCTTCATAGAGGGTCTCACCATCTTTTTGTCTAAAGGTCTGAACATCCACTCTAAGCTTGCTCAGCTTTTGAAGAGGAAAGAACATGGCTAAGAAAGCCGTGACCAGCTTATCCTAAGAGTCCAGGCTATTTATGGGTTGTGAGTCCAACCATGTTCTAGCTCTGTCTCTTACAGCAAAAGGGAAAAGCATAAGCTTGTAGACTTCAAGATCGACTCCATTGGTCTTAACAGTATCACAGATCTGTAAGAACTCAGTTAAGAACTGATAAGGGTCTTCTGATGGAAGTCCATAAAACTTGCAATTCTGTTGCAGTAGAGAAACTAATTGAGGCTTTAGCTCAAAATTGTTTGCTCCTATGGCAGGGATTGAGATACTTCATCCATAGAAGTTGGAAGTTGGTGTAGTAAAATCACCAAGCATCTTCCTTGCATTGTTGTTTGGTTCGGCCATAATTATTTCTTTTGCTGCTTCCTTTTCGAAAATTTCAGTGAGGTCCTCTTCATAGTTTTTTCAGGTTCAGGATCAGTTTCAACAAGTATGCCTTTATCTTTGTTCCTGCTCATATGAAAGAGAAGAAAACAAAGAAAATATGGAATCCTCTATGTCACAGTATAGAGATCCCTTGAGGTGTCAGAGGAAAATAAGAATAGAAGAAGGAGGTAAGAATTCGAACACACAAAGAGAGATGGAGTTCGAATTGACAATGGAGGAGGAATGTTAGTGTTTAAATAGAAAAAGATAAAAAAAGGGGGGAGAATTTTTGAAAATTAAAATTTAAAATAATTAGTTAGTTGAAAAAGATCTGAAAATTAATTTTGAAAAGATAGGAGGTTTAGAAAAGATTTTGAAATTGATTTTAAAAAAGATATGATTTGAAAAAGATGTGATTAAAAAGATATGATTGAAAGATAAAAATTAAAAAGATTTGATTTTTAAAATTAATAACTTGATTAACAAGAAACTAAAAGATATGATCCTAAATTTCAAATTTTGAACCTTTCTTAACAAGAAAGTAAAAAACTTGAAACTTTTGAATCAAGATTTTTGAAAATTTTGAAAAAGATTTATTTTTTTTGAAAAATATATGATTAAAAAGATATGATTTGAAAAAGATTTGATTGAAAATATTTGATTTGAAAAAGATTTGATTTTGAAAAAAATATGAAGATTTGGAAAAGATTTGATTTGAAAACAGTAGTAATTGCAATAATACTCGAAGAACAGCAGAGCTCCACACCCTTAATCTATGGTGTGTAGAAACTCTACCGTTGAAAATACATAGTGATGAAGGTAGGCATGGCCGTGAGGCCAGCTCCCAATGTCTAAGGAAAATGTTCCAAAGATGTCAAATTCCAAGATTCCAAATATAGATTAAAATACAATAATAAAAGGTCCTATTTATAATGAAACTAGCTACTAGGATTTACAGAAATAGGTAAATGATGCAGAAATCTACTTCCGGGCCCACTTGGTGTGTGCTTGGGATGAGCATTGAGCTTCACATGTGTAGAGGCTTCTCTTGGAGTTAAATGTCAGCTTTGGTGCCAGTTTGGGCGTTTAACTCCAACTTTTATGCCAGTTCTGGCGTTTTGACTTCAGAATAGGGCAGAGAAGGGGCGTTTGAATGCCATTTTGCATCGTCAAAACTTGAGAAAAGTATGGACTATTATATATTGCATGAAATCCCTAGATGTCTACTTTCCAACGCAAGTGAGAGCGCGCCATTTGGAGTTGTGTAACTCCAGAAAATCCACTTCGAGTGCAAGGAGGTCAGAATCCAACAGCATCTGCAGTCCTTTGTCAGCCTCTAAATCAGATTTTTGCTCAGGTCCCTCAATTTCAGCCAGAAAATATCTAAAATCACAGAAAAACACATAAACTCATGGTAAAGTCCAGAAATTTGAATTTTGCATAAAAACTAATAAAAACATCCCAAAAAGTAGCTAGATCCTACTAAAAACTACCTAAAAACAATGCCAATAATGATGAGCGGATATTTTATACACTTTTTGGCATTGTTTCATTAGTATATTTAGTACAATTGATTAAGTTTTATTATGTTTTAGTAGGTTTTAGTGCAAAAATCAATTTTTGGATGCTACTTTGAGTTTTTGTTGTTTTTCTATGAATTTAGGTGATTTTTGGGTCATTCTGACAAGTTTTAGAAAAGCCTGATTCACAAACAGAGAAAGGACTGCAGATGCTGTCAGATTCTGACCTTCGTGCAATCAAACGAGCATATCTGGAGCATATCTAGGGCTTTCCATCAATATATAATGGTTTATATTTATCTTTGGAAATGATGGTCCAAAACGGGCGTTAAATGCCCATCTGACTCCCTGCCTGGCATTTGAACGCCTCAGAAGGACCAAGATGGTGTTTGGACGCCCAAAAGGGAGCTAGCCTAGCGTCAAACGGCCCAAGAGGAGTCTAAGCACGTAAATTCACTCCCAAGCTCAGCCCAAACACTCACCAAGTGCGCCCAGAAGTGGATTTTCACACCCTTTAGCTTAGTTTATCACATTTTTGTCATTTTTAATTAATAGTAACATCTTTTAGGTCTAGTATTTTGATTATAAATAAGAAACTTGCTTCTTCCTAAGGATCATACCTCCTAAGAGTGGAGAAGCACAAACACATTACTACTATTATTTTTTGTAAGCTTTGAGCAACTAAACCTCCTAGGTTAAGGTTTGGAGCTCTGATGATTCTCATCGATTAATAATATTACTGTTTCTATTTCAATCTATGTTTGATTCTATGCCAAGATGTATCTTTGTTCTTCAATCTAATGAAACTGGGTGGAACGAGAGTATGACCCGTTTTCTATATGGATTCTTCCGAGTCCCTAGCGGGGTAGCATTGAATCACAAGCTTGATTATACATCTCTTAGATGGCTAATCCATGACTTTGTTGGGGACATGGGAACATCTGTTTAGCCAAGATACGTGGCGATTAAGGACTTTGTGGTATAGACTAGAATAATAAAGCTTCATTCTCCAATCCGAAAGATTCGACATTGTCTGTGGCATTTTGAGTAGGATCACCAGGGATTGAATTTCTAGAGCTTTACCCTCATTCAGATTGGATGACCATTAGCATCGGCGTGTGATCTGAAGTAGAGGAGATTAATGACCACTATCCCCGGTGTTAATCACTTACAGTCTGCCATGGAATGAATCATTCGTTGTTGGAGTAAACAGTAAGAAAATTTGAATCAGAAAGAAGAAGCATCTCCGAAGCCTCAACTGATTTCTTATCACTGTTTTCACACCAATTTAGTAATTCTTTCCTTATTTTGTTTTTATGCGTTTTTCACAACCACTATCTTTTCAATCCGCCTGACTAAGATTTGCAAGATAGCCATTGCTTGCTCAATCCGACAATCCTCGTAGGATTCGACCGTCACTCACCTGAGGTATTACTTGGATGACCGAGTGCACTTGCCGGTTCATTTGGGCGAAGTTTGCGGAGTTCAATTTCGCACACCAAATTTTTGGCGCCATTGCCAGGGATTGTTTGAGATTGACAAACTACTAGACTATCTTATTGCTTAGATTAGGTACTTTTTATGATTTATTTGCTCTTTTAATTGTGTTTCCTATTTTCTTTTTAAAACCTTTTCAAAACCTTTTCTTTTCTTTAGTAATCTTTATCTTTTGTTTGAGTCTTGTGTTAGTTTTTAAGTTTGGTATCCCTTTTTGTGTTCATGTTTTTCTTTGAAAGTTCAAAATTGTTCTTGTTTTCTTTCTTGATGTTCGAAATTTTTTGGATAACTTTTCTTGTTTGATTTCAAAATCCTTAAGTTTGGTGTCTTTTTTGTGTTTCTTGGTTTTTCTTTCCTTTAGTTTTTCAAAAATTTTTCTTGAGTGTTCTTTATAGTATTCGAACTGTTCTTGTTATTTTTTTGATTTGATATTAAGATTTTTAAGTTTGGTGTCCTTTTCTATTTTTCTTTCCAAATTTTTGAAATTATAGTCAATTGATTTCTAAATTTTTAAGTTTGGTGTCTTTTAGTGTTTGTCTTTTTAATTTTTCAAAATTTGAAATTTCAAAATTCAAATTTTAAACTTTCTTGTTATCTTTTCAAATCATTGTCTTATCTTTTTCTTTAAAATTCAAAATTTTGTCTTATCTTGTTTTAAATTCAAATTTTAAAATTGAAATTTCAAATTCTTATCATACATTAATTTAAGTTCAATTTCAAACTTCAAGATTTCAAAATTCAAAATTTCAAAATTCAAGTTTTAAAATTCAGATTTCAAATATTAAATTTCAAATTTCAAAAATCAAAATTTTCAAAATTCAATTTTCAAATTTTAAAAATTAAATCTTTTCAAATATTTCAAATCTTATCTTTCGTAATCTGTGTTTGACTTTTTCTTCCCAATTTTAATTTTCAAGATCTTCTTTTGACTTTTCCTTTTTGAATTTCAAATTTTCAAAATCAAATCTTTTATTCTTTTCAAATCTTGTTAGTTAGTTAGTTGCTAGTTTCATCTTATTCTAATTTTAAAAGTTGGGTATCTCTTTTATTCTCCTTTCTCTTTCCTCTTTTAATTTCAAAACTTAAAAAAAAATCAAATTTGTTGTTTTAATTTTAATTTTGCGAATCTTTGATTGATTCTTTCTTTTTTGTAATTTTAAAAATTTTCAAAATCAAATCTTTTATCTTATTTTCAAATATTTTTAATTAATTGTTTGCTTTATCTTGTTTTAATTTTCAGTTTGGTATTTCTTTAATTTTTCTTTTCTCTTTCTTTTTGAATTTCAAACATTTTTACACACATTTCTTTCTAATTTTTTAAAATTTTTCAAATTTCATAATTATTTTTTCTTTCTATTTTTATTTATTTTTTTAAAAAAGAGAATTTTTAATTCTTATTCTTTCTTCTTGGGTATCTCACTGGGAGTTATCTATACTTTGACATAGAGACTCCCATTTTTCTTTGTCTCTTGCTTGTGCAGGAATACAAAAAATCACTATGGATCCAAATGAGGATGCAAAACCCAGAAGAACCTTGGGATCTTATACAGCTCCCACTCTTGACTTCTACGGAAGGAGCATTAGTATACCTCCTACTAGAGTAGCTCATTTTGAGCTCAACCCACAATTGATAATTTTGGTGCAACAAACTTGCCAGTTTCACGGACTTCCTTAAGAAGACCCCACTAGATTCCTCTCTGACTTCCTGGAGATCTGTGATACTGTAAAGACCAAGGGAGTGGATCCTGAAGTCTACAGGATGATGCTTTTCCCATTTGCTTTGAGAGCTCAAGCAAAGGATTGGTTGGATGTCCAACTCAAGGGGAGCTTGATTACCTGGAGTCAGGTAGTCATCAAATTTCTGAACAAGTACTTTTCCCCCCAAATAAGCTAACCCAACTAAGACTGGACATTCAATGCTTCAAACAAGAGGATAATGAGTCTTTTTGTGATGCCTGCGAACGGTACAAGTTGATGCTCAGAAAATGTCCCATTGAAATATTCACAGAGTGGGTCAAGCTGGATATCTTCTATGACGGACTCTCTGAAAGAGCCAAGGTATCCCTGAATAATTCTGTGGGTGGCTCTTTACACATGAAGAAGACTCTAGAAGAGGCCAACGAACTCATTAAGATGGTGGCTAACAATTAATACCTATACTCATTAGAGAAGACCTCAATGAAAAGGGAGGACAACAGAGTGTCAACCGAATTTGCTATCCATGAATAAAATGAATCTTTAGTCCAGCAGCTGAACTTTCGCACACAACAAGTGTTGAGCCTGCAAAGTTCAGTAAACAACCCTCTTCCTCAGCCTCCCCAGCCTCGAAGTACTTTTGACCTGGCACCTACAATAGCAAAAGTTGTAAAGAGCCAACAAGGCTTCATGCAAGAGACCAAAGCCTCCATAAGGAATATGGAAGCACGGTTGAACCAGGCTAAACAACGCTTGTATGAACAGATAAGAGAAGAGTGCCAAGCTCTTCAATTAAGGAGTACCCTGAACACCCAGCCTCAGAATAGTAAGAGGCAGGGAGAAGAGCTGGCAGAAGATGAACAAGCTGTAGTTCAAGGCACTCATGAGAGTGCTGAACGCCCAGAAAGGGGCAGCCAGGGTGTCCAACACCCAGAGGGGGGAAATCAGGGCATTCAACGCCTAATAGGGGGTAGCCCAGGCGTCCAACACCCAGAAAAGTGGTAATCCAGGCATTGAATGCCAGTCCAAGGGAGGCCAGACACGTGTAAGTGCTGAGAACACCTCTCCTAAGCAAGCTGGTAGCCCTTCTATAGGCACTACAGACACTCACCCTGCACCGTTCATGGCCCTCGAGTACAAGGCCAAGTTACCATACCCTCATGGACTCTGGAAAACAGAAAAAGATAGGCAATTTGCCAAATTCTTAGAAGCTTTCAAGAAACTGGAGATCGAAATCCCTTTTACAGAGGCTCTTGAATAAATTCATTCATATGCTAAGTTCTTGAAGGAAATATTGAATAACAAGAGGGATTGGAGGGAAGTAGAGATAGTGGTGCTTACTAAGGAGTGCAGTGCAGTCATTTAGAGGAACCTTCCTTAGAAACTTCAGAGACCCCCCTAACACTCTTCCTAGAAACACAGAAGTGAATCCAGGAGAAGAGTGTAAGGTCCTCATTAACACAAAGGAGGCTAAGCCTAAGATGGTACATACTATTGAGGAACTAGATGAAGAAGAGACTCAAGAAGAGGTTGGAAGCACACTGTTACATGCCCCTTTCGTGAGAAGAAAGCCTAAAGTGCCACACCCTCAGAAGACCCAAAAGGAGAGAAAGGACAAGCACTACTCACAATCCTTGGAAGGCTCTAGGAAGCTGCAAATCAATATTCCTTTTCCTAAGGTTTTGGAGCAATGGTATCTATCTACTAGAAGAAACCTCTCTGATGTTGAGAGAGGCAAATTGGTGATGAGGTTATAAGGATTACATGAATATCAAGGTCCTTAAACCTCCACTACCCATGACAAAGGAGGTACTTCCATGCAGAGTACAATACTGAATCCTCCTTCCTTGGTGAAAACTCATATAGTTTTCCCATACATCAAACTTAAGTTTGGTGTTGGGCAGTCACCACCCACCAAGGAGGAAGGTCCCAAGAGGAGGATGCATAAGGGATGGAGAAACAATACAACCCCTACCCTAACAAGCAAGGAAAATTAAGCTAATAACAATAAAAGAAAGCTTGTTAGGAGGAATTCAAATCCGAGGGCACTGATCTCCTCTTTTTCCCCTTGGAGTCGTTTCTGCTAACCACCTGGAAGAAAAAGAAGAAAGTTAACAATCGAGTGTCAAGCTAATGACATTAAAGAAGCACTTGTTGGGAGGCAACTAAACCATGAGTAGATACTTAGAACAGAGACAAAGACAATTGGAGATGGAAACAGAACACCCTGGGAGAGCCCCTTGCTGGTGTTGAACGCCAGACAAGGACGAGGCTGGACGTTCAACGCCCATGAAGGAGCATGCACGGGCGTTGAATGCCAGTAATAGAGGGTGATGACAAGTCATCTTATGCTAGCTTTTCAAGCATGTTTCACTTGTTTCATTAGGTTTTAGGCACTTTCTTGCATCATAAGTAAGTGATTTGGAGTGGATTTGCATGGTTATGTCAATTCAATCAACCATCAATTAATTGCCACAAAGTCATGAGGTTTAAGCTAGAATTAGTTGGTTTTTGAATGATTTAGAAATCTTGTGAATTTGGTGAAGCTTTGATTAGTTGTTTTGATTACTTGCAGGTGAAGAAATGATGGAAAAAGGAATTTTTGGCACACTTTTGAAGATAGAGCAGGCTTTGGACCTTAGGCCACGCTTTGAAAAGCGTGACCCAAGGCATTAAAGCATTGCGCATCAAAAGGGGCAAGAGCATAGCGCTTCTATTTGAGCGCAGCACTCTCTAATTGAGCGCTAAAGCACCAGCACCAACCAAGAAACAATGGCGCTACGTGAAGTCTCTTAACTAAGTGCTCAAGGATGCCAAATAGAACAAGGGTAGCGCTCAAATGGAGAGAGCGCTAAGTTAAGTGTTTTACCTTTTTTGTGGAGCTCAACAAAGAAAATCAAGGCACGACAATAACAAAGGGTGCAGCCAAGGTTCGAACCCATGAACCAAGAGAAGCGCGCTGCAAGGCTTGGCAAGGAAATTGGCCAAAATGGCTTCACCAAAATTCGAAGAAGGGGACAAGCGCATGAAAGAAAGGGCACTACGTGAACTTAGTTCACTGAGCGCTATACTTCACAAGGAAATTGGCTTAACATGGGAGAGCCAGGTTTCGAAGAAGAGGCCTCACTCCAAGGCAAGGGGCGCTACGTTGCATTACTTAACGTAGCGCTATGAACAAGGCTTGGTTCGAAGGTTGGCATGAGCCTGGAACAAGGCAAGGAGCGCTACATTGCCTTACATGACCGAGTGCTCCCCTGGAGGTGTCCCATGGTCCAAATTCAATTAAAAACCATTTTGGATCCACCTCTTCACCAATTTGAAAAGCTCACTCCAAGTTCTAAAAATCAAAAAATAGAAAGTGTATAAATAGGAGTTAGTTTGATTTGTAAAGGACCTCTTTTAGCATATTTGATTTCCTTTAGCTGAATTTTTTAGTTTTCACTTAGTTTTCACTTTGAATTTGGAGAATTGGGATTGAGATTTGAGTTTTCTTTGTCATTGTTCTTGCTTCTGCAACTTTTACTTTCTGTTTTGAATTTTGGATTAAGATTGAAAGAATTCTGTTTCAATACTTGATCTGAAATTCATCTTTGTCCTCTTCTGCATAATTTTGATCATTGAAGAATTGGATCTGTTTTATTCACTGTCTTCATTTACATTTCTTCTACAATTGAGTTTCTGTTTGATCAAGAGAAGAATTGAGATCTGGATCTGCTTTCTAGTCTCATTGCTCTTCTTGGATCTTCAATTTCTATTGGAGAATCTCATAATTGAGCTAAGCTTCTCTTGTTCTGCTTTTTCAAGTAATTTTCCATTTCTGTTTGATACTGAACTGAACTTCTTTACTTCACAACTTTCTAATTTACTTTAGCTTGCATTTCTCTTGCTAAATTTTGTATCCCAACTCCCAGATCCCTTTACTCTTCAAGTTATTTAAGTTCCTCAGCACTTTAGATTCAGTGATTTAGATTTCTTGCATTTTAAGCTTCAGCCATTTACATTTCTTGCAATTTAAGTTTCAGACATTTACATTGCTTGCACTTTAAGTTTCAGCTCTTTTACTTTCTTGCACTTTAAGTTTCATGCAATTTATTCTTCTGCACTTTAGTTTTCTGTCAATTTCCCCTCTCCCTTTTATTTTCATGCAATTTAGCTTCTGTTGATCACAATTCACTCAAATCATCAACTGTTTGCTTAACTAAATTCATCACCTAACTAAAATTGCTCAATCCATCAATCTCTGTGGGATCGACCTCACTCTTGTGAGTAATTACTACTTGATGCGACCCGGTACACTTGCAGGTGAGTTTTGTGTGGAATCATTTTTCCACCCATCAGAGGGAACTGGGCATTCAACGCCCACCAAGGAGTACTTTCTGGCATTGAATGCCAGACCAAGGGAGAGCTAGGCATCAAACACCCAAGCAGGAACAGCCAGGTCCCTACCTGGCGTTCAACGCCAAAAAATGGCGTTGAACGCCCAGGTAAGGGTAAGGAACTTCAAGTTTCAAAAACCCTTCTTATCCAATATTCTCTCCCATTTCTTCTTTGCTTGGGGATAAGCAAAATTTTTATGTTTGGTGTTGCAGAGCAAGCTCTGGGTTTATGCTATCATCAATGGCCCCAAAGGAAGGTGAATCATCTTCACGGAAGATCAGAAGCCGCCATAACTAAGGTGGTTAAGTTTCATTACCCCTTCCTTTAGCTTATTTCCTGTTTTCTATTACTGGTGCATGATCATGTTTAGTATTTTGTCCTTTCCTAGTTTTGATTTGTCTTAAGCTATAAAATATCCTATGTATCCTTCACCATGCTTAAAAAATTTTTTTCTTGAAAAATAATAGTGAGATACATAAGCTCGAGTTATATAATAAGAGTAGTCCAACTATTTTGATGTGGTGACCTTTGCTTTTACTTTCTGAATGCATGAATTAATAGTGCATATTTGATGTTGAAGTTAAGCATATTGGCTTTTGAAAGAATGATGAAAAAGGAGAAGTATTATTGGTAATCTAAAAAATCCAAAAAAAAAATGATTCTTGAAGCAAGAAAAAGCAGCAAAAAGAAAAAAGAAAGAAAATGAGAAAGAAAAAAGAAAGAAAAAGAGAAAGAAAAAGCCAAAAGCTCTTAAACCCAAAAGGCAAGAGCAAGGATCCAAGGCTCTAAGTATCAATGGTTAGGGGGGTCTAAAGAAACAAAATCTTGGCCTAAAAAGTTCAAATGAGCTGCTTCCCCTAACTAAATGCTTGTGGCGTCAAGGTGTCAAGTTGAAAGCTTGAGACTGAGCAGTTAAAGTCGTGATCCCAAAAGCAAAAGAGTGTGCCTAAGAACTCTGGACACCACTGTTTGGGAGTTTAAGCAAAGCTAAAGTCGAATCCAAGGGTTCCCCCAGTTAAGTGTCTGTGGCGTTTATGTATCCAGTCGTAATACAGGAAAACAAAACATTTAGGGTCACAGCCAGGCTAAAAAAAGAAGCTGTGATCAAGAATCAAGAAAAGATAAACCAAAAGAATCAATAATATCATTTGGATTCTAGTTTCAAAGGATGCCAATACTTATAAGCTTCAAAGGAAAGTGAGATGCAAAAACTGTTCAGAAATAAAGAGCTACTAACCCCGCTCATCAATTCGAACTAAGCTTCATTGAAAACTTTGAGACTTATTGTATCTTTTTCTTCTTTTAATCCAACTTGTTTTTGGTTGCTTGGGGACAAGCAAACGTTTAAGTTTGGCGTTCTGATGAACAGATATTTTATACGCTTTTTGGCATTGTTTCTTTAGTATTTTTAGTACATTTGATTAAGTTTTATTATGTTTTAGTAGGTTTTAGTACAAAAATCACTTTTTAGATGCTACTTTGAGTTTTTTTGGTTTTCCTATGATTTTAGGTGATTTTTGGATAATTTTGGCAAGTTTTGGAAAAGCCTGATTCAGAGACAGAGAAAGGACTGTAGATGCTGTCATATTTTGACCTCCGTGCATTTAAACAAGTATATCTGGAGTTATAGAGGTCCAAATAACCTTATCGCAATGGCATTGGAAAGCTAACATCTAGGGCTTTCCAGCAATATATAATGGTCTATATTTATTTTTGGAAATAATGACCCAAAACTAGAGTTGAACGCCCATCTGACCCTTTGCCTGGCATTTGGACACCCCAGAAGGACCAAGATGGCGTTTGGACGCCCAAAAGGGAGCAAGCCTGGCCTCCAACTCCCCAAGAGGAGTCCAACACATGAATTCACCCCAAGCTTAGCCCAAACACTCACCAAGTGGGCCTAGAAGTGGATTTTCGCACCCTTACGCTTAGTTTATCATATTTTTGTAATTTTTAATTCATAGTAACATCTTTTAGGTCTAGTATTTTGATTATAAATAAGAAACTTCCTTCCTCCTGAGGATCATTCCTCCCAGGAAAGGAGAAGCACAGACACAATACTACTATTATTTTTCTGTAAGTTATAAGCAACTAAAGCTCCTAGGTTAAGGTTATGAGCTCTGCTGATTCTCATGGATTAATAATATTACTGTTTCTATTTCAATCTATATTTGATTCCATTCTAAGATGTATCTTGGTTCTTCAAACTAATAAAACTGGATGAAATGAGAGTATGACCCATTTTCTACATGGGTTCTTGCGAGTCCCTAGCGGGGTAGCATTGAATCACAAGCTTGATTATACATATCTTAGACGGCTAATCCACGACTTCGTTGGGGACATGGGAACATCTGTTCAGCTGAGGTACGGAAGATCCGACCTTATCTGTGGCGTTTTGAGTAGGATCACCAGGGATTGAATTGCTAGAGCTTCACCCTCATTCAGATTGGATGACCATTACCACCGGCGTGTGATCTGAAGCAAAGGAGATTAATTACCGCTAGCCCCGGCGTTAATCACTTACAGTCTGCTATGGAATGATTCATCCATTGTTGAAGTAAACAATAAGAAAAGTTTACTCAGAAAGAAAAAGCATCTTCAAAGTCTCAACCTCTTTCTTATCACTATTTTCACACCAATTCAGTAATTCTTTCCTTATACTGTTTTTATGCAACTTGCTCAATCCGACAATCCTCGTAGGATTCGACCCTCACTCACTTGAGGTATTACTTGGACGACCCGTTGCACTTTCCAGTTCATCTGTTCGAAGTTTGCGGAGTTCAATTTCGTACACCACATAATCTTTCTTGCCACAAGATTGAGCCGGGCACTATATCCCAGTATGGAGAGTGAACCGAGCACTATATTCCACGAGGCTTATAAGAGTGAGCTGGATACTATATACCAGGACGGAGAGAGTGAGTCGGGCACTATATCCCAGGATTGCGCTTTAAAGTGAGCCAGACACTATATCCCAAGAGTGTACACAACAAGCCGGGCGCTATATCCCAGGAATGTGGCAGTAACGCGATTTCTGAAAGGATGTATTGGGTTATGCCTAATTTCTAGTTGATTTATCTGCTATATATGTATATTGCTTATGTTTTACTTGTTTGCATTAAATGTTTTTTACTGGCATTGAGAAGGATTGGTAGGCGGTGGCGATAGGATCGCATGGAGGGTAGGTTGGTGAAGGTTGTGAGACAACGGTGACCGTTAGAGTAGAAATCCCTTAAGTTAGATTACCTTGTTTATGGTTTTATTATATATTTCATTAAGCTTGAATATATGTATCAATGTGAAGTTCTAGGATTGCCTTTGGCTTCCCAAAACCTTATATCTTATCTATTGGGCACAATTACCATATTGAGAACCTCCAATTCTCATACCATATGTTGTGGTTATTTTTCAAATGCATGTTGTAACCCACCTCGATGAGTTTACATATGGTGACAGAGCAGAGGATGATCCAGCTTCCTATTTTGATTTATTTTTGTAGTCTATCACTTTTGTATATTTTGTTACCTTAGAGGTTTGTATTTTGAAAACTTTGAGAGAGTGTTACACACACACACACACACACACACACACACACACACACACACACACACACACACACACACATACATATCTTGTCTACTCTAAGTATTTTGTTTATCTCTTGTACCTATGCATTTGCTTATCGTGTGTGGATGCTTCGCACTTTTGTATCTCTATTTTTTGTGTCTTTGAGCTTTATTCTTTCATTGGGCTTCTAGTATATTATACTCCTTGATTATGTGCCTACTATATGAGCTTTAAAATTGTCTGGTGCTTTGTTATCCTTTTCTTTATGGCTAGAAGTAAGGCTTAGGATGATAGGACATTACATACTTCGTGCAGTCTCAACGGTCGAGAAGCATACCCCACGACATTGCGGTGTTGCATCAGCACACACCTCAATCCCTTCAATAAAGTATCGTTATATACCTCAAATGGCTTATTAGGCTCAGGTAACACAAGCACAGACTCTGTAGTCAGTTTCTACTTCAAAGCTTGAAAGCTTTCCTCACATTCTGACGTCCAGACAAACAACACATCCTTTTGGGTTAGCTTTGTCAAAGGCAACACAATTTGAGAAAAGCCTTTGATAAACCTCCAATAATAACCCGCCATACCTAAGAAGCTCTTGATTTCCGTCATTGATGTTGGTCATCCACAATCCATTACTGCTTCAACTTTAGAAGGATCCACAGTTATTCTCTGTTTACTCACCACGTGAGCCAGAAATTTTACTTCATTTTTCCAGAATTCACCCTTAGAGAGTTTCATATATAGCTTCCTTTCTTTCAGAATTTGCAGCACAATTCATAAGTGTTCTACTTGTTCTTCTTCCGTTCTAGAGTAGATTAGAATGTTATCAATAAAGACAACGACGAATTTATCTAGAAAAGATAGAATATTCGATTCACATAGTCCATAAACACCGCCGGGGCAGTGGTTAACCCAAATAACATTACTGTGTATTCGTAGTGGCCGTAACAGGTTCTGAAAGTGGTTTTTGGAATATATTCGTCTCTTACTCTTATTTGGTGCTAACTAGATCTCAAATCAATTTTGGAAAATACACCAGCTCCCTACAATTAGTCCATTAGATCATCAATTTTCAATAGTAGGTATTTGTTCTTTACTATGACTTTGTCTAATTGTCTATAATTTACGCATAGTTGCATACTTCCATCCTTCTTCTTCACCAGTAACACCGGTGCTCCCCACAGAGAAATGCTTGGTCAGATAAAGTTCTTACCCATTAACTCCTCCAGCTGAGCTTTAAGTTCAGCCAGCTCCAACGGTGACATTTAGTAGGTTGCAATCGAGATTGGTCTTGCTCCAAGCACCAGCTCAATTGCAAACTCGATTTCTCAAAAAGGAGAAAATTCAGGTATGTCTACAGGGAATACCTCAAGAAATGTTTTACCACCACAATCTGATTCAAACTATGTTCATCCCTTGACACACTTGCAGTCAATAGCATGAAATACTAACATTCATTTCCACTATAGCTTACCACCACAGAACTCAGATAGTATCCCTTCACTACCATTGGTCCTTCAGACCCTTCAAACATGAATTGCACTGACCGTTCAGAACAATCGAATAGTACATGATGCTTTGACAGCCAATCCAATCCTAGAATTAAATGGAGGCCAGTCATCGGCAAGCAAATTAGATCATGGACAAATGTTTGATGTTTAATTTGAAACGGGACTTGTTGACAGCCTAATCTAGTCACGACAGTCTCAGAGGAAGGAGTATGCACTTATAAGTCAAAGGCTAATATAATTATTTTCAACCCTAACTCACTAGCTTTCTCAAATGTTATGAATGAATGTGATGCTCCAGTATCATATAAAGCAACTAAAATTGTACCACCAATCTCACAATTACCTCTGATCAGTGTGCTAGACCTCTCCGTACCATCAACCGACATAGAAAACACCCGTCCTTGCTACTGAGCTCTCCTGGCATCTTCCTTCCTTTTTATCGGACAGTTCCAAGACATATGCTCGGCTCCACCACAGTGATAGCACAAACCTATTCCAGCTTTGTACGGAGTTCCTGGATGGTAGCTTTCGCATCTGTTGCAAGTCAGTTCAGTTTAAGGCTGCTTCCCAAAACTTCTTCCCTGATGGTTGCTGTTATTAAAACTCTAGAAATTGTTCTGGCCCTGTGGTTGTTAAGGAACATAACCACCTTGCTTGAAACTTTGACCTCTAGGTGTAAAATTTCTTCCTTGATTCCACTGAAAAGGTACTGTGTGACCTCCTTTATCTACTACTGCTTTCTTCACACAATTCTCAGCAACTCTTCTCTTATTCACTAGTTCAGAGAAGGCCTAATCTTCTTCGGTCCTACTGTGCTCAAAATATCACTTTGGAGTCCACCGTCATACTTGATACATTTCCACCTCCTCAAAGTCCCCTGGAGCACCTTGGCAAATCTTGGAAAATTGGTAAAATTCCTCAAATTTACTTATGTATATTCAGCTACGGACATTGGACCCTGCTTCAATTGTATCAATTCAAGCTCCTTAGCTGTCCTGACTGAGTTGGGAAAATACTTCTTATAAATTCAGATTGAAACACATCCCAAAATATCATGGCATTATCCCGCTGTAGAAGATGTCGCGTTCCTTGTTACCAATACTAGCTTCACCCATTAATTGATAAGTCGCAAACTCAATGCATTGATCTTCAAGAACTTGTTGTGCTTGTAAAGCTCTCTCTATCGCCTAAAACTAATTGTCAGCCTCTGTGGAGTTCATGGTTTTTCTGAAGGTCGGTGGATTAATCTTTAGGAAAGTTGATAGTGTCATCGGCCCATTATCTCCATTTTTTCCATTCCCAATATTTACTAAGTTTCCTAATACCTCGGCTATAGCCTGCATAGTCGCAGCCATGCTCTCTAGTGCATCCATGAAGTTCACAGGATTATTTCCAGTCATTTTGAGTTTCGTATTACTATTCCTACCTCTTCTGCAGCCCCGTCCACGTCCACGAGTCGTCATCTGGTCCCTGTTCACACCAAACAAGTGATATCAAGGTAATCAGTCTCAATATCCCAAGTCTAGTGTTTCAAAATCCCAAATGCATGCTCATCAAAACATATGCATCATATATCAGTTAGATATCCTAATTAGCATATACAGACACCCAGAATATGTCCAGAAGTATAGTTAGTCTGTCCCTCAGGCCCTACAGGAATGAACTGCTCTGATACTATAATGTAACACCCCACCACATAGAGCATTATGCTTAAGTCATAAAACAGAGGTGGTAAGGCATTACGACCACTAAAAATAAAATATATACATATATCTAGTTAGAAGAAGGCGTAACTAGGAGTCTTAAAGAAAAGCTTAAGCAGAAATCGCAAAAAGAAAAGTGCATCCCATACATAAACGGAAAGCCAGATAAATAGAGAAGGTAAAGCTTATATATGCAAAATATAAGCTCCAAGTTCGACCTGCGAAGTTAAAAAGAGAAGGTGAGGGTTATGGCAATTCTGAAACTCCTTTAGTGAGACTGTGTGGTTAGGTTCTATCGATTCTACTGAGTATTTGGACGTTTATTTTTTGTATTTTTAGTTATTGTTTTCCCTTGACCTTATTATTATTATTATTATTATTATTATTATTATTATTATTATTATTATTATTATTATTACATTCTTGTAAAAGGAAAATGAGTCGGGATTGCAATGATATGTATGTATATAATATTTGTAAGTTACTTATTTAAGAAGTTTTGTATATATATATAAGCATGCTTGTAAAATGTGAAAAAGAACTTTCGATTTTCAAAGAAAATAGTGATACAGTTTCGAGTTAAAGACTCATATTTTATTATTAGGTACATAGAAGTTGTCGTAATATCCTTGCTATCAGAGTGGTGCAGTTGGAAGCATGACATTCTAATAGTAAGGATGTTGCATTAGAGGTTTGACACTTGCAGATTCGTGATTGAAGTGCAAAGTGAAAAAAAAGTTGTATAATAAAGGAATGAATGTTTAAAGCTTCTTCAATGCTAATAGTTATGGTGCATAATAGGTGTTCTATAGCTTTTCTGGATTTTTTTATTATTATATGTTGTCCTGTTTATTTATGTTAGAGATGCTTTTGATGATAATCTGATAGTGTTAGTGTAAGGGTATGGATATTATATATGCTTCGTATGCTCTTAAACTTCATGTCTCTTATACGTATTTGTGACTGAGCAATTATTTAAAAACTTTAGTTTAATGTTTATCTTATATTCTATTTAAATTATAATAGTGAGTAATTTTTTATTTTTTTTTCAAAACATAAATAATATGATATTTTTTCATAAAACCAAAGTTTCAAGTTTAAATAATTATGAGATTAAATTATTCTACAAATGATAATAAATATTTTGATATTAGATTTTCTATAAAAAGAAATTTATAGAAATGTTATGTTTTGTTATATTATATAATTTGATTATATTTTTATTATCTTCAAATGATTTGGATTGACATTCACTTTAATTTTGCTATAATTTTTTTTATTTTGTAAATTTTTTTTCCAAATCGTTAAGGATTTTGTTGTTTACAATTCTTATACGTTTTATAATTAGGGTTAAGTACAATTTTGGTCTCTAAGGTACGGGTTGAAAATTTTTTTCGTCTCCAATATTTTTTTGCTTACAAATCATCCATAAGGTTTAACTTAGTTTTAAAATCGTCCATTTTACCAAAATTCTAATTTTTATGACCAAAATACCCCTAACTAGAAAAATATAAAAATGAAAAAAAAAGGCAACGGGTTAAAGGGAAAGGGAGAAAGGAATCACGCTAGAGGAGGAGGTTCAGGGAAGAAGAGGAAAAAGGGAAGGTGAGGAAGGGAAGGGGAAGGGAATATGCTGCCGTTGCTCCTCGCCGCTCGCTGTTGCTCCTCGTCGTTCGCGTCCTCGCCGCTGGATCTAGATGCCAGATTTCACCGATGCTCCTCTTCCTCGCTCGACGTCGACGCCAGCAGATCTGCGAGGGTGGACGCCGTGCGCTCCTCGCCGTTTCTGCTCCTCCTCCTTGTCACTTGCCGTTGTGCTTCGCGTCCTCGCCGCTGTGCTTCAAAAAAATTATATTGTTGAATTTTTTATTTGTGAAATTGTTATTTTTTTAATTACATTATTACTGATTATGATTCTACTATTGTTATTGATTCTAATTCCATTCTGCTTCCATGGTTTTGCTTCTGTTTCTTCTGCTTCTGATTTTGATTCAATTATCCATTGTTTTTATTGATGCTTCTGGTTGCTCTCGCTTCTATTTATTTTGTTGGAGAAGAAGGCAAGACTTTGCTTTGTTTCCATTTATTTCTTCTAGTCTTCCATATGTATTTCCTTGTTTATCTTCTGGTTGCCTTCTTTATCTACTTCCATTATCCGTGTGTATTGCTTTTGCTTCTGCTTCTTACCATGTTGATCTGCTTCTGGTTGCTTCCATTTCTACATCTTGCCTTTTTGATCTGCTTCTAGTTGCTTCTGCTTCTGTGATAGAGGAAGGGGAAGAGTATTTTGGTCCGAAGGGCGATTTTAAAACCAAGTTAAACCTTAGGGACAATTTTGTAAGAAAAAAGGTCCGATACGAAAAGAAATTTCATCCCCTACCTTGGCAGGATCAGTCACCCGGGCAAACCAACCTCCTCTGAGAAGAATTGTGCTATGCCCCCGATCCCTATAGAGTGAAAGATCTACCTGGTGATCCCTAGGTTGCAGCACGCCTGGTCGTTAACTCCTCACGCTGCTGCCGCCGTTTCTAGAACCGACCGACGCCTCACCTACACAATTACCTACGTAGTGTTGGTCACACATTCAACGTAGCCTTTGGACTCATGTGCCTTCAAAAACCTGGGTATTCGAGCTGGCCATGTACGATTAGCCAGCCTTCCCGCTGCAAAAGAATTAGACATCCTTCCATGCTACGGTTCCCTGTGATCTGAACCCATGCTGCATTAGGTTAGGGAGTTGGGCTTTTTTCACTCTTCTCACATTCTTTCTAGCTGCTTCGCTCCTCCGCAACCCAAAGCGCGCTGCCCTCCTAGGCGCACAACACTAAGTAATCCAAGCCAACCCACATTACTGACTAATAGTGAGTAATCCTATTTCTTAGAGGTTGATGACGAAGGAATTTACACAGCAGTAGTGCACGAAATTGTGATCATCAATGGCGCCATCAACATGGTACGCTCAATTACAATCTCAACTCTTTATCACAACATCACACAACTAACCAGCAAGTGCACTGGGTCGTCCAACTAATAAACCTTACGCGAGTAAGGGTCGATCCCACGGAGATTGTTGGTATGAAGCAAGCTATGGTCATCTTGTAAATCTCAGTCAGGCGAATTCAAATGGTTATGGACGATTAATGATTAAAAGATAAATAAAACATAAAATAAAGATAGAGATACTTATGTAATTCATTGGTGAGAATTTTAGATAAGCGTATGGAGATGCTTTGTCCCTTCCCTCTCTCTGCTTTCCTACTGTCTTCATCCAATTCTCTCTGCTTTCCTACTGTCTTCATCCAATCCTTCTTACTCCTTTCCATGGCAAGCTGTATGTTGAGCATCACCGTTGTCAATGGCTACAGTCCCGTCCTCTCAGTGAAAATGTTCAACGCGCTCTGTCACAGCACGGCTATTCATCTGTCGGTTCTCGATCATGTCGGAATAGAATCCAGTGATTCTTTTGTGTCTGTCACTAACGCCCCATAATCGCGAGTTTGAAGCTCGTCACAATCATTCAATCCCTAAATCCTACTCAGAATACCACAGACAAGGTTTAGACTTTCTGGATTCTTAAGAATGGTCGCCAATGGATTCTAGCTTATACCATGAAGATTCTGATTAAGGATTCCAAGAGATAAACATTCAAGCCTTGTTTGCATGTAGAACGGAAGTGGTTGTCAGGCACGCGTTCATAAGTGAGAATGATGATGAACGTCTGATAATCACCACATTCATCATGTTCTTGGGTACAAATGAATATCTTAGAACAAGAATAAGCTGAATTGAATAGAAGAACAATAGTAATTTCATTAATACTCGAGGTACAGCAGAGCTCCACACCTTAATCTATAGTGTGTAGAAACTCCACCGTTGAAAATACATAAGTGATAATGGTGATCATTGGCTTCGGCCCCAGAGAGGGAACCAGAAGAACCAAGATCTGATCTAAGATAGCATAGGACTGATCAAAGATGAAAATACAATAGCAAAAGGTCCTATTTATAGAGAAATAGTAGCTTAGGGTTTACAAAAATGAGTAAATGACATAAAAATCCACTTCCGGGCCCATTTGGTGTGTGCTTGGGCTGAGCATTGAAGCTTTCATGTGTAGAGACTTTTCTTGGAGTTAAACGTCAGCTTTTGTGCCAATTTGGGCGTTTAACTCCCACTTCTGTGCCAGTTTCGGCGTTTTGATGCCAAAAAGTCTTGAGCTGATTTGGAACGCCGGTTTGGGCCATCAAATCTCGGAAAAAGTATAAACTATTATATATTGTGGGAAAGCCCTGGATGTCTACTTTCCAACGCAGTTGAGAGCGCGCCAATTGGGCTTCTGTAGCTCTAGAAAATCCACTTTGAGTGCAGGGAGGTCAGAATCCAACAGCATCTGGAGTCCTTTTCAGCCTCTAAATCAGATTTTTGCTCAGGTCCCTCAATTTCAGCCAAAAAATACCTGAAATGACAGAAAAATACACAAACTCATAGTAAAGTCTAGAAAAGTGAATTTTAAATAAAAACTAATAAAAATATAATAAAAACTAGCTAAAATATACTAAAAACATACTAAAAATAATGCCAAATACTAAAAACAATGCCAAAAAGCGTATAAATTATCCGCTCATCACAACACCAAACTTAAATTGTTGCTTGTCCCCAAGCAACTGAAAATCAAATAGGATAAAAAGAAGAGAATATACAATGAATTCCAAAAACATCTATGAAGATCAGTATTAATTAGATGAGCGGGGCTTTTTGCTTTTTGCCTCTGAACAGTTTTGGCATCTCACTTTATCCTTTGAAGTTCAGAATGATTGACTTCTATAGGAACTTAGAATCTGGATAGTGTTATTGATTCTCCTAGTTAAGTATGATGATTTTTGAACACAGCTACTTTATGAGTCTTGGCCGTGGCCCAAAGCACTCTGTTTTCCAGTATTACCACCGGATACATCCATGCCACAAACACATAACTGGGTGAACCTTTTCAGATTGTGACTCAACTTTGCTAGAGTTTCCAATTAGAGGTGTCCAGGGTTCTTAAGCACACTCTTTTTCCTTTGGATCACGACTTTAACCGCTCAGTCTCAAGTTTTCCCTTGACACCTTCACGCCACAAGCACATGGTTAGGGACAGCTTGGTTTAGCCGCTTAGGCCAGGATGTTATTCTTGTAGGCCCTCCTATCCACTGATGCTCAAAGCCTTGGATCCTTTTTATTTTTACCCTTGCCTTTTGGTTTAAAGGGCCATTGGCTTTTTCTGCTTGCTCTTTCTTTTTCTTTCTCTCTTTTTTTTCGCATATACTCTCTTTTTTTTCTGCAAGCTTTTCACTGCTTTTTCTTGCTTCAAGAATCAATTTGATGATTTTTCAGATCCTCAGTAACATTTCTCCTTTTCCATCATTCTTTCAAGAACCAACAATTTTAACATTCATCAACAACAAATTCAAAAGACATATGCACTGTTCAAGCATACATTCAGAAAACAAAAGTATTGCCACCACATCAAAATAATTAATCTGTTATAAAATTAGAAATTCATGCATTTCTTTTTCTTTTTCAATTAAGAACATTCTTCATTTAAGAAAGGTGATGGATTCATAGGACATTCATAACTTTATGGCATAGATACTAAGACACTAATGATCATGTAATAAAGACACAAATATAGATAAACATAAAGCATAATTTTTGAAAAACAGGAAAATAAAGAACAAGGAGATTAAAGAATGGGTCCACCTTAGTGATGGCGGCTTGTTCTTCCTCTTGAAGATCTTATGGAGTGCTTGAGCTCCTCAATGTCTCTTCCTTGCCTTTGTTGCTATGAGTGGGATCTCTTGTTTGCTCCATCCTCTTCTTAGTGATGGGCTTGTCCTCATCAATGAGGATGTCTCCCTCTATGTTAATTCCAACTGAATTACAAAGGTGACAAATAAGATGAGGGAAGGCTAACCTTGCCAAGGTAGAGGACTTGTCCGCCACCTTATAAAGTTCTTAGGATATAACCTCATGAACTTCTACTTCCTCTCCAATCATGATGCTATGAATCATGATAGCCCGGTCTATAGTAGCTTCGGACCAGTTTCTAGTGGGAATGATTGAGCATTGGATAAACTCCAACCATCCCCTAGCCACGGGCTTGAGGTCATGCCTTCTCAGTTGAACCGGCTTCCTTCTTGAATCTCTCTTCCATTGAGCGCCCTCTTCACAAATGTCTATGAGGACTTGGTCCAACCTTTGATCAAAGTTGACCCTTCTAGTGTAGGAGTGTTCATCTCCTTGCATCATGGGCAAGTTGAATGCCTGATGAGCGGATATTTTATACGCTTTTTAGGTGTAATTTCATGTAGATTTTAGTATGTTTTAATTAGTTTTTAGTAGAATATTATTAGTTTTTAGGCAAAAATCATATTTCTGAACTTTACTATGAGTTTGTGTGTTTTTCTGTGATTTCAGGAATTTTCTGGCTGAAATTGAGGGAGCTGAGCAAAAATCTGATTTAGGCTGAAAAAGGACTACTGATGCTGTTGGATTCTGACCTCCCTGCACTTGGAATGGATTTTTTGGAGCTACAGGAGTCCAATTGGCGCGCTCTCAATTGGGATGGAAAGTAGACATCCAGGGCTTTCCAGCAATATATAGTAGTCCATACTTTGCATTAAGATAGACGCCGTAAACTGGTGTTCAACGCCAGTTCCATGTTGCAGTCTGGCGTCCAGCGCCAGAAACAGGTTACAAGTTGGAGTACAACGCCAGAAACACGTTACAACCTAGCGTTCAACTCCAGAAACAGCCCAAGCACGTGAGAGGCTTAAGTCTCAGCCCCAGCACACACCAAGTGGGCCCCAGAAGTGGATTTCTGCACCAATTATCTTAGTCTACTCATTTTCTGTAAACCTAGGTTAATAGTTTAGTATTTAAACAACTTTTAGAGACTTATTTAGTACCTCATGAAATTTTTAGATCTGAAATTTATACTCTTTGACGGCATGAGTCTCTAAACTCCATTGTTGGGGGTGAGGAGCTCTGCAGCGTCTCGATGAATTAATGCAATCACTTATATTTTTCCATTCAAATATGCGTGTTCCTATATAAAATGTTCATTCGCGCTTAATTATGGAGAAGGTGATGATCCGTGACACTCATCACCTTCCTCAACCCATGAACGTGTGTCTCACAACCACCTCCGTTCTACATCAGATTAAATGAATATCTCTTAGATTCCTTAATCAGAATCTTCGTGGTATAAGCCGGATTGATGGCGGCATTCATGAGAATCCGGAAAGTCTAACCTTGTCTGTGGTATTCTGAGTAGGATTCTGGGATTGAATGACTCTGATGAGCTTGAAACTCCTGAAGGCTGGGCATTAGTGACAGACGCAAAAGAATCATTGGATTCTATTCCAACCTGATTGAGAACCGACAGATGATTAGCCGTGCTGTGACAGAGCATTTGGACCATTTTCACTGAGCGGATGGGAAGTAGCCATTGACAACGGTGACACCCTACATAGAGCTTACCATGGAAGGAACCTTGCATTATGGTATTGAGTTGAATATTACATTACAAGAATTCAGAAGATAAAGCATCTCCAAAACCCCAACATATTCTCTATTACTGCACAACAAGTAATTATTTCACGCTCTTTTATTTTTCTAATAATTCAAATTGATAATTTTAATTGATATCCTGACTAAGAATAATAAAATAAACATAGCTTGCTTCAAACCAATAATCTCTGTGGGATCGACCCTTACTCACGT
Source organism: Arachis duranensis (assembly GCF_000817695.3). Classification (NCBI taxonomy): domain Eukaryota; kingdom Viridiplantae; phylum Streptophyta; class Magnoliopsida; order Fabales; family Fabaceae; genus Arachis; species Arachis duranensis. The sequence goes on along the minus strand of NC_029777.3, from coordinate 37,710,581 downwards.
AAGGTATTACTTGGACGACCCAGTGCACTTGCTGGTTAGTGGTACGAGATCATAAGAAATCTTGATTTTGATATTGGGATTAAAATTTTGTGCACTAAGTTTTTGGCGCCGTTGCCGGGGATTATTCGAGTTTGAACAACTGAAGGTTTATTTTGTTGCTTAGATTAGGAATATAGTATTGATGCCATAGAGTCATTAAATTTGTGTCCTTTAATTTCTCTTCAAAAATTTTTCAAAAATATTACTTTTCCTTATTAATTTTTAATTTTCCGTGAGTTAGTGTCTTTTTTTAAGTTTGGTGTCAATTGCATATTTTATATTTTCCTTTTAAATTTTCGAATTTGTGTTCTTTGATCTTCAAGTTGTTCTTGTTTATTTTTCTTGTTTGATTTTTAGTTTTTCTTGTTCTGTGTCTTTTCTTGTTTTTCTTGTTCTTTTTCAAAAGCATTAGTCTTCCAAAAGGAATAATATAAATATACCTCTTCAAAACAAGTGTTACATTTATAGCTCAGTTGGCTAGAGCGTTGGCTTATGTTCTTGGCAATTGGGTATCTTCCTTTTAAAACCTTTTTTCAAAAATAATTTTTCTCTGATTAAATCTTGTGCCAAACTTTAAGTTTGGTGTTTTCTTGTTAATCTTTCTTTAATTTTCAAAAAATTTATTGTGGTTTTCTAAAAATTTTAAGTTTGGTGTTCTTTCTATTGTTCTTGGTGTTTTTGTGAATCTTCAAGGTGTTCTTGAGTCTTTCTTTGTGTTTTGATCTTAAAATTTTTAAGTTTGGTGTTTCTTGGTGTTTTCCCTCCAAAATTTTCGAAAACAAGGAGCATTAGATCTAAAAATTTTAAGTCTTGTGTCTTTTGTGTGTTTTTCTCTTTCATCATAAAATTCGAAATTCAAAAAAAATATCTTTTCTAACTATTTTTAAGCCATATTTTCAAATTTTTTTTATAAAAATTTAGATTTTAATTTCAAAATTTTTCAAATCTTATCCTTTTGAGATTTTAAAAAAAATATTTATTATATCTTTTTCAAAACAAATCTATATCTTTTCCTTCTTAAAATCTTTTCAACTCATAAATATCTTTTTCAAATCTTTACAATATCTTTTTCAAAACAAATTTATCTTTTTCAAATATCTTTTATATCTTTTCAATCTTCAATTACATCTTTTTCCTATCATATTTATCTTTTACAAATCATATCTTCTATCTTATCTTTTCTCAAAATTTTCGAAAATATCCTAACCAATTTCTCTCTCCTCATTTTTTTCGAAAATCTTCTTAAAATATTTTTAAATTTTTATTTTTTATTTTATTTTTATTTTTATTTCGTTTTTATTTTATCTTATTTTATTTTTCGAAAATAATTTTTTATATATAATAAAATAAATAATATCAACATCCATATCATCTCCCTTGCTCCATCATGGAACTAAGTGGAAATGAGCAGTCTAGAAGGACTCTGGGGTCATATGCTAACCCCACTACTACTTCATATGGGAGTAGTATATGTATACCCTCCATTGGAGTTAGTAGCTTTGAGTTGAATCCTCAGCTCATTATCATGGTGCAGCAAAGCTACCAGTATTCCGGTCTTCCACAGGAAGAATCTACAAAGTTTCTGGCACAATTTTTACAAATTACTGACACAGTACATGATAAGGAAGTAAATCAAGATGTCTACAGATTATTACTGTTTCCATTTGCTGTAAAAGATCAAGCTAAGAGGTGGTTAAATAACCAACCTAAGGACAACATAAAGACATGGAAATAGCTGTCAGAAAAATTTCTGAATCACTATTTTTCTCCAAAATGGATGACACAGCTAAGGTTGAGCATCCAAGGCTTCAAACAAGGAGATAATGAATCTCTTTATGATGCTTGGGAGAGATACAGAGAGATGCTAAGAAAATGTCCCTATGAAATATTTTCAGAGTGGGTGCAGTTAGACATCTTCTATTATGGACTTACAGAGAGAGCTCAGATTTCTCTAGACCACTCAGCTGGTGGATCTATACATATGAGAAAAACAATTGAAGAAGCTCAAGAGCTTATTGATACAGTTGCCAGAAATTAGCATCTGTACCTAAGCAGTGAATCTTCTATGAAAGAAGAAGCTAAAACAGTGACTGCTGAACTCAGTCCTGCAGAACAAGCTATGGAATTCAATCAGCATTTAGACTTTCTAACAAAACAGTTACCCGAATTCAAGGAGATATTACAAGAAACAAGAATGGCTAATATGAATATGGAAGTACAGTTGAAGCAAACAGAACAGCAGCTATCAAAACAAATAACAGAAGAGTGCCAAGCAGTTCAATTAAGAAGTGGGAAAGCATTAAAAACATCACTTCAAGATAGCAGGAAGCCAAGAAATGAGCAAACTACCCAAAATCCCTCTGAGGACAGTAAGAGCCCAGAGAGGAATAATTCTGGCATTCAAACGCTAGAAAATGGGTGGGCAGCTGGCGCTGAACGCCCAAACCATGTTCAGTCCTGGCGTTCAACGTCAGAAACAAGCAAGGAATTGGCGTTGAACGCTCAAAGGAAGCATATTTCTGGCGTTCAGACACCAGAAACAGGTAAGGAGTTGGCGTTTAACGCCACTCCAGCTCCACCCTTAGCATTCAAACGCCAGTGGGGAATCAGACACATGCAAGTGCTGATAATAACCCTTCTAAAAAGGCTTCCCAACCCACATCTGTAGGCAATAAACCTACAGCAACTAAGGTTGAGGAATACAAAGCCAAAATGCCTTATCCTCAGAAACTCTGCCAAGCAGAACAGGATAAGTAATTTGCCCGCTTTGTAGACTATCTCAGGACTCTTGAAATAAAGATTCCATTTGCAGAAGCACTTGAGCAAATACCCTCTTATGCTAAGTTCATGAAAGAGATCTTAAGTCATAAGAAGGATTGGAGGGAAACTGAAAAAGTTTATCTCACTAAAGAATGCAGTGCAGTCATCCTGAAAAGCTTACCTGAGAAGCTTAAGGATCCCGGAAGCTTTATGATACCATGCACATTAGAGGGTACTTGTACCAAGCAAGCTCTATGTGATCTTGGGGCAAGTATCAACCTAATACCTGCATCTATTATCACAAAGCTTGGTTTGACTGAAGAAGTCAAACCAACCCGGATATGTCTTCAACTTGATGATGGCTCCATTAAATACCCATCAGGCGTGATTGAAGACATGATTGTCAAGGTTGGGCCATTTGCCTTTCCTACTGACTTTGTGGTGCTGGAAATGGTGGAGCACAAGAGTGCAACTCTCATTATAGGAAGACTTTTCCTAGAACCGGGCCGAAACCTTATTGATGTCCAAAAAGGGAAAGTAACCCTGAGAGTCAATGAGGAGGAGTTCAAGTTGAATGTTGTCAAAGCTATGCAGCATCTAGACACCCCAAATGACTGCATGAGTGTTGATTTTATTGACTCTATAGTAAAAGAGGTCAATATGACTGAGAGTCTCGAATCAGAGCTAGAGAATATCTTTAAAGATGTTCAACCTGATCTGGAGGAACCAGAGAAAATATAGAACCTCTGAAAATCCCTCAGGAAGAGGAGAAACCTCCCAAACCCGAGCTCAAACCATTACCACCATCCCTGAAATATGAATTTCTACTGAAATATGCATTTCTGGGAGAGGGTGACACTTTTCCAGTGATCATAAGCTCTGTTTTAAATCCACAGGAAGAGGAAGCACTAATTCAAGTGCTAAAGACACACAAGACAGCTCTTGGGTGGTCCATCAGTGATCTTAAGGGCATTAGCCCAGCCAAATGCATGCACAAGATTTTATTGGAGGGTGACGCTAAGCCAGTGGTTCAACCACAAAGGCGGCTGAATCCAGCCATGAAGGAGGTGGTGCAAAAGGAAGTCACTAAATTACTAGAGGCTGGGATTATTTATCCCATTTCTGATAGCCCCTGGGTAAGGCCTGTCCAAGTTGTCCCTAAGAAAGGTGGCATGACAGTGGTCCAAAATGAAAAAAATGAACTGGTTCCTACAAGAACAGTTACAAGGTGGCGTATGTGTATTGATTACAGAAGGCTCAATACAGCTACCAGAAAGGATCATTTTCCTTTACCATTCATAGACTAGATGCTAGAAAGACT
>NC_029777.3:37704760-37706337 GCF_000817695.3 Arachis duranensis | reverse complement strand
CAGCATTCACATGTCCATCTGGAGTATTTGCATACAGAAGGATGCCATTTGGTCTGTGCAATGCACCTGCAACCTTTCAAATGTGCATTCTCTCAATTTTCTTTGATATGGTGGAAAAGTTTCTGGAAGTCTTCATGGATGACTTCTCAGTATTTGGAGACTCATTCAGCTCCTGTCTTGACCATCTGGCACTTATTCTAAAAAGGTGCCAAGAGACTAACCTGGTTTTAAACTGGGAAAAATGTCACTTTATGGTGACTGAAGGAATTGTCCTTGGGCACAAAATCTCGAACAGGAGAATAGAGGTGGATCAAGCTAAGGTAGAGGTAATTGAAAAATCACCACCACCAGCCAATGTTAAGGCAATTAGAAGCTTTCTGGGGCATGCAGGATTCTATAGGAGGTTTATAAAGGATTTTTCAAAAATTGCCAAACCTCTAAGTAATCTACTAGCTGCTGACACACTATTTATCTTTGATAAGGAATGTTTGTAGGCGTTTGAGACTCTGAAAGCTAAGCTGGTCATAGCACCAGTCATCTCTGCACCAGACTGGATATTACCATTTGAATTAATGTGTGATGCCAGTGACCATGCCATTGGTGCAGTGTTGGGACAAAGGCATGACAAGCTTCTGCACGTCATTTACTATGCCAGTCATGTTTTAAATGACGCACAGAAGAATTACGCAACAATAGAAAAAGAATTGCTTGCAGTGGTTTATGCCATTGACAAGTTTAGATCCTATTTAGTAGGATCAAAAGTGATTGTGTACACTGATCATGATGCTCTTAAATATCTACTCACAAAGCAGGATTCAAAACCTAGACTCATCAGATGGGTGTTGCTTCTGCAAGAGTTTGATATAGAAATAAGAGACAAAAAAGGGACAGAAAACCAAGTAGCAGATCACCTGTCCTGAATAGAACCAGTAGAAGGGGGTCCTCCACAAGGGCAGTATCGGGCCTTCATGGAAAATAAATCAAAGGAAAAAGCCTACCAATGCTTGCCACAAGAGTTGAAGACGGGACAATGAGGAAGCAAGGAACTAGGCTTCATTATGGTGCCAAGAAAGCCAAGGAAAATAAATAGCGTGTGTTTCAGCCATGTCTCGAACGCGGGACTTCAGTTTGGAAACACTGCCATGCCCTCCACGAGGGTGGTGCACGAAATTGCAATCACACTTTTGCAACCCCACACAACTAACCAGCAAGTGCACTGGGTCGTCCAAGTAATACCTTATGTGAGTAAGGGTCGATCCCACGGAGATTGTCAGCTTGAAGCAAGCTATGGTTATCTTGTAAATCTTAGTCGGGATATCAAAAATTATCAGGGTTGATTGTGAAAAGTAAAAGAACATGAAATGAGTACTTGTTTTGCAGTAATGGAGAACAGGTTGAGATTTTGGAGATGCTCCATCTTCTGAATCACTGCTTTCCTACTGTCTTCTTCTTCAAACACGCAAGGCTCCTTCCATGGCAAGCTGTATGCAAGGGTTTCACCGTTGTTAGTGGCTACCTCCCATCCTCTCAGTGGAAATGTTCAACGCACCCTGTCACGGCACGGCTATCCATCTGTC
>NC_029777.3:37703551-37704610 GCF_000817695.3 Arachis duranensis | reverse complement strand
AGACAAGGTTTAGACCTTCCGGATTCTCTTGAATGCCGCCATCAGTTCTAGCTTATACCACGAAGATTCTGGTTAAGGAATCCAAGAGATATCTACTCAATCTAAGATAGAACGGAGGTGGTTGTTAGGCACACGTTCATAGTTGAGAATATGATGAGTGTCACGGATCATCACATTCATCCGGGTTAAGAACAAGTGATATCTTAGAATGGAAGCAAGCATGATTGAATGAAAAACAGTAGTAATTGCATTAATCGATCAAGACACAGCAGAGCTCCTCACCCCCAACCATGGGGTTTAGAGACTCATGCCGTGAGAAGTACACAAAGAAATGTGTAAAGTGTCATGAGGTACAGATACAATGTCAAAAGATCCTATTAATAGTAACCTAGTAACCTAGGGTATACAGAAATGAGTAAATGACGTAAAACCCCACTTCTGGGTCCACTTAGTGTGTGCTTGGGCTGAGCATTGAAGCTTTCATGTGTAGAGACTTTTTCTGGAGTTAAACGCCAGCTTTCATGCCAGTTTGGGCGTTTAACTCCAATTTTTATGCCAGTTCCAGCGTTAAATGCTGGGAATTCTGAGGCTGATTTGCAACGCCAGTTTGGGCCATCAAATCTCGGGCAAAGTATGGACTATTATACATTGCTGGAAAGCCCAGGATGTCTACGTTCCAATGCCCTTAAGAGCGCGCCAATTGGGCTTCTGTAGCTCCAGAAAATCCACTTCGAGTTCAGGGAGGTCAGAATCCAACAGCATCTGCAGTCCTTTTCAGTCTCTGAATCAGATTTTTGCACAGGACCCTCAATTTCAGCCAGAAAATACCTGAAATCACAGAAAAACACACAAACTCATAGTAAAGTCCAGAAAAGTGAATTTTAACTAAAAACTAATAAAAATATACTAAAAACTAGTTAAAATATACTAAAAACATACTAAAAACAATGCCAAAAAGCATACAAATTATCCGCTCATCACAACACCAAACTTAAATTGTTGCTTGTCCTCAAGCAACTGAAAATCAAATAAGATAAAAAGAAGAGAATATGCAATGAA
>NC_029777.3:37702065-37703403 GCF_000817695.3 Arachis duranensis | reverse complement strand
GCATCTATAGGAACTCAGAACTCAGATAGTGTTATTGATTCTCCTAGTTAAGTATGATGATTCTTGAACATAGCTATTGTATGAGTCTTGGCTGTGGCCCAAAGCACTCTGTCTTCCAGTATTACCACCGGATACATACATGCCACAGACATATAATTGGGTGAACCTTTTCAGATTGTGACTCAGCTTTGCTAGAGTCCCCAACTAGAGGTGTCCAGGGTTCTTAAGCACATTCTTTTTGCCTTGGATCACAACTTTATTTCTCTTTTTCTCTTTTCTTTTTTTCGTTTTCTTTTCTCCCTCTCGCTTTTTTTTTTCGTTTTTCTCCTTCTCTCCATTCATAACTTTAAGGCATAGACACTAAGACACTAATGATCACAAGACACAAACATAGACAAACATAAGCATAAGTTTTCGAAAAACAGGGAAATAAAGAACAAGGAAATTAAGGAACGGGTCCACCTTAGTGCTGGCCGCTTGTTCTTTCTCTTGAAGATCCTATGGAGTGCTTGAGCTCCTCAATGTCTCTTCCTTGTCTTTGTTGCTCCTCTCTCATGATTCTTTGATCTTCTCTAATTTCATGGAGGAGAATGGAATGTTCTTGGTGCTCCACCCTTAGTTGTCCCATGTTGGAACTCAATTCTCCTAGGGAGGTGTTTAATTGCTCCCAATAGTTTTGTGGAGGAAAGTGCATCCCTTGAGGAATCTCTCCATCTCCCATGACTCGGAGGTGGAAGCTTTTGCCTTCCCTTTCCTCTTTCTAGAGGTTTCTCTGGACTTGGATGCCATAAATGGTTATGGAAAAACAAAAAGCAATGCTTTTACCACACCAAACATAAAGGTTTGCTCGTCCTCGAGCAAAAGAAGAAAGAAGAGAGTAGAAGAAGAAGAAATGAGAGAGAAGGGAATGGCTTTGTGTTCGGCCAAAGGGGGGAGAAGTGGTGTTTAAGTTTTGTGAAAATGAAGGAGTGAAGATGGGTTTATATAGGAGTGGGGGGGCTCATGGTTCGGTCATGTATGGGTGGGTTTGGGAGGGAAATTGGTTTGAATTTGAAGGAAGAGGTAGGTGGGGTTTTATGAAGAATGGATGTGAGTGGTGAAGAGAAATATGGGATTTGATAGGTGAAGGGTTTTTGGGGGAGAGGTGTTGAGGTGATTGGTGAATGGGTGAAGAAGAGAGAGAGTGGTAGGGTAGGTGGGGATCCTGTGGGGTCCACAGATCCTGAGGTGTCATGGAAAAGTCATCCCTGCACCAAGTGGCGTGCAAAAATGCGTTTTGAGCCAATTCTGGCGTTAAACGCCGGGCTGGTGCCCATTTCTGGCATTTAACGCCAAGTG
>NC_029777.3:37701357-37701986 GCF_000817695.3 Arachis duranensis | reverse complement strand
AACGCCAGTCTGGTGCCCCTTTCTGGCGTTAAACTCCCAGAATGGTGCCAGACTGGGCGTTAAATGCCCATCTGCTAGCCTTACTGGCGTTTAAACGCCAGCAGGTTCTTCCTCCAGGGTGTGCTATTTTTCTTTCTGTTTTTCATTCTGTTTTTGCTTTTTCAATTATTTTTGTGACTTCTCATGATCATCAACCTACAGAAAACATAAAATATAAAGGAAAATAAAAATATAACATTGGGTTGCCTCCCAACAAGCGCTTCTTTAATGTCAGTAGCTTGACAGAGGGCTCTCATGGAGCCTCAGAGATGCTCAGAGCAATGTTGGAACCTCCCAACACCAAACTTAGAGTTTGAATGTGGGGGTTCAACACCAAACTTAGAAGTTGGTTGTGGCCTCCCAACACCAAACTTAGAGTTTGGCTATGGGGACTCTGTTTGGCTCTGTTTTGAGAGAAGCTCTTCATGCTCCCTCTCCATGATGACAGAGGGGTATCCTTGAGCCTTAAACACAAAGGATTCCTCATTCACTTGAATGATCAATTCTCCTCTGTCAACATCAATCACAGCCTTTGCTGTGGCTAGGAAGGGTCTGCCAAGGATGATGGATTCATCCATGCACTTCCCAGT
>NC_029777.3:37700948-37701156 GCF_000817695.3 Arachis duranensis | reverse complement strand
GTTTACACTTGACCCTAGGTCACACAAGGCCTTCTTGAAGGTCATGGTGCCTATGGTACAAGGTATTGAAAACTTCCCAAGGTCCTATCTCTTTTGAGGTAGTTTCTGCCTAGACAAGTGATGAGCGGATAATTTATACGCTTTTTGGCATTGTTTTTAGGTAGTTTTTAGTATGATCTAGTTACTTTTAGGGATGTTTTCATTAGTT
>NC_029777.3:37699616-37699968 GCF_000817695.3 Arachis duranensis | reverse complement strand
TGCGAGTGACAGCCGCATAGGATCATTTTCCTGAGAGGATTGAAAGTAGCCACCGCTGATGGTGAACCCCTATACACAGCTTGCCATGGAAAGGAGTAAGAAAGATTGAGTTGAAGCAGTAGGAAAGCAGGCGTCCTTGAGCCATACAGTATCTCCATTCGCTTATCTGAAATTCCCACCAATGAATCTACATAAGTATTCTATCCCTTTTATTTATTTTATTTATCCAATTTAATTCCATTTGACTCTATGATTGCACTCACTAACTGAGATCTACAAGATGACCATAGCTTGCTTCATACCAACAATCTCTGTGGGATCGACCCTTACTCACGTAAGGTTTATTACTTGG
>NC_029777.3:37698833-37699472 GCF_000817695.3 Arachis duranensis | reverse complement strand
AAGTTTTTGGCGCCGTTGCCGGGGATTGTTCGAGTATGGACAACTGACGGTTCATCTTGTTGCTCAGATTATGTAATTTTCTTTTCAAAAATCTTTTTCAAAATCTTTCTTTCCTTTTTCGTTTTTCCAAAAATGTTTTTCGAAAAAAAATTAATAAAAATACAAAAAAATTAGAAAATCATAAAAATCAAAAATATTTTGTGTTTCTTGTTTGAGTCTTGTGTTAATTTTTAAGTTTGGTGTCAATTGCATGCTTTCAAAAATTTCTTGCATTTTTCGAAAATCCCATGCATTCATAGTGTTCTTCATGATCTTCAAGTTGTTCTTGACAAGTCTTCTTGTTTGATCTTGATGATTTCTTGTTTTGTGTCTTTTCTTGTTTTTCATGTGCACCTTTGCATTTATATTTTCCTTGCATTAAAGATTTCTAAGTTTGGTGTCTTACATGTTTTCTTTGAATCAAAAATTTTTCAAAATTATGTTCTTGATGTTCATCATGATCTTCAAAGTGTTCTTGGTGTTCATCTTGACATTCATAGCATTCTTGCATGCATTCATTGTTTTGATCTAAAAATTTCATGCATTGCATATTTTTGTTGTTTTTCTCTTTCATAATTAAAAATTCAAAAATCAAAAAAT
>NC_029777.3:37697576-37698678 GCF_000817695.3 Arachis duranensis | reverse complement strand
TATCTTTTTCATTTTTTTTATAATTTTCGAAAATTTCAAAAATATTTTTCAAAATATTTTCAAAATCTTTTTCTTATCTTTATATCAAATTTTTGAAAATTAGCTAACAATTAATGAGATTGGTTCAAAAATTTGAAGTTTGTTACTTTCTTGTTAAGAAATGTTCAATCTTTAAGTTCTAGAATCTTATCTTGCAGTTTCTTGTTAGTGAAGTAAGTAATTTCAAATTTGTGAATTAAATCTTTTCATCTTTTATCTTATCTTTTTCAAAAATTTTATCTTTTTCAAAATTTGATTTCAAAATATCTTATCTAACTTCTTATCTTCTTATCTTTTCAAATTTAATTTTAATATCTTTTTCAACTAACTCTTTGACTTTTTGTTTGTTTCTTATCTTTTTCAAAACCACCTAACTACTTTTCCCTCTCTAATTTTCAAAAATTCTCCCTCTCTTTTTCAAAAATTCTTTTGTTTTAAATTTTAATTTTGATTATATTTTGTCTTTGATTTTCGAAAATTACTAACTCCTTTTGCAAAAATTATTTTCGAAATTTCTCTTCTCTTCTCTTATTCTATTTAATTAATTAATTACTAACACTTCTCTTCACCTCTCTCCTGCCATTGGAGCCAATAATTTTGAGCTGAAACCTCAGCTAGTTGCTTTAATGCAACAAAATTGCAAGTTTTATGGACTTCCATCTGAAGATCCTTATCAGTTCTTAACTGAGTTCTTGCAGATCTGTGAGATTGTAAAGACGAATGGAGTTGATCCTGAAGTCTACAGACTCATGCTTTTCCCTTTTGCAGTAAGAGACAGAGCTAGAATATGGTTGGATTCACAACCTAAGGATAGCCTAGACTCCTGGGATAAGCTGGTCACTGCCTTCTTGGATAAATTCTTTCCTCCTCAAAAGCTGAGCAAGCTGAGAGTGGATGTTCAAACCTTTAAACAAAAAGATGGTGAATCCCTCTATGAAGCTTGGGAAAGATACAAGCAGTTGACCAAAAGATGTCCATCTGGCATGTTTTCAGAATGGACCCTATTAGATATCTTCTATTATGGTCTCTCTGAATTTTCGAAAATGTCACTGGACCACTCTGC
>NC_029777.3:37696844-37697476 GCF_000817695.3 Arachis duranensis | reverse complement strand
TTGGTGATCCATGCATTGGCATAGAACTCTTGAACCATTAAGATTCCAACTTGTTGAATGGGGTTGGTAAGAACTTCCCAATCTCTTCTTCGGATCTCATGTCGGATCTCCGGATATTCACTCTTTTTGAGTTTGAAAGGGACCTCGGGGATCACCTTCTTCAAGGCCACAACTTCATAGAAGTGGTCTTGATGCACCCTTGAGATGAATCTCTCCATCTCCCATGACTCGGAGGTGGAAGCTTTTGCCTTCCCTTTCATTTTTCTAGAGGTTTCTCCGGCCTTGGATGCCATAAATGGTTATGGAAAAACAAAAAGCAATGCTTTTACCACACCAAACTTAAAAGGTTTGCTCATCCTCGAGCAAAAGAAGAAAGAAGAGAGTAGAAGAAGAAGAAATAGAGGAGAAGGGAATGGCTTTTGGGTTCGGCCAAAAAGGGGAGCAGTGGTATTTAGGTTGTGTGAAAATGAAGGATTGAAGATGGGTTGATATAGGAGTGGGGGGGCTCATGGTTCGGTCATGTATGGGTGGGTTTGGGAGGAAAAGTGGTTTGAATTTGAATGGTGAGGTAGGTGGGGTTTTATGAAGGATGGATGTGAGTGGTGAAGAGAAAGATGGGATTTGATAGGTGA
>NC_029777.3:37695475-37696128 GCF_000817695.3 Arachis duranensis | reverse complement strand
AGAAAGCAGTATGTTGCAGAGATTCAACAGGGATAAAGCATCTCCATACACTTATCTGAAATTCCCACCAATGATTTACATAAGTATTTCTATATTTATTTTATGTTTTATTTATCTTTATATTCGAAAACTCCATAAACATTTGAATCAACCTAACTCAGATCTACAAGATGACCATAGCTTGCTTCATACCAACAATCTCTGTGGGATCGACCCTTACTCGCGTAAGGTTTATTACTTGGACGACCCAGTACACTTGCTGGTTAGTTGAACGGAGTTGTGAATTCAACTGGTGCCACAATAATAATTTCATACAACTTAAAGAACAGTGATCACAATTTCGTCCACCAACAAGTCATCCAGTTCTTTGGTGAGCAAAGGGGGTTCATCCTCCCAAGTCTCATTTCCAAATAACCTGTCATTTAGCTTCATGATTGCTCCAAGGTATTTAGCAACTTGCTCTTCAGTGACATACTCATCCTCTTCAGAGGAGGAATACTCATCAGAGCTCATGAATGCCAGAAGTAAGTCCAATGGAATCTCTATGGTCTCAGTGGGAGCCTCAGATTCCCATGGTTCCTCATTGGGGAACTCATTGGAGGCCAGTGGACGTCCATTGAGGTCTTCCTCAGTGGCGTTCACTGCCTCTTCCT
>NC_029777.3:37695093-37695351 GCF_000817695.3 Arachis duranensis | reverse complement strand
TCTTCCATTGAAGGGTTCTCAGGATCATAAGCTTCTTCTTCAGATGAAGCTTCCTTAGTACTGTTTGGTGCATTTTGCATTTCAGACAGACTTTGAGAAATCATATTGACTTGTTGAGTCAATATTTTGTTCTGAGCCAATATGGCATTCAGAGTGTCAATCTCAAGAACTCCTTTCTTCTGATTAGTCCCATTGTTCACAAGATTCCTTTCAAAAGTGTACATGAATTGGTTATTTGCAACCATTTCAATCAGCTCA
>NC_029777.3:37694664-37694943 GCF_000817695.3 Arachis duranensis | reverse complement strand
GTATCTTTCCCAAGCTTCATAGAGGGATTCTCCTTCCTTCTGTCTGAAGGTTTGGACTTCCACTCTTAGCTTACTCAATTTCTGAGGTGGAAAGAACTTTGCCAAGAAGGCATTGACTAGCTTTTTCCAAGAGTTCAGGCTTTCTTTAGGTTGTGAGTCCAACCATGTCCTAGCTCTGTCTCTCACAGCAAAAGGGAATAGCATAAGTCTGTAAACCTCAGGGTTAACCCCATTAGTCTTGACAGTGTCACAGATTTGCAAGAACTCAGCTAAGAACTG
>NC_029777.3:37691839-37694480 GCF_000817695.3 Arachis duranensis | reverse complement strand
CCAGCACCTTCCTTGCATTGTTGGCATTGTTGTTGTTTTCGGCTGCCATGGGTTCTTCTTCTTTGAAGATTTCTGTTAGGTCCTCTACAGAGAGTTGTGCCTTGGCTTCTCTTAGCTTTCTCTTCAAGGTCCTTTCAGGTTCAGGATCAGCCTCAACAAGAATGCTTTTGTCCTTTCTCCTGCTCATAAAAAAGAGAAGAGAACAAGAAAATGTGGAATCCTCTATGTCACAGTATAGAGATTCCTTAAGGTGTCAGAGGAAAAGGAAAATGGAAGACAGAGGTAGAAAATTTGAACTTATCAAGAAAGATGGAGTTCGAATTGTGATTTAAGGAATAGTGTTAGTCCATAAATAGAAGGATGTGAGAAGAAGGGAAGTAGTATTCGAAAATTAAGTAAAGGATTTTGAAAACATTTTGAAAACTTTTATTGATTTTCGAAAATTAAGAGTGGAAAAGAAATCAAGTGATTTTTGAAAAAGATTTTGAAATTAGAAATTAAAAAGATATGATTGAAAACTATTTTGAAAAAGATATGATTAAGAAGATATGATTGGTTTTAAAAAATGTGATTGAGAAGATATGATTTGAAAAACATTTTAAAAAGATTTGATTTTAATAACTTGGCTAAAAAGAAAAGATATGATTCAAACATTAAACCTTTCTCAACAGAAAAGGCAACATACTTGAAATGTTGAATCAAATCATTAATTGATAGCAAGTATTTTTGAAAATGGAAAGAAATTGATTTTGAAAAAGATTTGATTGAAGATGTTGAATCAAATCATTAATTGATAGCAAGTATTTTTGAAAATAGAAAGAAATTGATTTTGAAAAAGATTTGATTTTGAAAAGATTTTGAAAACTAAAAAAAATATTTGATTTGAAAACAAAATCTTCCCTCTTGTTCCATCCTGGCGTTAAACGCCCAGAATGGTGCACATTCTGGCGTTTAACGCCCAAAACACTACCCTTTTGGGCGTTAAACGCCCAGCCAGGCACCCTGGCTGGCATTTAAACGCCAGTTTGCCTTCCTCACTGGGCGTTTTGAACGCCCAACTTTTTCTGTATAATTCCTCTGCAGTATGTTCTGAATCTTCAATTCTCTGTATTATTGACTTGAAAAGACACGATTTAAAAATATTTTTGGATTTTTAATAGTGAGGAATAATCAAAATGCAACTAAAATCAAATAACAATGCATGCAAGACACCAAACTTAGCAGTTTGTACACTACTGACACTAATGAGAATGCATATGAGACACATAAACACTCAAGTCAAGAGAATTCAAAGATCAGAACAACTTAAAGATTAATGAAGACACATGCATGTATGCAAAAAGAACAGAGACATGCAATTTACACCAAACTTAAAATGAGACTCTAGACTCAAACAAGAAATTTTTGGATTTTATGATTTTGTAAATTTTTTTTGTGCTTTTCGAAAATTAAGTGGAAAAAGAAAACAAATATATCAAGATTCTTAATGAGAATTCCAGGAATCAGTGCAATGCTAGTCTAAGACTCCGGTCCAGGAATTAGACATGGCTTCACAGCCAGCCAAGCTTTCAAAGAAAGCTTCGGTCCAAAACACTAGACATAGGCCAATGGCCAGCCAAGCCGTAGCAGATCACTGCTCCAACAGCAAGATTGATAGAAATCAACAAGCTCTTGTGACGATAAGTTGAAACCTCGGTCCAATAGAATTAGACATGGCTTCATAGCCAGCCAGACTTCAACAGATCATCATGAAACACTAGAATTCATTCTTAAGAACTCTGAAAAAAAATACCTAATCTAAGCAACAAGATGAACCGTCAGTTGTCCATACTCGAACAATCCCCGGAAACGGCGCCAAAACCTTGGTATGCGAAATTGTGATCACTACAACTTCGCACAACTAACCAGCAAGTGTACTGGGTCGTCCAAGTAATAAACCTTACGCGAGTAAGGGTCGATCCCACAGAGATTGTTGGTATGAAGCAAGCTATGGTCACCTTGTAAATCTTAGTCAGGCAAACTCAAATGGATATGGGTGATATACGAATAAAACATAAAGATAAAGATAGAGATACTTATGTAATTCATTGGTGGGAATTTCAGATAAGCACATGAAGATGCTGTGTCCCTTCCGTCTCTCTGCTTTCCTACTGTCTTCATCCAATCCTTCTTACTCCTTTCCATGGCAAGCTTATGCAAGGGTTTCACCATTGTCAGTGGCTACCTCCCATCCTCTCAGTGTAAATGTTCAACGCACCCTGTCACGGCACGGCTATCCATCTGTCGGTTCTCAATCAGGCCGGAATAGAATCCAGTGATTCTTTTCCATCTGTCACTAACGCCCCGCCCTCAGGAGTTGGAAGCACGTCACAGTCATTCAATCATTGAATCCTACTCAGAATACCACAGACAAGGTTAGACACACCTTAATCTATGGTGTGTAGAAACTCCACCGTTGAAAATACATAAGAACAAGGTCTAGGCATGGCGGTGAGGCCAGCCTCCCAATGATCTAAGAACTAGATGTCCGAAGATGAAAATACGATAGTAAAAGGTCCTATATATAGAAAACTAGTAGCCTAGGGTTTACAGAGATGAGTAAATGACATAAAAATCCACTTCCGGGCCCACTTGGTGTGTG
>NC_029777.3:37691552-37691780 GCF_000817695.3 Arachis duranensis | reverse complement strand
CAGCTTTTGTGCCAGTTTGGGCGTTTAACTCCCACTTTGGTGCCAGTTCCGGCGTTTAACGCTGGAAATCCTGAAGGTGACTTTGAACGCCAGTTTGGGCCATCAAATCTTGGGCAAAGTATGGACTATCATATATTGCTGGAAAGCCCAGGATGTCTACTTTCCAACGCCGTTGAGAGCGCGCCAATTGGGCTTCTGTAGCTCTAGAAAATCCACTTCGAGTGCAGG
>NC_029777.3:37683447-37691397 GCF_000817695.3 Arachis duranensis | reverse complement strand
TTAACTAAAAACTAATAAAAATATACTAAAAACTAACTAGATCATACTAAAAACATACTAAAAACAATGCCAAAAAGGGTATACATTATCCGCTCATCAAGGGGCTTTCCTCCCTCTTACTGAGAGATCTGAAACCTTTCTGGATGAGCAACTCTTTACCATCCAGGAAGTGCCATGGTTTGCAGACATTGCAAACTACAAGGCAGTGAGGTTCATACCCAAAGAGTACAGTAGGTAGCAATCAAAGAAATTGATCACAGATGCAAAGTACTATCTTTGGGATGAACCATATCTCTTCAAGAGATGTGCAGACGGAGTAATCCGTAGATGTGTGCCTAAAGAAGAAGTGCAGAAGATCCTATGGCATTGCCATGGGTCACAATATGGAGGACATTTTGGAAGTGAGCGAATAGCCACAAGAGTCTTCCAATGTGGCTTCTGCTGGCCTACTCTCTATAAAGATTCCCGAGTGTTTGTACTTAATTATGACAGTTGCTAAAGATCTGGTAATCTGCCTCACAGTTATGCCATGCCTCAACAAGGGATCTTGGAGATTGAGTTGTTTGATGTATGGGTATTGACTTCATGGGGCCTTTCCCACCATCATACTCAAACACTTATATTCTGGTGGCAGTGGATTATGTATCCAAATGGGTGGAAGCTGTTGCTACACCCACTAATGACACTAAGACAGTGTTAAAATTCCTCCAGAAACACATCTTCAGCAGATTTGGCAACCCTAGAGTACTAATCAATGATGGGGGCACTCATTTCTGCAAAAAATAGCTTTACCTGCTTTGGTTCGTTATGGAGTTTGCCACAGGGTAGCCACTCCATATCATCCACAGACAAATGGGCAAGCTGAAGTCTCAAATAGAGAACTCAAAAGAATCCTAGAACGGACTGTAATTAACCGTAGAAGGGATTGGGCAAGAAGCTTGGATGATGCTCTGTGGGCATATAGAACAGCATTCAAGACCCCTATAGGGACCTCTCCATACCAGCTTGTGTATGGAAAGGCATGTCACTTGCCAGTGGAACTGGAACATAAGGCCTACTGGGCAACTAGATTCCTGAACCTTGATGCCAAGTTAGTTGGAGAAAAATGATTGCTCCAGTTAAATGAGCTAGAGGAATTTAGACTCAATGCTTTCGAGAATGCAAAAATTTACAAAGAGAAAGCAAAAAGATGGGATGATAAGAAATTGTCATCCAGAGTCTTTGAGGTAGGGCAGAAAGTTCTGCTATTTAATTCTAGGCTCAGATTATTCCCTGAAAAATTAAAATCCCGGTGGAGAGGACCATGTGTAATTACAAGTGTGTCACCATATGGATACGTAGAGCTCCAGGATAATGATTCTAACAAAAAGTTCATTGTTAATGGACAGAGAGTCAAACATTATCTTGAAAGCAATTTTGAGCAAGAATGCTCAAAACTAAGACTTAACTAAGCTCAGTAATAGTCCAGCTAAAGATAATAAAGAAGCGCTTGCTGGGAGGCAACCTAGCCATTGACAAAGCTTATTTGTTAATTAATTGATTTTTACAAGTATATGTCAAGTATTTTCAAGGTAAAATAGCAATTGCTTGAATTCACAGAGTTACAAGAGAATTTGGAAGTTCACTGGCGTGAAAAAGCTAGTAAGAAATATTTTGGGCGTTGAACGCCCAAAAGAAGCATCCAATAGGCGTTCAACGCCAGTAAGGATAGCCATCTGGGCGTTGAACGCCAGAAAGAAGCATCTTCTGGGCATTGAACGCCAGAAAGAAGCTCTTTTTGGGCGTTTAACGCCAGAATCACAGCATCCTGGGTGTTCAGAAAAATGCCCAGTGACAAAGGACTTCCTGGCGTTCAACGCCAGAAAGATGCAACAGCAGGGCGTTGAACGCCCAGGAGAAGCAGCAATTGGGCGTTAAACGCTCAAAACATGCAGCGTTTGGGCGTTTAACGCCAGAATGGTGGGGAGGAGGTAAAATTCGTTTTTCTTCACAAATTTTCTAATTTTTATGTTTCAATTCATGATTTCTTGCATAAACATGTTACAAACTCTCATCTTTCAACTTCAATTTCAAAAATTTTTTTATCCCAAACATATTTCTTGATTTTTCTTTAATTTCTTTTCAAACCTTTTTCAAAACTAATCTATCTTTTTGAATTCTTTTCAAATCTTTTTAAATTATTCTCATATCTTTTTCAACTCATCATATCTTTTGAATTTCAAATTTGCCTCTCCTACTATTCCTCTCCTTTCCTTTCTTTTTCTTGAGGACAAGCAAACCTCTAAGTTTGGTATGATTCGCCATGATCACTGAGCTAAAACTCATCAAGATCATGGCACCTAAGGGAACAGGAAAAGCAAGGATGTGACTTGAAAGAACTGAAGCATCAGAAATTATCTCTTGAAGGACCAAGCACCCCACAGACTAGAGGAACATCCACTTCCCAAAATAAAGGTTGTTGAGTACTAATCTCTGCCTTAACTCTGTGATAACTGTTCTTATTAGGAATTTACTTTAGAAGTTATATATTAGTAGTAGTAATTAGTATCTCTATTTTGATTTTATTTTCAATTAAGCTATAAATTATTTTTCTCATCATCATCAAACATGAATAAAATAGTATATTTTTAGAATAAAGAAGCAATTTAATTTTGAGTTCTTAATAAGGAAAATTCTAATTATTTATATGTGGTGGCAATACTTTTAGTCTTCTGAATGAATGCTTGAACAGTACATATTTTTTATATTGAATTTCATGAATGTTAAAATTGTTGGCTCCTGAAAGAATGATGAACAAGAGAAATATTATTGCTGATCTGAAAAATCATGAAATTGATTCCTGAAGCAAGAAAAAGCAGTGAAAAAAAATTTTGGCGAAAAAAAAAGCAAGCAGAAAAAGCCAATAGCCCTTAAAACCAAAAGGCAAGGGTAAAAAGGATCCAAGGCTTTGAGCATCAATGGATAGGAGGGCCCAAGGAAATAAAATCCAGGCCTAAGCGGCTAAATCAAGCTGTCCCTAACCATGTGCTTGCGGCATACAGGTCCAAGTGAAAGGCTTGAGACTGAGTGGTTAAAGTCGTGATCCAAAGCAAAAGAGTGTGCTTAAGAACTCTGGACACCTCTAATTGGGGACTTGATCAAAGCTAAGTCACAATCTGAAAAGGTTCACCCAATTATGTGTCTGTGGCATTTATGTATCCAGTGGTAATACTGGAAAACAAAGTGCTTAGGCCACGACCAAGACTCATAAAGTAACTGTGTTCAAGAATCAACATACTAACTAGGAGAATCAATAATACTATCTGAATTCTAAGTTCCTATGGATGCCATTCATTCTGGATTTCAAAGGATAAAGTGAGATGCCAAAGCTGTTCAGAAGCAAAAAGCTACTAGCCCCACTCATCTAATTAGAATCTGGGCTTCACTTCAAACTCTGAGATATTATTGCTTCTTAATTTCTTTTTATCCTATTTTATTTATCTAGTTACTTGGGGACAAGCAACAGTTTAAGTTTGGTGTTGTGATGAGCAGATATTTTATACGCTTTTTGGGTGTAATTTCATGTAGATTTTAGTATGTTTTAATTAGTTTTTAGTAGAATATTATTAGTTTTTAGGCAAAAATCATATTTCTGTACTTTACTATGAGTTTGTGTGTTTTTCTATGATTTCAGGTATTTTCTGGCTGAAATTGAGGGAGTTGAGCAAAAATCTAATTTAGGCTGAAAAAGGACTGCTGATGCTGTTGGATTCTGACCTCCCTGCACTCGGAATGTATTTTTTGGAGCTACAGCAGTCCAATTGGTGCGCTCTCAATTGGGTTGGAAATTAATAGTGCATACTTTGCACGAAGATAGACGACGTAAACTGGCATTCAACGCCAGTTCCATGTTGCAGTCTGGCATTGATGAGCGGATAATTTATACTCTTTTTAGCGTTGTTTTTAGTATGTTTTTAGTATGTTTTAATTAGTTTTTATTATATTTTTATTAGTTTTTAGTTGAAATTCACTTTTCTGGACTTTACTATGAGTTTGTGTATTTTTCTATGATTTCAGGTATTTTCTGGTTGAAATTGAGGGACCTGAGCAAAAATCTGATTCAGAGGCTAAAAAGGACTGCAGATGCTGTTGGATTCTGACCTCCCTGCACTCGAAGTAGATTTTCTGGAGCTATAGAAGTTCAATTGGCGCGCTCTTAATTGCGTTGGAAAGTAGACATCCTGGGATTTCCAACAATGTATAATAGTTCATAATTTGCATGAGATTTGATGGCCCAAACCGGCGTTCCAAATCAGCTCAAAACTGCCCGGCGTTAAACGCCGGAACTGGCACAAGAATGGGAGTTAAACGCCCAAACTGGCACAAAAGCTGGCGTTTAACTCCAAGAGAAGTCTCAACACGAAAATGCTCCAATGCTCAGTCCAAGCACACACCAAGTGGGCCCGGAAGTGGATTTTTATGTCATTTACTCATCTTTGTAAACCCTAAGCTACTAGTTCTCAACAAATAGGACATTTTGCTATTATATTTTCATCTTTTGATCACTTGAATCTTTTGATCACTTTAGATCTCTAGATCATCTTTGGACGTCTAGTTCTTAGATTATGGGGGCTGGCCTCTCGGCCATGCCTAGACCTTGTTCTTATGTATTTTCAACGGTGGAGTTTCTACACACCATAGATTAAGGTGTGGAGCTCTGCTGTACCTCGAGTATTAATGCAATTACTATTGTTCTTCTATTCAATTCAGCTTATTCTTGTTCTAAGATATTCATTCGCACCCAAGAACATGATGAATGTGATGATTATGTGATGCTCATCATCATTCTCACTTATGAACGCGTGCCTGACAACCACTTCTGTTCTACGAGCAAACAAGGCTTGAATGTTTATCTCTTGGATCCCTTAATCGGAATCTTCGTGGTATAAGCTAGAATTTTTGGCACCATTCAAGAGAATTCGGAAGGTCTAAACCTTGTCTGTGGTATTCTGAGTAGGATTCAAGGATTGAATGACTGTGACGAGCTTCAAACTCGCGTTTGTGAGGCATTAGTGACAAACGCAAAAGAATCACTGGATTCTATTCCGACATGATCGAGAACCGACAGCTGAATAGCTGTGCTATGACAGAGCACGTTGAACATTTTCACTGAGAGGACAGGACTGTAGCCATTTACAACGGTGATGCCCAACATACAGCTTGCCATGGAAAGGAGTAAAAAGGATTGGATGAAGACAGTAGGAAAGCAGAGAGACGGAAAAGACAAAGCATCTCCATACGCTTATCTGAAATTCTCACCAATGAATTACATAAGTATCTCTATCTTTATTTTATGCTTTATTCATAAATCATCTATAACCATTTGAATCTGCCTGATTGAGATTTACAAGATGACCATAGCTTGCTTCATACCAACAATCTCCGCGGGATCGACCCTTACTCGCGTAAGGTTTATTACTTGGATGACCCAGTGCACTTGCTGGTTAGTTGTGCGAAGTTGTGATAAAGAGTTGAGATTGCAATTGAGCGTACCATGTTGATGGCGCCATTGATGATCACAATTTCGTGCACCAAGTTTTTGGCGCCGTTGTCGGGGATTGTTTGAGTTTGGACAACTAACGGTTCATCTTGTTGGTTAGATTAGGTATTTTTCAGAATATTTAAGAA
The DNA here is from genome assembly GCF_000817695.3 of Arachis duranensis. NCBI lineage: Eukaryota > Viridiplantae > Streptophyta > Magnoliopsida > Fabales > Fabaceae > Arachis > Arachis duranensis. The sequence goes on along the minus strand of NC_029777.3, from coordinate 37,685,730 downwards.
TGAATTCTAGTGTTTCAAGGTGATGTTCTTATCATCACCAAAGCTGATTGAGCTTCATCAATTTAGCTCTTGAATGTAATGTCCTACTGAAGCTTGGCTAGCCATGTCTAATTCCTTTAGACTAAAGCTTTAGACTAACGTTGCATGATTCCTGGAATTCTTATTAAAAAATTTTGAATCTCTTTATTTTCTTCTCCATATAATTTTCAAAAAATCCAAAAAAATTTACAAAATCATAAAAACCAAAAATATTTCTTGTTTGAGTCTAGTGTCTCATTTTAAGTTTGGTGTCAATTGCATGTTTCTGTTCTTCTTGCATTCATTCATGTGTCTTCATTGATCTACAAGTTGTTCTTGATGATTTACTTGCTCTGATCTTTAAATTCTCTTATTTTCTGTGTTTTGTTATTTCTCATATGCATTCTCAATTTGTTAGTGTCAGTAGTATACAAACTTCTAAGTTTGGTGTCTTGCATGCATTATTTATTTAATTTTAGTTGCATTTTGGTTATTCCTCATTACTAAAAATCCAAAAAAAATTTTAATTTGTGTCTTTTCAAGTCAATAATACAGAGAATTGAAGATTTAGAACATACAGCAGAGGAATTACACAGAAAAAGCTGGGCGTTCAAAACACCCAGTGAGGAAGGAAAACTGGCGTTTAAACGCCAGCCAGGGTGCCTGGCTGGGCATTTAACGCCCAAAAGGGTAGTGTTTTGGGCGTTAAACGCCAGAATGTGCACCATTCTGGGCGTTTAACGCCAGGATGGCATAAGAGGGAAGATTTTGTTTTCAATTCAAATATTTTCAAGTTTTCATAATTTTTAAAAATCAAATCTTTTTCAAATCATATCTTTTCAATCATGTGTTTTCAAAATTAATTTCTTTCCATTTTCAAAAATACTTGCTAACAATTAATGATTTGATTCAACATTTCAAGTATGTTGCCTTTTCTGTTGAGAAAGGTTTAATGTTTGAATCATATCTTTTCTTGTTAGCCAAGTCATTGATTTTAAAAATCAAATATTTTTAAATTGTTTTTCCAAATCATATCTTCTCAATCATATCTTTTTATAACTATATCTTTTCAATCATATCTTCTTAATCACATCTTTTTCAAAAATAGTTTTCAATCATATCTTTTTGATTTCTAATTTCAAAATCTTTTTCAAAATCTTGCAGATCTGTGAGACTGTAAAGACGAATGGAGTTGATCCTGAAGTCTACAGACTCATGCTTTTCCCTTTTGCTGTAAGAGACAAAGCTAGAATATGGTTGGATTCACAACCCAAGGATAGCCTGGACTCCTGGGATAAGCTAGTCACTGCCTTCTTGGATAAATTCTTTCCTCCTCAAAAGCTGAGCAAGCTGAGAGTGGATGTTCAAATCTTCAAACAAAAAGATGGTGAATCCCTCTATGAAGCTTGGGAAAGATACAAGCAGCTGACCAAAAGGTATCCATCTGACATGTTTTCAGAATGGACCATATTAGATATATTCTATTATGGTCTATCTGAATTTTCAAAAATGTCATTGGACCATTCTGCAGGTGGATCTATTCACATGAAGAAAACGCCTGAAGAGGCTCAAGAACTCATTGTGAACCTTATGGAAACACCTATAACTCATCATGGAGAAATCATCCAAATTTCTCATGGAAGGATCAACAAAAGCCTCAACAAGGCTTTAACAATGGTGGACGCAATAGGCTGAGCAATAGCAAGCCATATCCATCATCTTCTCAGCAACAGACAGAGAATTCTGAACAAAACACTTCTAATTTAGCCAATCTAGTCTCTGATCTGTCAAAGACCACTTTTAGTTTCATGAATGAAACAAGATCCTCCATCAGAAATCTGGAGGCACAAGTGGTCCAGCTGAGTAAGAAAGTCATTGAAACTCCTCCCAGTATTCTCCCAAGCAATACAGAAGAGAATCCAAAAGGAGAGTGCAAGGCCATTGATATAACAATATGGCCGAATGCACAAGGGAGGAGGAGGACGAAAATCCTAGTGAGGAAGACCTCCTGGGACGCCCCTCAAGCAAGAAGGAGTTTCCTATCAAGGATCCAAAGGAATATGAGGCTCATACAGAGACCATAGAGATTCCATTAAATCTCCTTCTGCCATTCATGAGCTCTGAAGACTATTCTTCCTTTGAAGAGGATGAAGATGTGACTGGAGAGCAAGTTGCTCAATATTTAGGAGCAATCATAAAGCTGAATGCCAAGTTGTTTGGTAATGAGACTTGGGAAAGTGAACCTCCCTTGCTCATTAATGAACT
>NC_029777.3:37681072-37683325 GCF_000817695.3 Arachis duranensis | reverse complement strand
CTTTGAAAAAGCTCTATGTGATCTGGGGTCAGGGATAAATCTTATGCCACTCTCTGTAATGGAGAAGCTGGGGATCATTGAGGTACAACCTGCCTTGTTCTCATTACAATTGGCAGACAAGTCATTGAGACAAGCTTATGGAATAGTAGAGGATGTGTTAGTAAAGGATGAAGGCCTTTACATCCTTGCTGATTTCATAATCTTAGACACTAGGAAGGAAGAGGATGAATGCATTATCCTTGGAAGACCTTTCCTAGCCACAGCAAGAGCTGTGATAGATGTCAACAGAGGTGAACTAGTCCTTTAATTGAATGGGGACTACCTTGTGTTTAAGGCACATGGCCATCCCTCTGTGACAAAAGAGAGTAAGCATGAAGAGCTTCTCTCAGTTCAGAGTCAAGAAGAGCCCCCACAGTCAAACTCTAAGTTTGGTGTTGTGAGGCCACAACCAAACTCTAAGTTTGGTGTTAAGACCCCATATCCAAACTCTAAGTTTGGTGTTGGGACTATACAACATTGACCTGATCACCTTTTGTGGCTCCATAAGAGCCACTGTCAAGCTATTGACATTAAAGAAGTGCTTGTTGGGAGGCAACCCAATTTTATTTATCTAATTTTTATTTTATTGTTATTTTGTGTTTTAGTAGGTACATGATCATGAGGAGTCACAAAAAAAAATATAAAAATTAAAAATAGGATAAAAAACAGCAGAAGAAAAATCACACCCTGGAGGAAGCACAGACTGGCGTTCAACGCCAGTAAGAAGCATCTGGCTGGCGTTCAACGCCAGAACAGAGCATCAACCTGGTGCTGAACGCTCGAAACAAGCAACATTCTGGCGCTGAACGCCAAGAATGTGCCTAGAGGAAAAGCTGGCGCTGAAAGCCAGTAACAAGCATGAAACTGGCGTTCAACGCCAGAAACATGTTACATGTGGGCGTTGAACGCCCAGAATGTGCACCACTCGGCGTTTAAATGCCAGAATGGTGTGCAAAGGCATTTTACATGCCTATTTGGTGCAGGGATGGAATTCCTTGACACCTCAGGATCTGTGGACCCTACAGGATCCCCACCTACTATATTCCCACCTTACCTCCTAATCCTATTTTGTGATGAGTATTCCCCATGTCACACTTCCCAACACTCTTCACCAATCACCTCAATTCCTCTCCCCAATCACCCCTTCACCACTCACATCCATCCACTCTTCCCCATAAACCCCACCTACCTTCAAAAATTCAAAACCATTTTCCCACCCATTCCCACCCTAAATGACCGAACATACACTCCCCCCTCTCCCTATATATACCCTTCCATTCTACTTCATCTTCACAAAACACAACCCCCTCTTCTTCACTTTGGCCGAACCTACATCTCTCCCTCTCTACCTTATTCTCTTCTTTTTCTTCTTCTCTTCTTTCTTCTATTGCTCGAGGACGAGTAATATTTTAAGTTTGGTGTGGTCAAAGCATAATCTTTTTTTGTTTTCCATTACCATCAATGGCACCTAAGGCCGGAGAATCCTCTAGAAAAGGAAAAGGGAAGACAAAAGCTTCCACCTCCGAGTCATGGGAGATGGAAAGATTCATCTCTAAAAGCTATCAAGACCACTTCTATGATGTTGTAGCAAATAAGAAGGTAATCCCTGAGGTCCCTTTCAAGTTCAAGAAGAATGAGTATCTGGAAATCCGACATGAGATTCAAAGAAGAGGTTGGGAAGTCCTAACCAACCCCATGCAACAAGTCGGAATCTTAATGGTTCAAGAGTTCTATGCCAATGCATGGATCACTAGGAACCATGATCAAAGTATGAACCCGAATCCAAAGAATTCTCTCACAATGGTTCGGGGGAAATACTTAGATTTTAGTCCAATGGTTCGGGGGAAAAGCTTAGATTTCAGTCCGAAAAATGTGAGGTTAGCATTCAACTTGCCTATGATGCAATAAGACGCACGCCCCTACACAAGAAGGGTCAACTTTGATCAAAGGTTGGACCAAGTCCTTAGGGACATATGTGTTGAAGGAGCTCAATGGAAAAGAGACTCCAAAGGCAAGCCAGTTCAACTAAGAAGACTGGACCTCAAGCCTGTGACTAGAGGATGGTTAGAGTTCATTCAACGCTCCATCATTCCTACTAGCAACCGATCTGAAATTACTGTGGATCGGGCATTCATGATTCATAGCATCATGATTGGAGAGGAAGTAGAATTTCATGAGGTCATCTCCAATGAAATCTACAAAATAGCCGACAAG
>NC_029777.3:37680232-37680747 GCF_000817695.3 Arachis duranensis | reverse complement strand
GGAACAATTAAGGGTGGAACATCATGAGCACTCCATCATTCTCCATGAAATAAGAGAAGATCAAAGAGCAATGAGGGAAGAACAACAAAGGAAAGGAAGAGACATAGAGGAGCTCAAAGAGCACCATTGGTTCTTCAAGAAGGCGCCACCCTCACTAAGGTGGACTCATTCCTTGTTCTTATTTCTCTGTTTTTTGATTTTTATGCTTCATGTTTATTTATGTTTTGTGTCTCTACTTCATGATCATTAGTATGTAGTAACCTTGTCTTAAAGCCATGAATAAAATCCATTAATTCTTCACCTCTCTTAAATGAAAAATGTTTTAATTCAAAAGAACAAGAAGTACATGAATTTCGAATTTATCCTTGAATTTAATTTAATTATATTGATGTGGTGACAATACTTTTTGTTTTCTGAATGAATGCTTAAACAGTGCATATTTTTTATCTTGTTGTTTATGAATGTTAAAACTGTTGGCTCTTGAAAGAATGATGAACAAAGAGAAATGTTATTGA
>NC_029777.3:37674110-37679844 GCF_000817695.3 Arachis duranensis | reverse complement strand
TGTATCTGGTGGTAATACTGGAAAACAAAATGCTTAGGGCCACGGCCAAGACTCATAAGTAGCTGTGTTCAAGAATCAACATACTTAACTAGGAGAATCAATAACACTATCTAAAATTCTAATTTCCTATAGATGCCAATCATTCTAAACTTCAAAGGAAAAAGTGAGATGCCAAAACTGTTCAGAAGCAAAAAGCTACAAGTCCCGCTCATCTAATTAGAATTAATATTCATTGATATTTTGAAATTTATAGTATATTCTCTTCTTTTAATCCTAATTGATTTTCAGTTGCTTGGGGACAAGCAACAATTTAAGTTTGGTGTTGTGATGAGCGGATAATTTATACGCTTTTTGGCATTGTTTTTAGGTAGTTTTTAGTAAGTTCAAGCTACTTTTAGGGATGTTTTCGTTAGCTTTTATGTTAAATTAACATTTCTAGACTTTACTATGAGTTTGTGTATTTTTCTGTAATTTCAGGTAATTTTTGGCTGAAATTGAGGGACTTGAGCAAAACTCTGAAAAAGGCTGACAAAAGGACTGCTGATGCTGTTGGAATCTGACCTCCCTGCACTCGAAATGGATTTTCTGGAGCTACAGAACTCCAAATGGGGCGCTCTCAACGGCGTTGGAAAGTAGACATCGAGAGCTTTTCGGCAATATATAATAGTCCATACTTTATTCGGAAATGGACGACGTAACTTGGCGTTGAACGCCAAGTACATGGTGCTCATCTTTGGTCTCAGTTTTGTTTTATTCTTCATCTTAGGAGGCCATTGATCACATTTTAGGGGGCTGGCCATTCGGCCATGCCTGAACCTTTCACTTATGTATTTTCAACAGTGGAGTTTCTGCACACCATAGATTAAGGGTGTGGAGCTCTGCTGTACCTCAAGTTTCAATACAATTACTATTACTTTTTATTCAATTCTCTTTTATTCTTATTCCAAGATATACGTTGCACAACACTTTGATGAATGTGATGATCCATGACACTCATCATCATTCTCACCTATGAACGCGCGTGACTGAAAACCACTTCTGTTCTACCTTAGGCCGGGCACATATCTCTTAGATTCCCCAACAGAATCTTCGTGGTATAAGCTAGATAGATGGCGGCATTCATGAGGATCCGGAAAGTCTAACCTTGTCTGTGGTATTCCGAGTAGGATTCAAGGATTGAATGACTGTGACAAGCTACAAACTCGCGATTGTGGGGCGTTAGTGACAGACGCAAAAGAATCACCGGATTCTATTCCGACATGATCGAGAACCGATAGCTGAATAGCCGTGCTGTGATAGAGCGCGTTGAACATTTTCACTGAGAGGACGGGACTGTAGCCATTGACAATGGTGATGCCCAAAATACAGCTTGCCATGGAAAGGATTAAGAAGGATTGGATGAAGACAGTAGGAAAGCAGAGAGACGGAAGGGACAAAGCATCTCCATACGCTTATCTGAAATTCTCACCAAAGAATTACATAAGTATCTCTATCTTTATTTTATGCTTTATTCATAAATCATCTATAACCATTTGAATCTGCCTGACTGAGATTTACAAGATAACCATAGCTTGCTTCATACCAACAATCTCTGTGGGATCGACCCTTACTCGCGTAAGGTTTATTACTTGGATGACCCAGTGTACTTGCTGGTTAGTTGTGCGAAGTTGTGATAAAGAGTTGAGATTGCAATTGAGCGTACCATGTTGATGGCGCCATTAATGATCACAATTTTGTGCACCAGGCGTCCAGCGCCAGAAACAGGTTACAAGTTGGAGTTCAATGCCCAAAACACGTTACAACCTGGAGTTCAACTCCAGAAACAGCCCAAGCACGTGAGAGGCTTAAGTCTCAGCCTCAGCACACACCAAGTGGGCCCCAGAAGTGGATTTTTGCACCAATTATCTTAGTCTACTCATTTTCTGTAAACCTAGGTTAATAGTTTAGTATTTAAACAACTTTTAGAGACTTATTTTGTACCTCATGACATTTTTAGATCTGAAATTTATACTCTTTGATGGCATGAGTCTCTAAACTCCATTGTTGGGGGTGAGGAGCTCTGCAGCGTCTCGATGAATTAATGCAATCACTTATATTTTTCCATTCAAATATGCGTGTTCCTATCTAAGATGTTCATTCGCGCTTAATTATGGAGAAGGTGATGATCTGTGACACTCATCACCTTCTTCAACCCATGAACGTGTGTCTGACAACCACCTCCGTTCTACATCAGATTGAATGAATATCTCTTAGATTCCTTAATCAGAATCTTTGTGGTATAAGCCGGATTGATGGCGGCATTCATGAGAATCTGAAAAGTCTAACCTTGTCTGTGGTATTCCGAGTAGGATTCCGGGATTGAATGACTCTGACGAGCTTCAAACTCCTGAAGGCTGGGCGTTAGTGACAGACGCAAAAGAATCATTGGATTCTATTCTAACCTGGTTGAGAATCGACAAATGATTAGCCGTGCTGTGACAGAGCATTTGGACCATTTTCACTGAGAGGATGGGAAGTAGCCATTGACAACGGTGACACCCTACATAGAGCTTGCCATGGAAGGAACATTGCATTATGGTATTGAGTTGAATATTACATTACAGGAATTCAAAAGACAAAGCTTCTCCAAAACCCCAACATATTCTCTATTACTGCAGAACAAGTAATTATTTCACGCTCTTTTATTTTTCTAATAATTCAAACTGATAATTTTAATTGATATCCTGACTAAGAATAATAAAATAAACATAGCTTGCTTCAAACCAATAATCTTCGTGGGATCGACCCTTACATAAGGTATTACTTGGACGACCCAGTGCACTTGCTGGTTAGTGGTATGAGATCATAAGAAATCTTGATTTTGATATTGGGATTAAAATTTCATGCACCAATGCCAACCTTACATTTTTCGGACTAAAATCTAAGCATTTCCCCTGAACCATTGTAAGCTAATTCTTTGGGTCCGGGTTCCCAATTTGATCATGGTTCTTGGTGATCCATGCATTGACATAAAACTCTTAAACCATTAAGATTCCAACTTGTTCAATGGGGTTGGTAAGAACTTCCCAACCTCTTCTTTGGATCTCATGTCGGATCTCATGGTATTCACTCTTTTTGAGTTTGAAAGGGACCTCGGGGATCACCTTCTTCATGGCCACAACTTCATAGAAGTGGTCTTGATGCACCCTTGGGATGAATCTCTCCATCTCCCATGACTCGGAGGTGGAAGCTTTTGCCTTTCCTTTCCTCTTTCTAGAGGTTTCTCCGGCCTTAGGTGCCATAAATGGTTATGGAAAAACAAAAAGCAACGCTTTTACACACCAAACTTAGAAGGTTTGCTTGTCCTCGAGCAAAAAAAGAAAGAAGGGAGTAGAAGAAGAAGAAAATGGAGGAGATGGAGGGGGCTTTGTGGTTCGGCCAAGAGGGAGAAGTAGTGTTTAGGTTGTATGAAAATGAAGGAGTGAAGAAGGGTTTATATAGGGGTAGAGAGAGGGGTAGGTGGGGATCCTGTGGGGTCCACAGATCCTGAGGTGTCAAGGATAGCTCATCCCTGCACCACATGGAGTGTAAAACGCCTTTTCTGCTAATCCTGGCATTAAACGCCGGCCTGCTACCCTTTTCTGGCGTTAAACACCGGGCTGCTGCCCCCTTTCTGGCGTTAAACGTCAGTCTGGTTCCCCTTTCTGGCGTTAAACGCCCAGAATGGTGCCAAACTGGGCGTTAAACGCCCATTTGCTGCCCTTACTGGCATTTAAACGCCAGCAAGCTTTCCTCCAGGGTGTGCTATTTTTCTTTCTGTTTTTCATTCTGTTTTTGCTTTTTCAATTATTTTTGTGACTTCACATGGTCATCAACCTATAGAAAACATAAAATAACATTGGAAAATAAATAAATATAACATTGGGTTGCCTCCCAACAAGCACTTCTTTAATGTCAGTAGCTTGACAGTGGGCCCTCATGAAGCCTTATAGATGTTCAGAGTAATCTTGGAATCTCCCAACACCAAACTTAGAGTTTGAAAGTGGGGGTTCAACACCAAACTTAGAATTTGGTTGTGGCCTCCCAACACCAAACTTAGAGTTTGACTGTGGGGGCTCTGTTTGACTCTGTTTTGAGAGAAGCTCTTCATGCTTCCTCTCCATGGTTACAGAGGGATATCCTTGAGCCTTAAACACAAATGATTCTTCATTCACTTGAATGATCAATTCTTCTCTGTCTGCCAAGGATGATGGATTCATCCATGCACTTCCCAGTCTCTAGGACTATGAAATCAGCAGGGATGTAATGGTCTTCAATCTTTATTAGAACATCCTCTACAAGTCCATAAGCTTGTTTTCTTGAATTGTCTGCCATCTCTAGTGAGATTCTTGCAGCTTGTACCTCAAAGATCCCTAGCTTCTCCATTACAGAGAGAGGCGTAAGGTTTATGCTTGACCCTAGGTCACACAGAGCCTTCTCGAAGGTCATGGTGCCTAATGTACAAGGTATTGAGAACTTCCTAGGGTCCTGTCTCTTTTGAGGTAATCTCTGCCTAGTCAAGTCATCCAGTTCTTTGGTGAGCAAAGGGGGTTCGTCCTCCCAAGTCTCATTACCAAATAACTTGTTATTTAGCTTCATGATTGCTCCAAGGTACTTAGCAACTTGCTCTTCAGTGACATCTTCGTCCTCTTCAGAGGAAGAATACTCATCAGAGCTCATGAATGGCAGAAGTAAATCCAATGGAATCTCTATGCTCTCAGTGTGAGCCTCAGATTCCCATGGTTCCTCATTAGGGAACTCATTGGAGGCTAGTGGACGTCCATTGAGGTCTTCCTCAGTGGTGATCACTGCCTCTTCCTCCTCTCCAAATTCGGCCATTTTGATGGCCTTACACTCTCCTTTTGGATTCTCTTCTGTATTGCTTGGAAGAGTACTAGGAGGGAGTTCAGTAACTTTCTTACTCAGCTGACCCACTTGTGCCTCTAAGTTTCTAATGGAGGACCTTGTTTCAGTCATGAAACTTTGAGTGGTTTTGATTAGATCAGAGACCATGGTTGTTAAGTTAGAGTGGCTCTGCTTAGAACTCTCTGTCTGTTGCTGAGAAGATGATGGAAGAGGCTTGCCATTGCTAAACCTGTTTCTTCCACCATTATTGTTGTTGAAACCTTGTTGAAGTCTCTATTGATCCTTCCATGAGAGATTTTGATGATTTCTTCATGAAGGATTATAGGTGTTTCCATAGGGTTCTCCCATGTAATTCACCTCTTCCATTGATGGGTTCTCAAGATCATAAACTTCTTCTTCAGATGAAGCGTCCTTAGTACTACCTGGTGCAGCTTGCATTCCAGACATACTTTGAGAAATCATATTGACTTGCTGGGTCAATATTTTGTTCTGAGCCAATGTGGCATTCAGAGTATCAATCTCAAGAACTCCTTTCTTCTGATTCGTCCCATTGTTCACAGGATTCCTTTCAGAAGTGTACATGAATTGGTTATTTGCAACCATTTCAATGAGTTCTTGAGCTTCTGCAGGCGTCTTCTTCAGATGAAGAGATCCTCCAGTAGAGCTGTCTAATGACATCTTGGACAGTTCAGATAGACCATCATAGAAGATACCTATGATGCTCCATTCAGAAAGCATGTCAGAAGGACACTTTCTGATCAATTGTTTATATCTTTCCCAAGCTTCATAGAGGGATTCACCTTCCTTCTGCCTGAAGGTTTGGACTTCCACTCTAAGCTTACTCAATTTT
>NC_029777.3:37672417-37674088 GCF_000817695.3 Arachis duranensis | reverse complement strand
TGTCTCTTACAGCAAAAGGGAATAGCATAAGTCTGTAGACCTCAGGGTCAACCCCATTGGTCTTGACAGTGTCACAGATTTGCAAGAATTCAACTAAAAACTGATGAGGATCTTCCAATGGAAGTCTATGGAACTTGCAATTCTGTTGTATTAGAGAAACTAATTGAGGCTTAAGCTCAAAGTTGTTTGCTTTAATGGCAGGAATAGAGATGCTTCTCCCATAGAAGTTGGGAGTAGGTGCAATAAAGTCACCCAGCACCTTCCTTGCATTGTTGGCATTGTTGTTGTTTTCGGCTGCCATGTCTTCTTCTTGTTTGAAGATTTCTGTTAGGTCCTCTTCAGAGAGTAGTGCTTTAGCTTCTCTTAGCTTTCACTTCAAGGTCCTTTCAGGTTCAGGGTCAGCTTCAACAAGAATGCTTTTGTCTTTGCTCCTGCTCGCATGAAAGAGAAGAGAACAAGAAAATGTGGAATCCTCTATGTCACAGTATAGAGATTCCTTGAGGTGTCAGAGGAAAAGAAGAATAGAAGGAGGAGGTAGAAGAATTCGAACTTATCAAGAGGGATAGAGTTCGAATTGTGCATTGAGGAGGAGTGTTAGTCCATAAGTAGAAGGATGTGAGAAGAGGGGAAGAATTTTCGAAAATAAATTAAAAGATTTTGAAGAAATTTTGAAAAATTGAAGAATGATTTTCGAAAATTAAAGTTGGGAAAGAAATAAAGTGATTTTTGAAAAATATTTTGAAATTAGAAATCAAAAAGATATGATTGAAAACTATTTTGAAAAAGATGTGATTAAAAATATATGATTGAAAAACAATTTAAAAAGATTTGATTTTTAAAATTAATGACTTGGCTAACAAGAAATTTAAAAGATATGATTCAGACATTAAACCTTTCTCAACAGAAAAGGCAACACACTTGAAATGTTGAATCAAATCATTAATTGTTAGCAAATATTTTTGAAAATGGAAAGAAATTGATTTTGAAAATATATGATTGAAAAGATATGATTTGAAAAAGATTTTATTTTGAAAATTTATGGAGACTTGAAAAAAAAATTGAATTAAAAACAAGATCTTCCCTCTTGTGCCATCTTGGCGTTAAACGCCAAGAATGGTATCCATTCTGGCGTTTAACGCCCAAAATGCTACCTGGCTGGGTGTTTAAATGCTAGTGTTCCTTCTTCACTAGGCGTTTTGAACACCCAGCTTTTTCTGTATAATTCCTCTGCTGCATGTTCTGAATCTTCAATTCTCTGTATTGTTGACTTGAAAAGACACAAATTAAATTTTTTTTTGAATTTTTAATGATGAGGAATAATCAAAATGAAACTAAGATCAAATAAACAATGTATGCAAGACACCAAACTTAGAAGTTTGTATACTATTGAAACTAACAAATTGAGAATGCATATGAGAAACAACAAAACACTCAAGACAAGAAAATTTAGAGATCAGATCAAGGAAATCATCAAGAACAACTTGAAGATCAATGAAGAACACAATGCATGTACTTTTCGAAAATTAGAAGAATAAAGACATACAATGGACACCAAACTTAAAATTAGACACTAGACTCAAACAAGAAGCATAAAATATTTTTCATTTTATGATTTTATAATTTTTTTTGTGCTTTTTCGAAAATTATATGGAGAAGTAAAATAAAGGATTT
>NC_029777.3:37669880-37672298 GCF_000817695.3 Arachis duranensis | reverse complement strand
GAAAAATACCTAATCTAAGCAACAAGATGAACCGTCAGTTGTCCAAACTCAAACAATCCCCGGCAACGGCGCCAAAAACTTGGTGCACGAAATGGTGATCATTAATGGCGCCATCAACATGGTATGCTCAATTGTAATCTCAACTCTTTATCACAATTTCGCACAACTAACTAGCAAGTGCATTGGGTCGTCCAAGTAATAAACCTTACGCGAGTAAGGGTCGATCCCACGGAGATTGTTGGTATGAAGCAAGCTATAGTCATCTTGTAAATCTCAGTCAGGCGGATTCAAATGGTTATGGAGGATTGATAATGAGATTTGCTTTTGTGTGGTATAGAATTTTCCTCAAATGAATGAATTCTCGTTGCAAAGTATAGTTCTACACCAACAAAGATTCCTCTCAATAAAAAATATTAGTGTTATCACGAATAACAAACCCTAAATGAGTTTATAACTGGAGTATTTGGACTCTGGGTCGTCTCCTAGGAAACAATGGAGTTCATGCGTATTGGCTATGAAGGGGTAAAAGAAGAGGTTTGATTGGTGATCGGGCAAGGAAATTTAAATGTGCAAGGAAAGTAAATCAAGCAAACAATTTAAGGAAGCAATTAATGAAGAGAGACATTCATGGCATTGAATTGAGATCATAGGCTTTCTATCCTAGTCATGCAATGATTAATTCACCTTATTTAGTTAACTCATACATCGGGAGAAAGTCAAACAAGATAATCAATCATATCACAAATATAGACAAGAATTTATCTCATTACGTCATCTCCAACGTTGGAAGAAGGTATCATATTATCTTCCATGAGAGAAAGTCTAATGAGACTAGCTAATCTCAATCCAAAAGTCCTAACCAACTTACTAATTAAATTAGCAAAAGATTAGCGTCAATGGAAACAATACTAGCTAACAATTCTAGATCATCAACATACGTTGGGGTTTTCATGACTCAAGATTGCCTAATTACTCTTTCCAAGCCAAGAATGCTCGAATCTACTCTAAAGCCCAACCAAGCATTTTGTTAAACACTTGGTGGGTAACAAAGAGAAGCTTACTAAAAGTGCAAGAAATGGAAATCTAGCAACCACAAATAGCAAGAAAAGTAAATTCACAACTCAAATTGTCAATGAAAGAAACATCAAACATTAATGTGCATTAATTGTAAATCAAATTCAACATGAGCATCCTTGAACATAAGAAAGCATAAAAGGTAAATTAACATGGAAACTAAGAGAGTCAAGTAGTAGAAACAAGAGATCATAGAGGAGACAAGATGAAAACATGAAATTAACATGGATCTATTAAAGATTAACCTAATTCTATCCTAATTCTAGAGAGAAAAGGGAGCTTCTCTCTCTAGAAACTAAACTACATGTTGCTATATCTACAATTAATTGCTCCCCCCTTGTTTGGACTTCAATTCTGCATGAAATACACTCAGAAACAAGTTGGATTTGGGCCTGGGCAGCCCAAAAATCGCCCCCAGCGATTTGCCTTTAAGTGGGCCATGTAAGAGTATCGGCGCGCGCGGGGCATGCGCGCGTGCGCGTTGCTGGAAAATTCCCACTCCACGCGTAAGCGGTATGTATGTGTGCGCGTCCTTATGGAAAACTACTTTTGCGCGTGCGCGCCTTGTACGCGTGCGCGTCCATTGGTGCATTCCAAATCTTTATTTCTTCATGCATTCTCCTCTTTGCATGCTTTTCTCCTCATTTCTTCCATCCAATACTTGCCCTATGAACCTGAAATTACTTAGCAAACACATCAAGGCATCGAATGGAGTTAAAGTGAATTAAAATCACCAATTTAAGGCCTAAAAAGCATGTTTTTACATTTATGCACAATTCAAGGGAGAATTACAAAACCATGCTATTTCATTGAATAAATGTTGGAAAAGGTGAATAAATCCCCCAAAATAAGCACAAAATAAATCATGAAATCGGAGTTTATCAAGGATTAATGATTAAAAGATAAATAAAACATAAAATAAAGATAGAGATACTTATGTAATTCATTGGTGAGAATTTCAGATAAGCGTATGGAGATGCTTTGTCCCTTCCGTCTCTCTGCTTTCCTACTGTCTTCATCCAATTCTTCTTACTCCTTTCCATGGCAAGCTGTATGTTGGCCATCACCGTTGTCAATGGCTACAGTCCCATCCTCTCAGTGAAAATGTTCAACGCACTCTGTCACAGCACAGCTATTCATCTGTCGGTTCTCTATCATGTCGGAATAGAATCCAGTGATTCTTTTGAGTCTGTCACTAACGCCCCACAATCGGGAGTTTGAAGCTTGTCACAGTCATTCAATCCCTGAATCCTACTCAAAATACTAAAGACAAGGTTTAGACCTTCCGGATTCTCAAGAATGGTCGCCAATGGATTCTAGCTTATACCACAAAGATTATGATTA
>NC_029777.3:37663303-37669788 GCF_000817695.3 Arachis duranensis | reverse complement strand
CACACGTTCATAGGTGAGAATGATGATGAGTGTCACGGATCATCACATTCATCAAGTTGAGGAACAAGTGATATCTTAGAACAAGAATAAGATGAATTGAATAGAAGAACAATAGTAATTGCATTAATACTCGAGGTACAGCAAAGCTCCACACCTTAATCTATGGTGTGTAGAAACTCCACCGTTGAAAATACATAAGTGATAATGGTGATCATTGGCTTCGGCCACAGAGAGGGAACCAGAAGAACCAAGATCTGATCTAAGATAGCATGGGACTGATCAAAGATGAAAATATAATAGCAAAAGGTCCTATTTATAGAGAACTAGTAGCTTAGGGTTTACAAAAATGAGTAAATGACATAAAAATCCACTTCCGGGCCCACTTGGTGTGTGCTTGGGCTGAGCATTGAATGAAGCATTTTCGTGTAGAGACTTTTCTTGGAGTTAAACGCCAGCTTTTGTGCCAGTTTGGGCGTTTAACTCCCACTTCTGTGCCAGTTCCGGCGTTTTGACGCCGGGAAGTCTTGAGCTGATTTGGAACGCCGGTTTGGGCCATCAAATCTTGGGCAAAGTATAAACTATTATATATTGCTGGAAAGCCAAGGATATCTACTTTCCAACGCAATTGAGAGAGTGCCAATTGGGCTTTTGTAGCTCCAGAAAATCTACTTCAAGTGCAGGGAGGTCAGAATCCAACAACATCTGCAGTCCTTTTCAGCCTCTAAATCATATTTTTGCTCAGGTCCCTCAATTTCAGCCAGAAAATACCTGAAATCACAGAAAAACACACAAACTCATAGTAAAGTCCAGAAAAGTGAATTTTATATAAAAACTAATAAAAATATAATAAAAACTAGCTAAAACATACTAAAAACATATTAAAAACAATGCCAAAAAGCGTATAAATTATCCGCTCATCAAGCAGCAATTCCCTTCGGCAAGTATACCAAATTTTTAAGTAATAACTCACAAGAGTGAGGTCGATCCCATAGGGATTGATGGATTGAGCAATTTTAGTTGGGTGATTTGTCTAGTCAAGCGAATATTGAAAGGTTTTGGTGAACTTTAATGAACAGAATATAAATCCACAAGGAAAGTAGAACAACAAAATGTAGAGTACTAGAAAATTTAATGCTGAAAGTAAAGGACAGGGACTTAAATGACACAAAATGTAAAGTACTAGAAATTTAAAGGCTGAAAAATAAAGGACAAAAACTTAAATGGCAGGAAATGTAAAGGACTGAAACTTAAAGAGCAAGAAACTTAAATGAGCAGAATCTTAAATAGCAAAAAAGTAAAGGCAAGAATGTAAATGGCAATGGAAAGTAAATTGCATGAAATGTAAAAGGGATTTGGGTGCTAGGAATTAAAGGAAGCAGTAGATTCAAAGCTAGTAAAATGAACTCAAGAGAATCAAAGTGAAGAATCACAAAAAGAAAGATTCATTAGGGATTGGAGATGTCATAATCCATCATGAATCAATCGGTCTCAACTTCATTCTCAATCATATGAAGTAGATCTATGGCGGATTGTAATTAATTGAGCTTTAATTCATTCTCAATCATATGAAGTAGATCTAATTTCTCTAATCACAATCAATTTGCCAATTCCTTTATCTAATTGTCATGAGAAGAGGTTAAGTGCATGTCTCTTATCCATGAGCCACAGAAATTCTAAGGATCTCAATTCCTCCCGAATGGTGTTGGTCAAGAGAATTGTGAGAGATAGGGCATCAATCTAATTTCCATGATTCCCCTTCCGAGGCTCACATAGAAATTTAATAGATCTAAACCCCCTTCTAGAGTGAATATATCACAATAAACATAGAAGTTATCCCTTAGCTACAACAAGCGGATTGAGAAGAAGAAGAATTTCTTTCAATCATGTGAATTACAATAGAGCTCCTCCCCCCTAATGATGTGGGGTTTAGCTCATCATTGCTCAGCAAAATCAAAAGGAAAAAAAAGTACATGAAAGTAAAAGAAAGGACAAAAAAATGATTCAGGGTTTCCCAATTAGGGTCCCTGCTTCCCAGCCTCTTCTCTAACTTCAAACTCTATCCTATTTATACACTTTTCAGATTAATCTTCAATTCTTTGGATGTGGGCTTTGGCCTTAGTTGAAGCAAGTTTGGAGTGGCTCTTTCTGACGTTGACATTGGTGTTAGCTCACTAACGTTCCATACTTATATGGATGCCATTTGGAATGAAAGTTGATGCTGGCATTAGTGACCAACATTAGTGCACTAACGGTGGCTAACGTTGCCTTTAAAATCCTTTAGGAACGTTGCCACTGGTGTTAGTTCACTAATGTTGCCACCGATGTTCTTTCAATCACGCGTACGTGTTACCCACACGTACGTGTCGCTGACCAATTTTCCATGCATTTCTCTTGAAATTATCGAAGATGTTAGTGTGCTAACTTGAAGTAACGTTAGCACACTAACATTGGCACCATATTTTGCTAGCACCGTTGGTGAGACATCTTTAGGCCACCAACATTGCTTCCTCATGCTTGGCACGTTAGTGGGCAACGTTAATGAGCCAACTTAGGCCAATAACGTTGCTCACTCTCTTCCTTGGCAACGTTGATGGGCAACGTTGGTGAGCTATCTTGGGCCACCAACGTTGCTCACTCTCTTCCTTGGCAACGTTGATGGGCAATGTTGGTGAGCAATCTTTGGGCCACCAACGTTGCTCCTCCTTCCTTGACAATGTTGATGGGCAACGTTGGTGAGCCAACTTTGGCCACCAACATTGCCTCCCCTTCTTTGCAATGTTAATGGACAAGGTTGGTGAGCCAGCTTTGGCTACCAACGTTGCCTCATCCTTCTTTGCAACGTTAGCCATAGCATTAGTGCACTAACTTTGGCCACTAATGCTATGGCCTCTGCTTCTTTTCTGCCCTTCCTTTGCTTTTTCTCACCTATCATCAACCAGACAAAATCCATCAAAGCCTTGCCTTAATCACAAGATAATGCATCATTCATAGCATTAAGTAGTTCTTGCATTAATCTCATGAAAATGATCATAAATAACAATGTTTGACTGAATCAAGACAAGTATACATTTCTCATCCAATTACTTACTTATTGCCTAATAAAGTGCATGAAACCAAGTAAAAAGTAATGAAAAAGACTTGTGAAACTAGCCTAAAAAGTAATCAAAACCTAGGTAGTGCATGAAAATTACATTCACACTATGTAATTCCACACAACTAACCAGCAAGTGCACTGGGTCGTCCAAGTAATACCTTACGTGAGTAAGGGTCGATCCCACGGAGATTGCTGGCTTGAAGCAAGCTATGGTTATCTTATTATTCTTAGTCAGGATATCAATAGGGTTCTTTAGTTTTAATTATAAAAAGTGAAAGAGCATGAAATGAATAATTGTTACACACTAAACTCAGGCAAAGTATGGACTATTATATATTGCTGGAAAGCCCTGGATGTCTACTTTCCAACACAATTGAGAGCGTGGCATTTTGGATTTTTGTAGCTCCAAAAATTCCACTTCAAGTGCAGAGAGGTCAAAATCCAACAGCATCAGCAGTCCTTTATTAGCCTCTGAATTAGATTTTTGCTCGGGTCCCTCAATTTCAGCCAGAAAATACCTGAAATCACAGAAAAACATACAAACTCATAGTAAAGCCTAGAAATATGATTTTTGCATAAAAACTAATAAAAATATACTAAAAAGTGGCTAGATCCTACTAAAAACTATATTAAAACACCCCAAAAAGCGTATAAAATATCCGCTCATCACAACACCAAACATAAATTATTCCTTGTCCCCAAGCAACTAGATAAATAAAATAGGATTGCATGAAGATCAAGAGGCAATCTCAGAGTTTTACATGAAGCTCAATTCTAATTAGTATGTTGATTCTTGAACACAGCTACTTTATGAGTCTTGGCCGTGGCCCTAAGCACTTTGTCTTCCAGTATTACCACCGGATACATAAATGCCACAGACACATAACTGGGTGAACCTTTTTAGATTATGACTCAGCTTTGCTAAAGTCCCCAATTATAGGTGTCCAGAGTTCTTAAGCACACTCTTTTGGATCACGACTTTAACCACTCAGTCTCAAGCCTTTCGCTTGGACCTGCATGCCACAAGCACATGGTTAGAGACAGCTGGGTTCAGCCGCTTAGGCCAGGATTTTATTTCTTTAGGCCCTCCTATCCATTGATGCTCAAAGCCTTGGATCCTTTTTACCCTTGCCTTTTGGTTTTAAGGGCTATTGGCTTTTTTCGCTTCCTTTTTCTCTTTTTTTTCACTGCTTTTTCGTGCTTCAAGAATCAATTTCATGATTTTTCAGATTATCAATAACATTTCTCTTTATCCATCATTCTTTCAAGAGCCAACAATTTTAACATTCATAAACAATAAGATAAAAAATATGCACTATTCAAGAACAGAGAACAAAAAGTATTGCCACCACATCAAAATAATTTGAATTTTTCTTATTAAGAACTCGAAAAAAATTGCCTCCTTATTCTAAAAAGATAAATCTAAAGTTGAAAAGATATTAAAAAGATATATGAATTTTGAAAAATATTTGAAGAGAAATTAAAAAGATATATGCATTTTGAAAAAGGATTTGAAAAAAAGAAAAGATTTTTAGGATTAAAAGTTATAATTATCTTGAAATTTTGAATTTGAAAAGATGATGATTTGAAATATGTTTATGCAAGAAATTATGGATGAAAACATAAAATTTAAAAAAAAATTGGGTTGAAAAACAAAATTACCTCCCCTCCACATTCCTGGCGTTAAACGCCCAAACGCTGCTTGTTTTGGGCGTTTAACGCCCATTTGCTGCTTGTTTTGGGCGTTTAACGCCCAGCCAGGTACCCTGGCTGGCGTTAAACGCCAGAAAGTCTTTATCACTGGGCATTTTTCTAAACGCCTAGGATGTTGTAGTTCTGGTGTTAAATGCCCAGAATGGCACCCATTCTGGCGTTTAACGCCTAGAAGTTGCTTGTTTTGGGCGTTTAACGCCCAGCCAGATGCCCTGGCTGGCATGAAACGCCAAAAAAGTGTCTCTTACTGGCATTTTCATGCTAGTAAGCTTCTTTTCTCTGCTCTGAATCCTTCTGTAACTCTGTGAACTCTTGTAAATGAAAATTAGTTCTGATGATAAATTAATAAACTCCTATAATTATTATTTAAATACCAAATAAACTACAGTAATGGCTGGGTTGCCTCCCAGCAAGCACTTCTTTATTGTCTTTAGTGGGACCTTACTGAGCTTTAATCTAGTCTCAGTTTTGAGCGTTCTTGCTCAAAATTGCTTTCAAGATAATGTTTGACTCTCTGTCCATTAACAATGAACTTTTTGTCAGAATCAATATCCTGAAGCTCTACATATCCATATGGAGACACGCCTGTAATCACATATGGTCCTCTCCACCGGGATTTTAGTTTCCCAGGGAATAGCCTGAGCCTAGAGTTAAACAGCAGAACCTTTTATCCTGGCTCAAAGACTCTGGATGGCAGGTTCTTATCATGCCTTCTCTTTGCTTTTTCCTTGTAAATTTTGGCATTTTCAAAAGCATTGAGTCTGAATTCCTCTAGCTCATTCAGCTGGAGCAATCTTTTTTCTCCATCTAATTTGGCATCAAGGTTTAGGAATCTGGTTGCCCAGTAGGCTTTATGCTCCAGTTCCACGGGCAGGTGACAGGCCTTCCCATACACAAGCTAGTATGGAGAGGTTCCTATAGGAGTCTTGAATGCTGTTCTGTATGCCCATAGAGCATCATCCAAGATCTTTGCCCAATCCTTTCTACGGGCAATTATAGTCCGTTCTAGGATTCTTTTTAGTTCTCTATTAGAGACTTTAGCTTGCCCATTGGTTTGTGGATGATATGGAGTTGCCACCTTGTGGCTAATTCCATATCGGACCATGGTAGTATAAAGCTGTTTATTGCAGAAATGAGTGCCTCCATCACTGATCAGTGCTCTAGGGACACCAAATCTGCTTAAGATATGTTTCTGGAGGAACTTCATTACTGTCTTAGTATCGTTAGTGGGTATTGCAATTGCCTCCACCCATTTAGATACATAGTCTACTGCCACCAGAATGTAAGTGTTTGAGTATGATGGTGGGAAAGGACCCATGAAGTTAATGCCCCATACATCAAACAACTCAATTTCTAGGATCCCTTGTTGAGGCATGGCATAACCATGAGGCAGATTACCAGCTCGCTGGCAATTGTCACAGTTACATACAAACTCTCAGGAGTCTCTGTAGATTGTAGGCCAGTAGAAGCCACATTGGAGGACTTTGGTGGCTGTTCACTCACCTCCGAAATGTCCTCCATATTTTGATCCATGGCAATGCCATAGGATTTTCTGCACCTCTTCTCTAGGCACGCACCTACAGATTAGTCTGTATGCGTATCTCTTAAAGAGATATGGTTCATCCCACAAGTAGTACTTCGCATCAGAAAGCAATTTTTTCTTTTGCTGCCTGCTGAA
>NC_029777.3:37655508-37663262 GCF_000817695.3 Arachis duranensis | reverse complement strand
CTGTACTCCTTGGGAATGAATCTTGCAGCTTTATAATTTGCGATGTCTGCAAACCATGGCACCTCCTGAATGGCAAAGAGTTGCTCATCTGAAAAGGTTTCAGAGATCTCAGTGAGGGGTAGAGACATCCCTTCTACTGGTTCTATCCGGGACAGGTGATCTGCTACTTGATTCTCTGTCCCTTTTCTGTCTCTTATTTCTATATCAAACTCTTGCAGAAGCAACACCCATCTTATGAGCCTGGGTTTTGAATCCTACTTTGTAAGTAGATATTTAAGAGCAGCATGGTCAGTGTACACAGTCACTTTTGATCCTACCAAATAGGATCTGAACTTGTCAATGGCATAAACCACTGCAAGCAATTCCTTTTCTGTGGTTGTGTAATTTTTCTGTGCGTCATTTAGAACACGACTAGCGTAGTAAATGACGTACAGAAGCTTGTCATGCCTCTGTCCCGATATTGCACCAATAGCATGGTCACTGGCATCACACATTAGTTCAAATGGTAATGTCCAGTCCGGTGCAGAAATGACAGGTGCTATAACCAGCTTAGCCTTCAGAGTCTCAAAGGCCTGCAAACACTCTGTGTCAAAGATAAATGGTGTATCAGCAGCTAGCAGGTTACTCAGAGGTTTTGCGATTTTTGAAAAATCTTTTATAAACCTCCTGTAGAATCCTGCATGTCCCAGAAAACTTCTGATTGCCTTAACATTGGTGGGGGGTGGTAATTTTTTGATTACCTCCACCTTAGCTTGATCCACCTTTATGCCTTTGCTCGAAATTTTGTGCCCAAGGACAATTCCTTCAGTCATCATAAAGTGACATTTCTCCCAGTTTAAAACCAGGTTGGTCTCTTGGCACATTTTCAGAACAAGTGCTAGATGATCAAGACAGGAGCTGAATGAGTCTCCAAATACTGAGAAGTCATCCATGAAGACTTCCAGAAATTTTTCCACCATATCAGAGAAAATAGAGAGCATGCATCTCTAAAAGGTTACTGGTGCATTACACAGACCAAATGGCATCCTTCTGTAGGCAAATACTCTAGATGGACATGTGAATTATGTTTTCTCTTGATCCTGGGGATCTACTACAATCTGGTTGTAGTCTGAGTAGCCATCCAAAAAGCAGTAATAGTCATGACCTGCTAGCCTTTCTAGCATTTGGTCTATGAAGGGTAAAGGAAAATGATCCTTTCTGGTGGCTGTATTGAGTCTTCTGTAGTCAATACACATGCGCCACCCTGTAACTGTTCTTGTAGGAACCAGTTCATTTTTTTCATTATAAACCACTGTCATGCCTCCCTTTTTAGGTACAACTTGGACAGGGCTCACCCAGGGGCTATCAGAAATGGGATAAATAATCACAGCCTCTAATAATTTAGTGACCTCTTTCTGCACCACCTCCTTCATGGCTGGATTCAGCCTCCTTTGTGGTTGAACCACTGGTTTGGCATTATCCTCCAGTAGGATCTTGTGCGTGCATCTACCTGGGCTAATGCCCTTGATATCACTAATGGACCACCCAAGAGCTGTCTTGTGTGTCCTTAGCACCTGAATTACTACTTTCTCTTCCTGTGGCTCTAAGGTAGAGCTTATGATTACAGGAAAAGTTTCACCTTCTCCCAGAAAAGCATATTTTAGGGATGGTGGTAGTGGTTTGAGCTCGAGTTTAGGAGGTTTATCCTCTTCCTGAAGAATTTTCAGAGGTTCTTTTATTTCCTCTGGTTCCTCTAGATCAGGCTGAACATCTTTAAAGATATCCTCTAGCTCTGATTCGAGACTCTCAGCCATATTGATCTCCTATACCAGGGAATCAATAATATCAACATGCATGCAGTCTTTTGACATGTCTGGGTGCTTCATTACTTCAATAGCATTCAGCCTAAACTCAGCCTCATTGACTCTCAGGGTTACTTCCCCTTTTTAGACGTCAATGAGGGTTCGTCCAGTTGCTAGGAAAGGTCTTCCTAGAATGAGAGTTGCACTCTTGTGCTCCTCCATTTCCAGCACTACGAAGTCAGTGGGAAAGGCGAATGGCCCAACTGTGACAATCATGTCTTAAATCACGCCTGATGGGTATTTAATGGAGCCATCAGCAAGTTGAAGACATATCCTGGTTGGTTTGACCTCTTCAGTCAAGCCAAGCTTTCTGATAGTGGATGTAAGGATTAGGTTGATACTTGTCCCAAGATCACATAGAGCTGTCTTGGTACAGGTTTCTTCTAATGTGCATCGTATAATAAAGCTTCCAGGATCTTTAAGCTTCTTTGGTGAGCCCTTTAAAATGATTGCACTGCATTCTTCAGTGAGAAAGACTTTTTCAGTTTCTCTCCAATCCTTCTTATGACTTAAGATCTCTTTCATGAACTTAGCATAAGAGGGTATTTGCTCAAGTGTCTATGCAAACGGAATCTTTATTTCAAGAGTCCTGAGATAATCTGCAAAGCGGGCAAATTGTTTATCCTGTTCTGCTTGGCGGAGTTTCTGAGGATAAGGTATTTTGGCTTTGTATTCTGGCAACTGTATCAATGAGCTCTTGAGCCTCTTCAATTGTTTTTCTCAGGTGTATAGATCCACCAGCTGAGTGGTCTAGAGATATATGAGCTTTTTCTATAAGCCTGTAGTAGAAGATGTCTAACTGCACCCACTCTGAAAACATTTCAAAAGGGGCATTTCCTTAGTATCTCTCTGTACCTATCCCAGGTATTGTAAAGGAATTCATTATCCTCTTGTTTAAAGCCTAGGATGTCCAGCCTTAGCTGTGTCATCCTCTTAGGAGGGAACTATTGATTCAGGAACTTGTTTGACAACTGTTTCCATGTTCTTATGCTGGCCTTAGGTTGGTTATTTAACCACCTCTTAGCTTGGTCTTTTACAGCAAATGGAAATAGTAATAATCTGTGTCAGCAATTTGTAATAACTGTGCCAGAAATTCAGTTGGTTCTTCCTGTGGAAGACTGGAATACTGGCAATTTTGCTGCACCATGATAATGAGCTGAGGATTCAACTCAAAAATACTGACTCCGATGGAGGGTATATAGATACTACTCCCATACGAAGCAGTAATGGAGGAGAGAGAAAGTGGTTAGGATGTTTTTGAAAAAGATATGATTTTAAAAATCTTAAAAGGATATGATTTGAAAAATTTTGACCAAGTCAACCCAAGGGATTCGAAAATTATGAGCAATTAAAGGAAAAGATTTTTTTTATTTTTGAATTTTATGAAGAAAGAGAAAAACGCACAAAAGACACAAGACTTAAAATTTTTAGATCTAATGCTCCTTGTTTTTCGAAAGTTTTGGAGGGAAAACTCCAAGGAACACCAAACTTAAAAATTTTAAGATCAAAACACAAAGAAGACTCAATAACACCTTGAAGATTCACAAGAACAACAAGAACAAAAAGAAAGAACACCAAACTTACAATTTTTAGAAAACCAAAATAAATTTTCGAAAACTAAAGAAAAATTAACAAGAGAACACCAAACTTAAAGTTTAGCACAAGATTTAATCAAAGAAAAATTATTTATGAAAAAGTTTTAAAAGGATGATACCCAATTACCAAGAACACAAGCACTACGCTCTAGCTAACTGAGCTATAAATTTAAGGTGTTTTAAAAAAGTATTTTTAAAGGAAAATAAAAACATGCAATTAATACCAAACTTAAGATATGAAACGAAACTCAAACAAAAGACTCCAAGAAAAATTAAAAACTAATAAGGAAAAATAATATTTTTGAAAGATTTTTAAAAAGGAATAATAAAAGATGCAATCCTAGTGACTCTAAACCAAAAAGACAAATTTTTCCTAATCTAAGTAACAAGATAAACCGTCAATTGTTCAAACTCGAACAATCCCCGGCAACGGCGCCAAAAATTTAGTGCATGAAAATTACACTCACACTATGTAATTCCGCACAACTAACCAGCAAGTGCACTGGGTCGTCCAAGTAATACCTTACGTGAGTAAGGGTCGATCCCACGGAGATTGCCGGCTTGAAGCAAGCTATGGTTATCATATTATTCTTAGTCAGGATATCAATAGGGTTCTTTAGTTTTAATACCTTTGAATTTCTGCTTTCTTACTGTCTTCTTCTTCATGCACGCAGGTCTCCTTCCATGGCAAGCTGTATGTTGTTGGATCACGGTTGTCAATAGCTACCAGTCGTCCTCTCAGTGAAAAGGGTCCATGTACGTGGCTAACCATCTGTTGGTTCTCACTAATATTGGAATAGGATCCATTGATCCTTTTGCGTCTGTCACCACGCCCAACATTCATGAGTTTGAAGCTCGTCACAGTCATCCCTTCCCAGATCCTACTCGGAATACCACAGACAAGGTTTAGACTTTCTAGATCTCAGGAATGCTGCCAATTGATTCTAGCTTATACCATGAAGACTCTGATCTCACGGATTTGAATGCTCTGTTGTCAGGAGAGGCAGTCAAATGCGTGCGCCAGGAACCCAAGAGACATCCATTCAATCTAAGGTAGAACGGAAGTGGTTGTCAGGCACGCGTTCATAGGTTGAGAATGGTGATGAGTGTCACGGATCATCACATTCTTCATGCTGAAGTGCGAACAAGCATATTAGAATAGAGACAAGCGAGATTAAATAAAAAATAGAAATACTTGCATTAATTCATCGAGACGCTGTAGAGCTCCTCACCCCCAACCATGGCGTTTAGAGACTCATGCCGTAATAGGTACAATTTCATATGTAAAATGTCATGGGTACAAAATAAATCTCTAAAAGTAGTTTATATACTCAACTAGTAACCTAGGTTTACAGAAAATGAGTAAACTAAGATAGATAGTACAGAAATCCACTTCTGGGGCCCACTTGGTGTGTGCTAGGGCTGAGCATTGAAGCTTTCACGTGCATAGGCCATTCTTGGAGTTAAATGCCAGTTTGTAACTTGTTTCTGGTGTTTAACTCTACTTTGCAACTTGTTTCTGGCGTTTGACGCCAGAATAGGTCAGAAAGCTGGCGTTAAATGCCAGTTTGCATCATCTAAACTCGAACAAAGTATGGACTATTATATATTTCTGGAAAACCCTAGATGTCTACTTTCCAACTCAATTGAGAGCACTCCATTTTGATTTCTGTAGCTCCAAAAATTCCACTTCGCGTGCAGGGAGGTCAGAATCCAACAGCATCAGCAGTCCTTTACCAGCCTCTGAATCAGATTTTTGCTCAGGTCCTTCAATTTCAGCCAAAAAATACCTGAAATCATAGAAAAATATACAAACTCATAGTAAAGTCCAGAAATGTGATTTTTGCATAAAAAATAATAAAAATATACTAAAAAGTGGCTAGATCCTACTAAAAACTATATTAAAACACGCCCAAAAAGCGTATAAAATATCCGCTCATCACTAGGCATCAGAGGTACTAAATACAACTCCATCAATGAGCAAGATGGAGGCTGAATTAATGATAAATATCTCTAGGGAAACCGCTAAAAAAAAGATTAAACATGTGGGAGCCAAACGAATTCTATTTTCATTTTCCCGTATGGAGCGCTGAGTTACTTGTGAAAGTTGTACTGAGGGGGTGTGCAATGTCCTTCCGCATATTCTAAATAAAGAAATACTTTTCCATGTTGCCTGCCAACTGGTACTTTCGGGTCATAACCCCCCAAAACAGGCTACGCTCGCAGAGCAGAAGAGTGCTCATCCGGAATAATCTGTTGGGGCACCCTCCCTTTTAATTCGAAATAGGTAGCCGAATACTACCCTTGTAGCTGTAGCTCCTCCCGATGGGTATAGAGCCTTCTAGGAGCAGATCTTTTGACTAAGATTACGGCGGTATGAGGATTATCGAGAGTTCTCACCCTTTCCCCGTCCAATCGCCTATGGAGTCAAGGCCCGCCATTTGGCGGATAATATCCACCTTCCTTGACCTCAATAGGTCTTCAGCCTGATATTGGGCTAGCTCTATCTCAAGGGCCGATGGAGTGGTATTGTGATCTGAAAGGCAATGCTATATGGATCCAACACAATCTCCTCCTATCACTTCATCTGGCAGATATGGATAAGGGACCTCCTTAAGGGGTGGATTAGCTAGACCAACTTCCTAACCCTTGCTCTATTGGTTTGGAGGTTGCTACCAAGACGATTTCTTTATGCCCATCAAAGGACCTCGAGATGCTAATCTACGAAAAATGATACAAGAAATTCAAAAGAACTCATATACGGAACAAGGGAGACTCGTGGAAATACATCGATTTTTGACTCGTGTAAAGGAACTATTTCTTAGCAACTTGGACAACTTATAATGAAGTTTGTCCCGTATATCACTAGGAAGATCCAAATCTTTACAAAAGGCTTTATAAAGCTTTCGTCTCAATTCATATTTAGTGACGAGAAATCTACGTTTGTGATCTCGTATATTTCGCTTCTACGACATAAATCTCTTACTCAAAATCTCCCTTATCTTTCTACAAAAAATTCCAATTATCAATACCCAATTCATTAGAAGCTGCTCATCTGGTCCTTACTTTCCCCTACTTTCTGTAGGCATGTTTGAGGAGTAGCCTGATTGATAAAGTATCAACTTGTGTGGGCCTATTAATGATTCGAGGTTGACGTGGGATTAAAGATTATGAGGATAGTATTGGGACCATTATTCTGAAGGTTTATACGAAGTCCTTCCAAGAAAGCTATTTCTTTCTTGTCCTTTTCCACCACTGGCTCTTCTGCCTGTTTGTCTAGGAGTTCCCACTGTTCGTCCAAGAAGTCGTCAAAGACTTCGTTAGGTTTGTAGGGGGCCTAGCCGACCATGTAAGGGTGCTCAGAAAGCACCCTATTAAAAAGACAGAAACATGAGTGTTTTTGCTCCTGGATCTAGAGATCCCAGTTTTCAAACTCAAGAAGGGAGTTAGAATCCTTTTGAGAGGAAACATGATCTAGCTCATGTCTTATTTGAGCCCAATAGTCTCCCCTTGCCTTATCCAGTAAATAGGGGCTATTGTCCAGCTCGAGCCGTACAATGCGAAATTGCATTGACGATTCCAAGCTTTCATTTCGCACAATATACCATTAATGGGACGGTCCTTTTCCTGGAGAAGGAGGAATTACATTATCCTCTGTCTCGAAGGACGAACCCGGCTGTGTGAAATAGGTAGGCGTCGGCTAGTTCATGCTGGACGCCGGACCATCCCCCAAAACCATAGAAAGGATTACACCTTCTTTGTTCAAAACTACTCGACCAATAATTGAAGGCAATAGTAAGCCCGTATAAATCCTAAAATAACCAAGATACAAGGCGACCAGAAAATAAAGGCATTGATGAGCGGATAATTTATACGCTTTTTGGCATTATTTTTAGTATGTTTTTAGTATGTTTTAGTTAGTTTTTATTATATTTTTATTAGCTTTTAGTTAAAATTCACTTTTCTAGACTTTACTATGAGTTTGTGTGTTTTTCTGGTATTTCAGGTATTTTCTGGCTGAAATTGAGGGACCTGAGCAAAAATCTGATTCAGAGGCTGAAAAGGACTGTAGATGCTGTTGGATTCTGACCTCCCTGCACTCGAAGTAAAGTTTCTGGAGCTACAGAGGCGCAATTGGCGCGCTCTTAATGGCGTTGGAAAGTAGACATCCTGGGCTTTCCAGCAATGTATAATAGTTCATACTTTGTCCGCGATTTGATGGCCCAAACTGGCGTTCCAAATCAACTCAAAACTGTCCGGCGTTAAACGCCAGAACTAGCACAAGAATGGGAGTTAAACGCCCAAACTGGCACAAAAT
>NC_029777.3:37653625-37655306 GCF_000817695.3 Arachis duranensis | reverse complement strand
CACTTCTGTTCTACAAGCAAACAAGGCTTGAATGTTTATCTCTTGGATACCTTAATCGGAATCTTCGTGGTATAAGCTAGACTTGATGGCGGCATTCAAGAGAATCCGGAAGGTCTAAACCTTGTCTGTGGTATTATGAGTAGGATTCAATGATTGAATGATTGTGACGAGCTTCAAACTACTGAAGGCTGGGCGTTAGTGACAGACGCAAAAGAATCAATGGATTCTATTACAACCTGATTGAGAACCGACAGATGATTAGCTGTGCCGTGACAGGGTGTGTTGAACATTTTCACTGAGAGGACGGGATTGTAGCCACTAACAACGGTGATGCCCAACATACAGCTTGCCATGGAAAGGAGTAAGAAGGATTGGATGAAGACAGTAGGAAAGCAGAAAGACGGAAGGGACAAAGCATCTCCATACGCTTATCTGAAGTTCTCACCAATGAATTACATAAGTATCTCTATCTTTATGCCTTATTCGTATATCATCCATAACCATTTGAATCTGCCTGACTAAGATTTTCAAGGTGACCATAGCTTGCTTCATACCAACAATCTCCGTGGGATCGACCCTTACTCGCGTAAGGTTTATTACTTGGACGACCCATTGCACTTGCTGGTTAGTTGTGCGAAGTTGTGATAAAGAGTTGAGATTGCAATTGAGCGTACCATGTTGATGGCGCCATTGATGATCACAATTTTGTGCACCAAGTTTTTGGCGCCATTGCTGGGGATTGTTGAGTTTGGACAACTGACGGTTTATCTTGTTGCTTAGATTAGGTATTTTTCTTCAGAGAACTGACGGTTCATCTTGTTGCTTAGATTAGGTATTTTTTCTTCAGAATTCTTAAGAATGAATTCTAGTGTTTCAAGGTGATGTTCTTATCATCACCAAAACTGATTGATCTTCATCAATTTAGCTCTTGAATGCAATGTTCTGCTGAAGCTTGGCTAGCTATGTCTAATTACTTTAGACTGAAGCTTTAGACTAACTGATGACATGTCATCATATACCTATTTTTCTATGCTTTTTCATACAAGAAATTGATAAATTGTGCTTAAATATTGAATGCTTTTGTACTTAAATGATATATTTTCTTGATATTTTAATTTTATAAATCTTGTAGGAAATAAGAAGAAAAAGAAGCAAAGAAGCACAAAAAAAGAGGAAAAAAGAGCTTTGGAGCACACTTTGAAGTTAGAGCACACTTTGGAGGCTTAGGCCACGCTTTTAAAAGTGTGGCCCATGACCAAATTAATGAAGAATAGGCAAACAGCACACACTGCCCTGCTTTTGCCAAGGGCAGGTGATGTGTGAAAAACGATCCAACACAAAACTCACCGGCAAGTGTACCGGGTCGCATCAAGTAATAATAACTCACATGAGTGAGGTCGATCCCACAGGGATTGAAGGATTGAGCAATTTTAGTTTAGTGATTGATTTAGTCAAGAGAATCAAGTTTTGGTTGAGTGGGTTGTATTTAACAGAAGATAAATTGCTTGAAATGTAAAGGGAGAGGGGAAATTGCAGTAAATTAAAGAACAGGAAAATAAAATAGACCGAATCTTAAAGAACAAGAAACTAAATGACTGAAACTTAAAGTGCAAGAAATGTAAATTGCAGTAACTTAAATGGCAAGAAATGTAAATTGCTTGAATGTAAAAGGGATTTGAGG
>NC_029777.3:37647463-37648648 GCF_000817695.3 Arachis duranensis | reverse complement strand
TAAAAGTTGGTGAACACCAAACTTATCTTTTATTGAGGGGACGGCTCAACAATGCAAACCGTTCTCACAATTGATGCATTTTTTTAAAAAAAATGATGTATGATTCCTTGTCTGTATGGTTTTGAGTCCATGATTGGGAAATGATCTTCTGAACATTGTTGCACATGCAGACACCAAACTTAGTGTTTGGTCACATGCTTTATCATCAGAATTATGCATATGTTCTAAGAATAATCCCCCCTTTTTTTTGAAAAATGAACTTGGGTGTGCCTTAAGGTACACCAAACTTAGAAGTTTGCCATGTGCTTCAAAACGATGTATGCATTTACCAGGCATGAAATTTCAAAATCATATTCAGAGGAATCATAGCTTATTAAATAACAGAGAAGACAGAAATCTTAAACCATGGGTTGCCTCCCATGAAGCGCTCTTTTATTGTCATTAGCTTGACATTGTCCTCCCTTTAAGGTGGTTGATGTTGGTGATGTCTTAACTTGTCACCTCTCACTGTCAGCTTTCTCTGTGTGCTTTGATGCTCAATTTCCATATGCTCAAGAGAAAGTATTTGGTTGACAGTGTAATAGTCTTCTGCTCCCTGTTGTTGATATACTAGTTGCACCTTATCACCTTTAGATAATCCTTCAGTTGGGATTTTCTTGTTCTTCCACCCTTTGTGAGCCTTTTTCTTGCTCTTCATCTTTTTCTTTCTTGTTGATCTTTCTTTCTTGACAGTTACTTGGGTTGTAATACCTTCCTTCTTACTTATCACCCCTACTTCTGTTGGTTCCTTTTGAATCCCTTTTTCTTCTTGCATCTGTTTATTTTTCTGTTCTACTTCCTTGTCAGTTGATTGCTTTGGAAGGAGATCATCATTCATTTTGCTTGTTTCTTCATCCCTTTGTACTTCTGGAAAGACTTTCAGGATGATGCTCTCCTCATGCATCCTGAGGGTTAACTCTCCCTTGCTCTATGTCCACAATGGCTCTAGCAGTGGCCAAAAATGGTCGACCAAGTATTATGGAGTCATTTCCATGTTCTGAAGAATCTAGGATCACAAAATCTACTGGGTAGATAAACTTGTCAACCTTAACTAAAAGGTTCTCGATCAGCCCTTTAGGATATACTATTGATTGGTCCACCAATTCCAAGGACATCTGTGTTGGTTTCACCTCCTCTATGCCAAGA
>NC_029777.3:37645839-37646780 GCF_000817695.3 Arachis duranensis | reverse complement strand
TGAAGATAAGTGTTTTGGTTAGTTGGGTGGTTATTGGGTGGGTATTGGTTAGAATTTGGGTAGTTGTTTTGTGGTTTTCTGTATGAATTTTGGTTAGTGTTTGGCTGGGGGTTGTGGTTTGTGTTTTTCCAATTGTTCTGACTTGTGTTTCTTTGCCATGGTTGTTGATTTTGGTTCTGGTTGTCTCCCCATCTGAGGTTGGGGTGGTTCTTCCAAGATGGATTGTAAGTATCTCCATAGACTTCATTTGTTCCAGGATTTTGGTTGTGCATGTATTGGACTTGCTCTTGCTGTTGCTCTTCTTGATTTTCTTCACTTTGCACCCAAGTGGTTTGGAGGTTGGCTTGTGGTGCTCACTGCTGCCACTTGCAAGCCATCAATTCTCTTGGCCATTTGCTCAATTTGTTGTTGAATCTGCTGCTGCATCATCTTGTTCTGAGCTAGAATTGAATCAACTCCTTCCAACTCCATTACTCCTCTTCTCTGTGATGGTTGGCGTTGTCTTTGATGAGCAAAGAAATATTGGTTGTTGGCCACCATAACAATGAGGTTTTGAGCTTCCTCTGTGGTCTTCATGAGTTGTAATGAGCCTCCGGCAGAGTGATCAAGAGCTTCTTGAGCTTTAAGAGTGAGCCCCTCATAGAAGTTTTGTAACTTGTCCCACTCAGTGAACATCTCTGGTGGACTTTTCCTCAATAGAGCCTTATACCTTTCCCATGCTTCATATAAGTTCTCAGCCTCCAATTGAGTGAACGTTTGAACCTCAGTCTTCAACCTTAGGATTCTTTGAGGTGGATAGAATTTCGCAAGAAACTTGCTCACCAAATCATCCCAAGTGTTGATGCTTTCTTTTGGAAAGGTCTCTAGCCATTGAGTGGCTTTATCTCTGAGAGAGAATGGGAAGAGCAGCAACTTGTAGCTATCAGGGGGCACACCATTTA
>NC_029777.3:37640793-37645113 GCF_000817695.3 Arachis duranensis | reverse complement strand
AAACTTAAATGACTGAAACTTAAAGTGCAAGAAATGTAAATTGCAGTAACTTAAATGGCAAGAAATGTAAATTGCTTGAATGTAAAAGGGATTTGAGGACTGGGATTGCAGAATATAAACAAAGAAGAATTGAATTGCCACAATTAATAGAGCAGGAATTTAATTAGAAGCAATGAAAGCTTAAACAGAAATTAAAGTAAAGTGCAGCAAGGTTCACAGAAGAGCCCAAGTAAATTGTGATCTCAGGACTCAAGAGCTTAGGTAGCATAGCCTAAAACTCAATTTCCTTCCCAGATCCGAGTTATCAAAGCAATTGACAGAAAATTTAAGAAGAAGCAGTAGCTTGTCATCTCAACAATCTGTCCTTCCTTCAGGGATCTTTTCTTTGTCAGCACTTCCTTCATGAATTTGGCATATAGTGGCATCTGTTCAAGTGCTTCCAAGAAAGGAATATTGATGCTAAGTGTCTTGAATATGTCCAGGAATGAGGAAGGAGATCAGTCAATTCTCCCTTAATCCTCAGAACTCTCGGTCAAGTCTCTCAAGAACAATTGCAAGAAATTCAAAATTCAAGGAAAGTGTAAAATTCAAAATTCAAAAGTGTAAAAAAATTGGTGCTGCTAGGAGAGGATTGTGGTGCGCGCTGGTGCTGCCAGGAGAGGATTTGGTGCGCCAGATTTGTGTGTGGTGCGCCAAGATCGTGCGCCAATCCAAATGCTGCCCTGCCCGCGCCAAGGGCAGGGCAGAGTTCCCACATTGCACGTCCCGTGTTCGAAACACGGCTGGGGCATAAATTCAATTAATTTCCTTGGCTTCTTGGCACGACAATCAACCTTAGTTCTTGGCTTCCTCATGGTTCCTTGTTCGATCCTTGTAGCATGCATGGGTGACATTTTTCCCTTGAATTTCTTCCTTAGAGAGCCCGATTCTGCCCTCTACAAGGGCAGGGTAAGGTTCTCTTCCTCTTGGTCCCAAGGCACATTTTGTGCTCTGCCCTTGTAGTGGGCAGGGCAGAGTTGCCTTCTCTTCTTGGTTCTCTTATGTTGCCCTCCTAGAGGGCAGTCTGCCCTTGTGGAGGGCAATGTTGCCTCCCCCTTTGCCTGCGGCACGCTTCTTCTCTCCTTGGCCACGCTTTCCTTTCCTTGGGCTACGCTTTCCTTTCCTGAGGCTACACTTCTTAGGCCACGCTTTTCCTTTTCTTTTCTTTTCTTCACCTATAATAAACCAAAACAACACTCCAAGTATCACTAAATTCAAGAGGCTTATAAATCAATTAAAATGCAATCAAAATTAGCTTAAACCTCAATGATTAACATTAAATTCATGGTGGTTGCTTGATTTAGAGAAGTTGTGTATTTTCACTCCAAGTCACTTACTTAGGATGCAAGAAAGTGCATAAATGCTAACAAAACAAGTGAAATTAGCTTGAAAAATGGGTATATGATGACTTGTCATCAGCAGGGCAGAATCGTGATACAAAGTGAGGTTGGAAGCAAGAATTTCGCTAAGGTAAAATCAGGGTAGCTCCATTAGAAAGCTCTCTTAGTTTTCATTTTCGTTTTGGATCTTGGGTGGAGAATTGAAGAACTTCTGTTTCAATTCCACCTTGAGATCTCTTGTTAATCTTTCTGCATAATTCAAAATTCATTTGCTGTTTTAAATCTTCTTCTTCTGCAACTTTAGCTTTTCTGTTTTGGATCTTGAATTGAGGTTGAAGAGCTCCATTGATTCAAATTCTGAGAATCATCTTCCACTCTTCCTCTCAATTGATCTAAGGATTGGGTTTTAATCTTCTCTGCTATTTTTAAACCTCAGTTTCTTCTGCAATATATTTTCTGACTGAGCAAAGGAGAATTGAGATCCAGATTTGCTTCCTGAGTTCATTGCTCTTCTTGGATCCTCAAATCCTCTTTTAGATTTTACAATTGAGCTAAGTTTCTTTCTGTCTTGTTCTTCAAGCAATTTTCATCTCTGTTTGAATCTGCTGCACTTACTTCATCTTTTATTCTTTGCTTGATTGCATTTTACATTTTCTTATTGAAGTTTTAATTCCCAGCACCCAATCCCTTTTACTTTTCATGCAATTTAATTTTCTTGCAATTTAAGTTTCAGCTATTTTACTTTCTTGTTATTTAAGTTACTTGCAACTTTACTTTCTGCATCTTTAAGATTTCTGCAATTTTACTTTCTGTTGATCAACTTCACACAATTCACTCAATGTTAGCTTGACTAAACTAATCACCCACTAAAAAGTTGCTTGATCGATCAATCCCTGTGGGATCGACCTCACTCTTGTGAATGATTAAGTGGGTGAGAAGTCTAGATCAAGCATTTTCTTTGTTTTTGTTCTCTGTTCTAAGTTGAAACCAAGGTGTTTGTGTTTTTGCCTCACTAAGAAATTCTGTCTCTGTGACATGACTTTCAATTTTCAATGGTGTTGTGTTTTGCAAAATTCAAATGGAGTTCACCTCATCTTTTAGTCAAACAAACTTCATGGGATATTGCCCGCCATCACAATATGATTCAAGTCAGTATTCTAATTATGGTTGGGAATATCACCAGGAAGACACAAATTCTGAGCACTCCAATCCATGGAGATTTGCTTCAGAACCCCAAGATGAGCAAGAGAATTATGAGGGATACCAACCACCACCACAAAATGATTCATATCATTATCCTCATGGTGGATGGGAGTATCACCAAGAAACTGGAAATTCTGAGCAGTCAAATCACATGAAAAATTATCCACCCTTCCCCTCCAGTTCTACATTTGAAAATTCTTCATCAATTAACTATGCCTCAACACAAAATCCATCACATGACTCACAACCAACACAAACTTCCACAAGCCAAGGACTCTCAAGGATTGAGTCCATGCTCAAAAGATGTTGGGAGGAAGAAAAGAAATTCTGGAAAAGAAAAGAGAACTTCTTCACAAACATGGAAGTGCACGTAGCTCATTTGTTGAGTGCAACGAAGAAAGTGGAAAGGCAAGATGAGGAAGCCTCTGTGTCAAGCAAAGTTTTAATGAAAAATGAGGTGGAGGAGGCATTTGATCCTGAACTTTTACATTCACAAGAGCCACTTGAGGTGACAATGAAACATAAAGATTCCCTCCCAGAGGCATTAATGAAAAATCATGAAGAAGAAAGGGAGGAAGACATTCAAGAGAAGTCACACTCAACTGAAGTAGAGAAGTACATGAAGGAAAAGCTCATGGAACCACCAATGCAAGAGGCTCTTGATAAAGAAATCACTCCAACAATCACACAACAACCAAAACTTGGATTCAAGGAAGTGAAGGCAATTAACAAAAGCACCAAGAAGAGGATTGTGACCAAGATATCAAGGACAACACTCATGAGAAGGTCAACTGCAAACAATCCTCCCACTGATCAAGCAAGAAGAGCACCAATCCTCCCCCTGATCCAGCAAGCAAGCTCAATCAAGCCATTAACAAAAGAAAGCTTGCTGAGGAAAGACCAAGACAGGGGGCAATAGCTGAATCTTCTCCCCCTTGAGGTCATTCCTCTTAACAAACTGGAAGAAGAGGAAGAAATTGAAGAACAACATGTCAAGCTAATGACACTAAAAGAGCACTTGTTGGGAGGTAACCCAGCCGTAGGTAACATTTCTTCTCTGTTTTGTTTTAGTTCTTTACTTTGTTTAAATTCAATAAATGGGCATATGATTACATTCTAAGTTTGATGTTGCCCTGCAACAATTTGTTTTCAAATCTATTTGAATGATTGCATCAATTCTACATGAAAGTGTCACACTAAGATTCTAAGTTTGGTGTGCCACTTAATTCTCTATGCAATTCATTAAGCAACACTACTTGTCTGCATAATCATAAGGCCTTTGCAGTATTGTTTTTCTTTTGGTTTGACACTTTATTATTCTGTTTACTTTAGTTATTTCTTTATTTTTAATACTTCCACTTATTTTGCTTCTTAACTATTTTTATTAATACATCACCAAGAGATCCTTATTCATGACATATTCTTGGCTTGATGATTGTATTTAACATATAACAGTTTCTTTTGTTTAGTTTTAATTCAAATAAATTGACATATGGTTGTACTTTAAGTTTGGTGTTGCTATGCAACAAAATTTGGTTCTAATTCTTACAAGATACTTGCATTAATTCCAAGTGAAAGTGTCACACTAAGTTTGGTGTGCCACTTATATTTTTTTATGCAATGTATCATGCCCACCATCTTATGTTTGCAATCATAGTGTTTTTATTTCTCTGTGCCTTGATTGTTATCCTCAATTTTGCTTGCTTGAAACACATGTACTACTAACATTTCATTGTGT
>NC_029777.3:37637806-37640043 GCF_000817695.3 Arachis duranensis | reverse complement strand
GAAAAATTATAAGAAAAAGATTTCATAAATTGAGCTAGATAGAAGCATCAATCATTTACATTTCTTTTGTGATTGTAGCATGCTTAGAAAACTAGCTTACCATGAACATTGAGTTGCTATTCTTCTTACCTTGGATTGTCAATCTTTATTGCATGATTCTTTTCTTGCTTGGGGACAAGCAATGTTTAAGTTTGGTGTTGTGATGACATGTCATCATATACCTATTTTTCTATGCTTTTTCATACAAGAAATTGATGAATTGTGCTTAAATATTGAATGCTTTTGTACTTAAATGATATATTTTCTTGATATTTTAATTTTATAAATCTTGTAGGAAATAAGAAGAAAAATAAGTAAAGAAGCACAAAAAAAGAGGAAAAAAGAGCTTTGGAGCACACTTTGAAGTTGGAGCACACTTTGGAGGCTTAGGCCACGCTTTTAAAAGCGTGGCCCATGACCAAATTAATGAAGAATAGGCAAACAGCACAAACTGCCCTGCTCTTGCTAAGGGCAGGGCAGAATCGTGATGCAAAGTGAGGTTGGAAGCAAGAATTTCGCTAAGGTAAAATCAGGGCAGCTCCATTAGAAAGCTCTCTTAGTTTTCATTTTCGTTTTGGATCTTGGGTGGAGAATTGAAGAACTTCTGTTTCAATTCCACCTTGAGATCTCTTGTTAATCTTTCTGCATAATTCAAAATTCATTTGCTGTTTTAAATCTTCTTCTTTTGCAACTTTAGCATTTCTGTTTTGGATCTTGAATTGAGGTTGAAGAGCTCCATTGATTCAAATTCTGAGAATCATCTTCCACTCTTCCTCTCAATTGATCTAAGGATTGGGTTTTAATCTTCTCTGCTATTTTTAAACCTCAGTTTCTTCTGCAATATATTTTCTGACTGAGCAAAGGAGAATTGAGATCCAGATTTGCTTCCTGAGTTTATTGCTCTTCTTGGATCCTCAAATCCTCTTTTAGATTTTACAATTGAGCTAAGTTTCTTTCTGTCTTGTTCTTCAAGCAATTTTCATCTCTGTTTGAATCTGCTGCACTTACTTCATCTTTTACTTCTTTGCTTGATTGCATTTTACATTTTCTTATTGAAGTTTTAATTCCCAGCACCCAATCCCTTTTACTTTTCATGCAA
Source organism: Arachis duranensis (assembly GCF_000817695.3). Taxonomy (NCBI): domain Eukaryota; kingdom Viridiplantae; phylum Streptophyta; class Magnoliopsida; order Fabales; family Fabaceae; genus Arachis; species Arachis duranensis. Next base: position 37,638,905 of record NC_029777.3, on the reverse strand, counting down.
TTTAATTATTCTGCAATTATTCTAAGTGCTGCTTATTGCTTTCCTTTAAATTTCCTGCACCCAATTCCCTTTACATTTCCTGCAATTTACATTTCTTGTCATTTAAGTTTCTGCAATTTACATTACTTGTTCTTTAAGCTTCCTGCCTATTTACATTCTGTCATTTACAATTCTTGTCAATTTACTTTCTGTTGGCTACGATTTCACTCAATTTCACTTCAATGTTAGCTTGACTAAACTAATCACCCACTAAAGTTGCTTGATCCATCAATCCCTGTGGGATCGACCTCACTCTAAGTTAGTTATTACTACTTGATGCGACCCGGTATACTTGCCGGTTGGAATTGTGTGTTGGAAAATTCGTTTTCCACAAAAACACCATCACTAACATTGCATGATTCCTGGAATTCTCAATAAGAATTTTGATATCTTTATTTTCTTTTCCACTTAATTTTCGAAAAATCCAAAAAAAATTACAAAATCATAAAAATATAAAAATATTTTATGTTTCTTGTTGAGTCTAGTGTCTCATTTTAAGTTTGGTGTCAACTGCATGTTTCTATTTTTCTTGCATTCATGCATGTGTCTTCGTTAATCTTTAAGTTGTTCTTGATGATTTTCTTGTTCTAATCTTTAAATTCTCTTGTCTTGAGTGTTTTGTTGTTTTTCATATGCATTCTCATTTTGTTAGTGTCAATGGTATACAAACTGCTAAGTTTGGTGTCTTGCATGCATTGTTATTTGATTTTAGTTACATTTTGATTATTAAAAATCTAAAAAATTTTTTAATTTGTGTCTTTTCAAGTCAAAAATATAGAGAATTGAAGATTCAGAACATACAGCAGAGGAATTACACAGAAAAAGGCTGGACGTTCAAAACGCCCAGTGAAGAAGGAAAACTGGTGTTTAAACGCCAGCCAGGGTGCCTGGCTGGGTGTTTAACGCCCAAAAGGGTAGTGTTTTGGGCGTTAAACGCTAGAATGGATACCATTCTGGGCGTTTAACGCCAGGATGGCACAAGAGGAAAGATTCTTTTTTTAATTCAAATTTTTTTCAGGTTTTCAGAATTTTTCAAAATCAAATCTTTTTCAAATCATAT
>NC_029777.3:37632668-37634946 GCF_000817695.3 Arachis duranensis | reverse complement strand
TGTGATTGATGTGGACAGAGGAGAATTGATCATTCAAGTGAATGAAGAATCCTTTGTGTTTAAGGCTCAAGGATATCCCTCTGTTACCATGGAGAGGAAGCATGAAGAGCTTCTCTCAAAACAGAGTCAAACAGAGCCCCTACAGTCAAACTCTAAGTTTGGTGTTGGGAGGCCACAACCAAATTCTAAGTTTGGTGTTGAACCCCCACATTCAAACTCTAAGTTTGGTGTTGGGAGGTTCCAACATTGCTCTGAGTGTCTGTGAGGCTCCATGAGAGCCCACTGTCAAGCTACTGACATTAAAGAAGCGCTTGTTGGGAGGCAACCCAATGTTATATTTATCCAATTTTCCTTTGTTGTTTTATGTTTTCTGTAGGTTGATGATCATGGGAAGTCACAAAATCAATTGAAAAAGCAAAAATAGAATGAAAAATAGAAAGAAAAATAGCACACCCTGGAGGAAGACCTTGTTGGCATTTAAACGCCAGTAAGGGCAGCAAATGGGCATTTAACGCCCAGTCTGGCACCATTTTGGGCGTTTAACACCAGAAAGGGGCACCAGACTGGCGTTAAACACCAGGAAAGGGCAAGAAGTTGGCGTTAAATGCCAGAAATGGGCACCAGCCTGGCGTTTAACGCCAGAATTGGCATAGAGAGCATTTTTGCTCGCCACTTGGTGCAGGGATGACTTTTCCTTGACACCTCAGGATCTGTGGGCCCCACAGGATCCCCACCTACCCCACCACTCTTTCTCTTCTTCACCCATTCACCAATCACCTCAATACCTCTTCCCCAAAACCCCTCACCTATCAAATCCCATCTTTCTTTTAACCACTCACATCCATCCTTCATAAAACCCCACCTACCTCACCATTCAAATTCAAACCACTTTCCCTTCCAAACCCACCCTCACATAGCCGAACCTTACCACTCTCTCCACTCCTATATAAACCATCTTTACCACCTCATTTTCACACAACCTAAACACTGCTTCTCTCCCTTTGGCCAAACCACAGAGCCATCTCCATGTCATTCATTTCTTCTTCTTCTACTATCTTCTTTCTTCTTTTGCTCGAGAACGAGCAAACCTTTTAAGTTTGGTGTGGTAAAAGCATTGCTTTTTGTTTTTCCATAACCATTTATGGCATCCAAGGCCGGAGAAACCTCTAGAAAGAGGAAAGGGAAGGCAAAAGCTTCCACCTCCGAGTCATGGAAGATGGAGAGATTCATCTCAAGGGTACATCAAGACCACTTCTATGAAGTTGTGGCCATGAAGAAGGTGATCCCCGAGGTCCCTTTTAAACACAAAAAGAGTGAATATCTAGAGATCCGACATGAGATTTGAAGAAGAGGTTGGGAAGTTCTTACCAACCCCATTCAACAAATGGGAATCTTAATGGTTCAAGAGTTCTATGCCAACGCAGGGATCACCAAGAACCATGATCAAAGTGTGAACCCAGATCCAAAGAATTGGCTTACTATGGTTCGGGGGAAATACTTGGATTTTAGTCCGGAAAATGTAAGGTTGGCTTTCAACTTGCCCATGATGCAAGGAGATGAACACCCTTACACTAGAAGGGTCAACTTTGATCAAAGGTTGGACCAAGTCCTCATAGACAGTTGTGAAGAGGGCGCTCAATGGAAGAGAGATTCAAGAGGAAAGCCGGTTCAACTAAGAAAGCATGAGCTCAAGCCCGTGGCTAGGGGATGGTTGGAGTTTATCCAACGTTCAATCATTCTCACTAGAAACCAGTCCGAAGTTACTATAGACCGGGCCATCATGATTTTTAGCATCATGATTGAAGAAGAAGTAGAAGTTCATGAGGTTATAGCCAAGAACTTTATAAGGTGGCAGACAAGTCCTCTACCTTGGCAAGGTTAGCCTTTCCTCATCTCATTTGTCACCTCTGTTATTCAGTTGGAGTTGACATAGAGGGAGACATCCTCATTGATGAGGATAAGCCCATCACTAAGAAAAGGATGGAGCAAACAACAAATCCCACTCATCATGAAATCCCTGAGATGCCTCAAGGGATGCACTTTCCTCCACAAAACTATTGGGAGCAAATCAACACATCCCTAAGAGAATTGAGTTCCAACATGGGACAACTACGGGTGGAGCACCAAGAACATTCCATCCTCCTCCATGAAATTAGAAAAGATCAAAGAATCATGAGAGAGGAGCAACAAAGGCAAGGAAGAGACATTGAGGAGCTCAAGCACTCCATAAGATCTTTAAGAGGAAGAAAGAGCCGCCATCACTAAGGTGGACCCGTTC
>NC_029777.3:37630328-37632125 GCF_000817695.3 Arachis duranensis | reverse complement strand
TTCAGAGGCAAAAAGCTAAAGCCCCGCTCATCTAATTAATACTGATCTTCATAGATGTTTTTGGAATTCATTGCATATTCTCTTCCTTTTTATCTTATTTGATTTTCAGTTGCTTGGGGACAAGCAACAATTTAAGTTTGGTGTTGTGATGAGCGGATAATTTATATGCTTTTTGGCATTGTTTTTAGTATGTTTTTAGTATGTTTTAGTTAGTTTTTATTATATTTTTATTAGTTTTTAGTTAAAATTCACTTTTCTGGACTTTAATATGAGTTTGTGTGTTTTTCTATGATTTCAGGTATTTTCTGGCTGAAATTGAGGGACCTGAGCAAAAATCTGATTCAGAGGCTGAAAAGGACTATAGATGCTGTTGGATTCTGACCTCCCTGCATTCGAAGTGGATTTTCTGGAGCTACAGAAGCCCAATTGGCGCGCTCTTAACGGCATTGGAAAGTCGACATCCTGGGCTTTCTAGCAATGTATAATAGTCCATACTTTGCCTGAGATTTGATGGCCCAAACTGGCGTTCCAAATCAGCTCAAAACTGCCCAGCGTTAAACGCCGGAACTGGCACAAGAATGGGAGTTAAACGCCCAAACTGGCACAAAAGCTGGCGTTTAACTCCAAGAAAAGTCTCTATACATGAAAGCTTCAATGCTCAGCCCAAGCACACAGCAAGTGGGCCCGGAAGTGGATTTTTATGTAATTTACTCATTTCTGTAAACCCTAGGCTACTAGTTCTCTACAAATAGGACCTTTTACTATTGTATTTTCATCTTGGTTCTTCTGGTTCCCTCTCTGGGGCCAAAGCCAATGATCACCATTATCACTTATGTATTTTCAAAGGTGGAGTTTCTACACACCATAGATTAAGGTGTGGAGCTCTGCTGTACCTCGAGTATTAATGCAATTACTATTGGTCTTCTATTCAATTCAGCTTATTCTTGTTCTAAGATATTCATTTGCACCCAAGAACATGATGAATGTGATGATTATGTGACACTCATCATCATTCTCACTTATGAATGAGTGCCTGACAACTACTTCTGTTCTACAAGCAAACAAGGCTTGAATGTTTATCTCTTGGATCCCTTAATCGGAATCTTCGTGGTATAAGCTAGAATTGATGGCGGCATTCAAGAGAATCCGGAAGGTCTAAACCTTGTCTGTGGTATTTTGAGTAGGATTCAATGATTGAATGACTGTGATGAGCTTCAAACTTCTGAAGGTTGGGCGTTAGTGACAGACGCAAAAGAATCAATGGATTCTATTCCAACCTGATTGAGAACTGACAGATGATTAGCCGTGCCGTGACAGGGTGTGTTGAACATTTTAACTGAGAGGACGGGATTGTAGCCACTGACAATGGTGATGCCCAACATACAGCTTGCCATGGATTGGAGTAAGAAGGATTGGATGAAGACAGTAGGAAAGTAGAAAGACGAAAGGGACAAAGCATCTCCATACGCTTATCTGAAGTTCTCACCAATGAATTACATAAGTATCTCTATATTTATGCCTTATTCGTATATCATCCATAACCATTTGAATCTGCCTGACTAAGATTTACAAGGTGACCATAGCTTGCTTCATACCAACAATCTCCGTGGGATCGACCCTTACTCGTGTAAGGTTTATTACTTGGACGACCCAGTACACTTGCTGGTTAGTTGTGCGAAGTTGTAGTGATCACAATTTCGTCCACCAGTCGTCCAAGTAATAAACCTTACACGAGCAAGGGTCGATCCCACGGAGATTGTTGGTATGAAGCAAGCTATGGTCACCTTGTAAATCTTA
>NC_029777.3:37604846-37630214 GCF_000817695.3 Arachis duranensis | reverse complement strand
CATAAAGATAAAGATAGAGATACTTATGCAATTCATTGGTGGGAATTTCAGATAAGCGTATGGAGATGCTTGGTCCCTTCCATCTCTCTGCTTTCCTATTGTCTTCATCCAATCCTTCTTACTCCTTTCCATGGCAAGCTGTATGCAAGGGTTTCACCGTTGTCAGTGGCTACCTCCCATCCTCTTAGTGGAAATGTTCAACGCACCTTGTCACGGCACGGCTATCCAGCTGTCGGTTCTCGATCATGTCGGAATAGAATCCAGTGATTCTTTTGCGTCTGTCACTAACGCCCCACAATTGCGAGTTTGAAGCTCGTCACAGTCATTCAATCATTGAATCCTACTCAGAATACCATAGACAAGGTTTAGACCTTCCAGATTCTCTTGAATGCCGCCATCAGTTCTAGCTTATACCACGAAGATTCCGGTTAAAGAATTCAAGAGATATCCACCCAATCTAAGGTAGAACGGAGGTGGTTGTCAGGCACACGTTCATAGGTGAGAATGATGATGAGTATCACGGATCATCACATTCATCAAGTTGAAGAACAAGTGATATCTTGGAACAAGAACAAGCGGAATTGAATAGAAGAACAATAGTAATTGCATTAATACTCGAGGTACAGCAGAGCTCCACACCTTAATCTATGGTGTGTAGAAACTCCACCGTTGAAAATACATAAGAACAAGGTCTAGTCATGGCCGTGAGGCCAGCCCCCAAAACGTGATCAAAGATCCAAAGACCCAAGAATACAAAGATCTAAAGATACAAAGATGAAAATACAATAGTAAAAGGTCCTACTTATAGAGAACTAGTAGCCTAGGGTTTACAGAGATGAGTAAATGACATAAAAATCCACTTCCGGGCCCACTTGGTGTGTGCTTGGGCTGAGCATTGAAGCATTTTCGTGTAGAGACTCTTCTTGGAGATAAACGCCAGCTTTTATGCCAGTTTGGGCGTTTAACTCCCATCCTTGTGCTAGTTCCGGCGTTTAACGCTGGGAATTCTGAGGGTGACTTTGAACGCCGGTTTGGGCCATCAAATCTTGGGCAAAGTATGGATTATCATATATGGCTGGAAAGCCCAGGATGTCTACTTTCCAACGCCATTGAGAGCGCGCCAATTGGGTATCTGTAGCTCCAGAAAATCCACTTCGAGTGCAGGGAGGTCAGAATCCAACAGCATCTGCAGTCCTTTTTAGTCTCTGAATCAGATTTTTGCTCAGGTCCCTCAATTTCAGCCAAAAAATACCTGAAATCACAGAAAAACACACAAACTCATAGTAAAGTCCAGAAAAGTGAATTTTAACTAAAAACTAATAAAAATATACTAAAAACCAACTAGATCATACTAAAAACATACTAAAAACAATGCCAAAAAGCGTACAAATTATCCGCTCATCAACGACCTAGTGCACTTGCTGGTTAGTTGTGCGAAGTTGTGATAAAGAGTTGAGATTGCAATTGAGCATACCATGTTGATGGCGCCATTGATGATCACAATTTCGTGCACCAGGCACGTATCGATAACCAAGACGAGTCCCCTTCCATAACGTCTAGTTAATGAGACCCCAAAAAACCCTACAGTGCACAACAAATAAACAAAACTATCTGGATAGTCATTAAACTTCTACTTTGTTCTGATCCAAAATAGAGCAACCGTCCTACAAAAACACCAACTATGGACCCCAAAGTTGGAATTAGTGGAGACATGACAGAAACCGTTCAAAAAGAGCTCTGCTTCCAACCAAAATGGGGAGACTTGTTGGTTGTCTATAGTCGGTTGGGTTTAGCAACCAAGAAAGAATTGGGAAAGACAAGATGCAAAAAGGAAACTTAACTGAAAAGAGTCACAAGAGCTTCCACGTGCGTGTCGTGCCGCTATATGATGTCCCCTACCCAGGAGCTAGGCTCGGCCCATATAGTACTAGGGAGGAAGCCGATAGCATTAGGAAGGAGAATTATTAGCACTTTACAAAGAAAAAGCATGATGAACAATTAGCTACTGATAAACAGTCCCATGCCAGCTATCACACATCTCACTTTACGCAGAGTCAAAAGGAAGAAAGGCATATCAACTTCCTTTCTCTTACATACGACATTTTCATTTCTAGTTAGAGGAGCAGACCACTCTAACTTACCTTATCTTAGATAGAGCTATGATAAATGTAAAACTCACCCACTGAAGAACTAATGTGAGCTCGGGAGGAAATGTGTCTCGTACTTTGCTACAACAATCTTTATATGTACGGGTATTAATAACAGAAGAGACTAGATCAAATAGGGACCAAAATCGTATTTAACCCTAATAATTATTTCAAAATATGTGCAAATTTTAGAGGTAGCTATTGATGAGCAGATATTTTATATGCTTTTTGATGCTATTTTCCTATTGTTTTCAGTATATTTTATTATGTTTTATTATGTTTTAATAAGTTTTTGTGAGAAAATAACTTTTTGGATGCTACTTTAAGTTTTTGTAGTTTTTCTATGATTTTGAGTGATTTTTGAGTAAAATTAGCAAGTTTTAGCTGATTTAGAGGCAAAGAAAGGAGTGTAGATGCTGTCAAATCCTGACCACCATGCATTCAAACGAGTATTTCTGGAGCAACAAATATTCACTTGATGCGCTTTCAACAGCATTAGAAAGCTAACATCCAGGGCTTTCCAGCAATATATAATGGTCTATACTTTTCTTTGGAGACAACTTCCAATGCCCACATTACACCTTTTCTGACGTTCAATGCCCAAACAGGACCAATCTCTAGTTGAACGTCCAAACTGGCGTTCAACGCCAGCCAGGAAGCAGAAAACACCCAGAACATGATTTGAATGCCAGGCATTAACTCAAACACTCACTAAATGGGTCCGAAAATGAATTTTAGCAATTCTTAGCTTATTTTATTTCCCTTTTTGTAATTTGTAATTAAAAACAATATCTTTTACGGTTTAGTCTTAGAGTTTTTATTATAAATAAGGGACTTCCTTCTTCCTGAGGACTATGCCTCCCAGGAGGGGAGAAGCTCATGCATATTACCTTACAAATTCTTAATGTGTTCTTTGAAAAGCATGAGTAACTAAACCTCCTAGGTTAAGGTTATGAGCTCTACTGATTCTCATGGATTAATAATATTACTATTTCTATTTCAACATATGTTTGATTCCATTCTAAGATGCGTTCTCGTTCTTCATCTTTATGAATCTGGGGCGAACGGAAGTATGACCCCTTGTTCTATATGAGTTCTTGTGAAGTCTCAGAAGGGATAGCATTGAACTATAAGCTTGAGGTGACAACTCTTAGACAGCCAATCCACAATCTCGTTGGAGACATGGGAATATATGTTCAGCCGTGTTCTGCGACGAATAGGGCCTTTGTGGTATAAACTAGAATCATAAAGCTTCATTCTCTGATTCGGAAGATCTAACCTTGTTTGTGGCATTTTGAGTAGGATCACCAGAGATTGAATTGCTAGAGCTTCACCCTCGTTCAGATTGAATGACCATTGACGTCACATTTGATGTGGATCAGAGGAGATTAATGACCACTGACGTGGTGTTAATCACTTACAGCTTGCCATGGAATGAATCCTCCATTGTTGGAATAGACAGTAAAAGAAGTTGATCTGAAAAGATAAAGCATCTCCAAAGTCTTAACCGATTTTTCACTATTGTTTTTTCGCTATTTCTTTATTGCTTTCTTGTTTTGTTTATGCGCATTCAACAACAAATTATCAACTCTCTATTCGCCTAATTAAGATCTGCAAGATAACCACTGTTTGCTCATTCCAACAATCCTCGTGGGATCGACCCTCACTCATCTGAGGTATTACTTGGATGACCCGGTGCACTTGCCAGTTAAGCTGTGCTGAGTTCTAAATTTTGCGCACCAAGTTTTTGGCGCCGTTGCCGGAAATTGTTTGAGATTGACAAACTAACGGTCGTCTTGTTCCTTAGATCAGGTACTTTTTACTGCTTTTTTTTTGAGATTGACAAACTTTCTGGGTTTATTTTTCAAAAAGGTTTCATAAACTTTTTCTTTTGTTTGAGTCTTGTGTCAATCTTTAAGTTTGGTATCTTTTTGGCTTTTCTTCTCTTGAATTTTTCAAAAGTTGTTCTTGATTGTTCTTCTTTATGTTCGAATTGTTCTTGGTCTTTTTCTTTGTTTGATTTCAAAATTTTTAAGTTTGGTGTCTTCTTGTGTTTTTTTTCAAAATTTCGAAAATAGTATAGTTTGATCTTAAAATATTTAAAGTTTGGTGTCTTTTAGTGTTTGTCGTTTCAATTTTTTTAAATTTCGAAATTTAAAATTTCAAATTTCTTGATATCTTATTTTAATTTAATTTCAAATTTAAGTTTGGTGCCTCATTAATTGTCTTTTTGTTTATCTTTTTATCTTTTCAAATCTTTATCTTATCTTTTTCCTTTTATTTGAATTTCAAATTTTTTTATCTTATCTTGTTTTAAATTCGAATTTTAAACATTCAAATTTCAAAACTTCTATCTTATCTTAATTCAAATTCAATTTTCAAAATTCAAAATTCAAAATTTAAAATTCAATTTTCAAATTTCAAAAATTCAAAATTCAAATTTCAAAATTTAAATTCAAAATATTTTCAAATCTTTCAAATCTTATCTTTCCTTGTTTGACTTTTTCTTTCCAAATTTAAATTTTAAAATTTTTTATTGACCCTTTCTTTTTAAATTTAAAAAATTTTCAAAATCAATTCTTTTATTTGCAAATCTTGTTAGTTAATTATTTATTTTATCTTATTTTAATTTTAAGAGTTCGGTGTCTTGATTAGTAATCCTTATTTTCTTGTTTTGAATCTTCATCCTATCTTTTTCAAAATTTGATTTTCAATTTTTTTTGTTATCTTATCTTATTTCAAATTTCAAATTTTAAGTTTTACTATCTTGTTAGTTTTGCTTTTTTTTAAATTTAAATTTTAAAATTTTAAAATTTTTTAAAAAGTTATCTTGTCTTTGACTCAAATTCAAAGTTTAAAAGTTTAGAATCTTATTAGTTTTTCTTTCTTTTAAAATTTTAGAATCTTTAAAATTTTTTTAAAATTTATCTTATCTTGTTTCTCTCTTTCTCTTGACTTTTTGAAATTTTGAATTTCAAAATCTTTATTTGACTTTTTAATTTAAATTTCAAATTTCTTTAAAATCAATTTTTTATTTTTCAAATCTTGTTAGTTAATTATTTGTTCTATCTTATTTTAATTTTCAAATCTTTAGTCTTTCTTTCTTTCAAAAAAATTAAATTTTAAATCCTTTCTTATCGTATTTTGTTTCTTTCTCCTAATTCTTTCTTTCTAATTTGAATTTTAAAATTTTTATTTGACTTTCTCTCTCCAATTTTTGAAAATCTTATCTTCAATTTCAAATCTTGTTAGTTAATTAGTTGTCTTATCCTGTTTTAGTTTTAAAGTTTGGTGTTTCTTTGGTCTTTCTTTCTTAAATTTCGATTTCTTTAAATTTTCAAATCTTATTTTATCTTTTTTTTCTCTTGACTTTTCTTTGCAATTTTTGAAATTCAAAATCTTTAATTGACTTTTTCTCTTTAATTTTCGAAATTTCTAATTATTTTTTTTCTATTTTTTATTTATTTTCGATTTTTTAAAAAAAATTGGCTATATCACTAGGAGTTCTCTAGACTTTGACATATAGACTCCCCACCTTTCTTTCACTATGCAGGAACACTGGAATCACTATGTATCTAGATGGAGATACTCAACCTAGAAAGACCCTGGGATTTTACTCAACTCTCAATCCTGACTTCTATAGAAGCAGCATTAGTATACTTCCTATTGGAATAGCTCATTTTGAGCTCAACCCAAAGTTGATTTTTCTAGTGCAACAAAATTGCTAGTTTCATGGACTCCTGCAAGAAGAACCCACAGAATTCCTTATGGAATTCTTGTAGATAGCTAACATAGTAAGAACTAGCAGAGTAGACCAAGATATCTATAGACTCTTGCTCTTTTCATTTACTATAAAAGGCCAAGCAAAGAGGTGGTTGGATAACCAACCCAAATCAAGCTTGAAAACACGGGATAAGCTGGTGGACAAATTCTTGAACCAATACTTTCCCCCAAGGAAGCTAACCCAGCTAAGGCTGGACATTCAAGACCTCAGACAATAAGAGAATGAGTCTCTTCATGATGCTTGGGGGAGATACAGAATGATGCTACAGAAATACCCCACAAAAATATTTTCAGAGTGGGTAAAGCTAGACATCTTCTATTACGGGCTCACAAATAGGGCTAAGATGTCCTTAGATCATTCTGCTGGTAGTTCAATACACATGAAAAAGACAATTGACGAAGCTTAGGAACTCATTGAGACAGTCGGCAACAACCAGCATCTATACTCATCTGGTGAGACTTCAATGAAAGGAGAGGTCAAGACAGTGACCACTAAATCTAACCCTCCAGAACAAAGTGAACCATTAACCCAGCAGCTGTACCTTTTTACACAATTGCTAAGCTTGCAAGAAGTATTGCAAGAAACCCGAGCTTCCATCAAGAATATGGAAGCACAATTGAGCCAGGTCGAACAGCATTTTTCTGAGCAGATCAGAGAAGAGTGCCAAGCCATCCAATTGAGGAATGGAAGGACACTAGATACTCAACCTCAGAAAAATAGAATGTAGGATGAAGAGGGAACACCAAAGAGTGAAAACACAGCAACCTAGGGCACTTCCAAGGGCATTGTACACTCAAAGGGGAGCAACACTGATGTTCAATGCCCAGCGAGGGTCAACAAGGGCATTCAACACCCAAAAATGGGAGACATAAGTGTGAGTCCAGAGAAGATCCCCCTAGACATCCTAACAATCCCTTTCCAATTACTCCGGACACTCATCCTACACTACCTAAAGCCCAAGAGTGCAACGCCATCATAAGAGATGCTAGATCCATACCAAAGGAGGAAGTGCAAGCTGCTAAAGGGTCAGAGGAGAGAGATGCTCCAGAAAAGGCTAAGGTTTTGAAGAAAAGGTCCCTCTCTAATGGAAGAACCCTCATTGATGCTGAGAGAGGTAAATTGGTGCTGAGGTTACATGAGGCTTACATGGTCTTCAAGGCATTTAAACCTCCAAGACCCCCTAACAAAGGAGGTACTTGCATGCAGAATACAATACTGAAGCCCCCTCCCTTGGATGGAACCAATTTGATTCCCCCTGACACCAAACGTAAGTTTGGCGTTGGGTGTGCACTATCTACCAAGGAGGAAGGTCCCAATAGAAAGATGCATAGGGGATGGAAGAACAAAAATATCACTACTGAAGGCTTCTCACCAAGGATAAGGGTAGTATTCCTTACAAGCCCAATCCTGCCTCATGCAGTGAATATGATCCTATCTCTTGAGCATACCAAGCTGATCCATGAGAGCATAGGAAGGAAGCTCCCAATGGGGAGTGAGGATTTATTCCTTTATGACTATCTTCCTCCTTGAAGGAGCTAACCGTCAAGCTAGTGACAGTAAAGAAGCGCTTGTTGGGAGGTGGTGAACAAAATTGACTCTGCAATATTTGCACAGATAGACCGGCAAGTGCACCAGGGCATCCAAGTAATACCTCAGGTGAGTGAGGGTCGATCCCACAGAGATTTTTGGATTGAGCAAGCAATGGCTACCTTGTAGATCTATTGTTGGATTGAGCAAGCAATGGATATCTTGTAGATCTTAGTCAGTTGGATAGAAAATATAGTTATTGTGGAAAAATGAATAAAAATAGAATAAAGATAGAAGTACTTAATCGGTGTGAAATCAGTGATAAGAGAATGGTTGAGGCTTCAGAGATGGTTCCTCCTTCTGGATCAATTTTTTTCACTGTCTACTTCAACTTCAGATGATTCATTCCATGGTAAGCTGTTAGTGACTAACGCTAGGTCAGTGGTCATTAATTTCCTCTACTTCAAATCAAACACCAGGTCAGTGGTCATCTAATCTAAATGGGGGTAAAGCTCTAGAAGTCCATTCCCTTAGTGATCCTACTCAAAACGCCACAGATAAAGTCGGATCTTCTGGATCAGAGAATTCTACTTCACGATTCTAGCCTATACCACAAAGGCCCTAATCACCCCGTACCTCGGCTGAACTGATGTCTCCAAGTCCCCAACAAAGTCGTGAATTAGCCGTCTAAGAGATGTATAATCAAGCTTGTGGTTCAATACTATCCCATCAAGGACTCGCAAGAACCCATATAGAATAAGGATGACGGTCAAGTTACACTCCCAATTCATTATGATGAAGAACGAAGATATATCTTAGAAGAATAGAATCAAGCATAGATTGAAATAGAATAGTGATATTATTAATCCATAAGAATCAGCAGAGCTCCTAACGTTAACCTAGGAGGTTAGTGACTTATAGCTTACAAAAAGTAGTAAATAAAAAATATGGCATAAAGTTCTTAACAAAGGTGATCCTTGTTCTATATATACTAATTTGATAACTAAGAATTACAGAAATAAGATAAACTAGTCTTGTAGTACAAAAATTCACTTTCCAGGCTCACTTGGTAAGTATTTGGGCTGAGCTTGGGACGAAGCCACAAGTTGGTACTACCTCTAAGGTGTTGGATGCTAGCATTGGACTCCTTTTTGAACTTTGGACTCCTTTTTGGGCGTTGGGCGCCAACTGGTCCCTTTTGGGCGTCCAATGCCATGAATGGGATTGGTAGCCGGTGTTGAATGCCAGTTTTGGGCCTTCATTTCTAGAGCAAAGTATAGACTATTATCTATTGCTGGAAAGCCCTGGTTGTTAGGTTTTCATAGCCATTGAGAGCGTGTCATTTGGACATCTGTAGCTCCAGAAATGCTCCTTCAAGTGCACGGAGGTCAGAATCTAACAGCATCTGCAGTTCTTTCTCTGTCTCTGAATCAGACTTGTCCCAAAGCTCCTCTATTCCAGAGCTCTTCAATTTCTCTAACATCTTTAGAAATTTAAAATCCAGATGGAATTTGATATGAAAAAATTCTTGTATAGTTTGGAATCAATCAAAACAAGCATCAATTTGTTGGTAGCATAGTCGAAACCTATAATGAATTCTCACCATCAAATGTTAAATTCAATACAAAATAACCGAGAGTAATTAAACCTCGGGTCATCTTCCCTAGGAGTTTCAATAAAATGTACATTTATTGGCTATGAAAAAGCATGGGGGATTGGGGGAATGCAAGAGAGGGGCAAGTAATGTAAATAGCAAGGAATTAAATAAGCATGCAAGAAATTAAAGAAAAGCAATTAAAAGCAATGAAAATGGAAAATAAGTGCTAAAAATGACTTGATGAATCCATATTTGATGATGATATTTTGGTTAGAATTGAATGGATTTCATCACATAAACTTGCACTAATTCCCTTGAATAGCATGCTTTTGAACTTTTCTCCCAAATTGTGCTTGATATTGAAAACATGCTCTTTTATGCTTACTTTGATCTATTTTTATTCCATTTGCCTTCCATTCGATGCCTTGATGTTGTTTGTGAGTGAATTCAGGTTTATCAGGTAAGAATGGGTTGGAGAAAATGCAAGAAGAGCTTGCAAAATGGAGGAAGCATGAAGAATCAAAGAAGAAGAGTTCAGAGACGTGTGCGTGCGCACAGCCTTTTGTGCACCTACACAGGAGCCCAAGCAAAGCGCGTGGATCAGTTCGAGCGCATCACGCGTCCCACCTAGCATCACCTATCATGCGGACGCATACGCCTGTGCGTCCGCACAGGTGTCTGCGCATGACCTCATTAGAAAAGAACGTGCCTCACGATTTGGGGGCTTTGGGGGCCCATTTCTGATGTCTTAGAGCTCATATTGGAGGGGAAATGAAGGAAATAACATAGCATGTCATTAAATATAGTTTTATGAGTAGAATAGAAGGATTTTATTTTAGTTTTCTCTAAGTTTTCTCATCTTCTCCATTAGGGTTTTATTAGGGTTTTATATTCCAAGTGCCATTTCCATTTTTGATCATTGGATTTTGCTAATCTCATTGTAAGTATTCTCTTGTTAATACTCTTTATGGTTATATTATCATTACTCTTTCTTCTCATTCAAGATATAGTCAAATTTTGTTTCTCTTTTGCAATTCCACTTTCTTGTTGATGAGTTTGATGTTTGATGTTCATTTCATGATTTCTTATGTTATTCTTGTTGATTGAGATTAATTGTTACTTTTAATTCCAAGTCTTTTCTTATTTTTCTCATGATTAAGCTTTTTGCCCACTAAGTGTTTGACAAAATGTCAAACATGGTTTTAGGCTAAATTTTTTGCTTCTTGGCTTGGGTGAAGTGAGGAATTGGGTTCCTAGAGTTGGAATGTCCAATATTTAGTGTCAATTCTTGGGTTGTTAATTGTTCTTGTTCCCACTAACGCTAATTTGTTGCTAAGGCAATTAGCAAGCAATTTAGGATTTGTGGGTTAAGACACTTATGCTCATTTAACTTACCTTCCGATGTGAGGGTTGATCAAGTGAGACTAATCCAACACAATTGTCATAGTTGTGGTTCCAACAAGGAAAGGATCCTTAGCTCACTCCAAGCCAAGACCTCTTCTTAAGTTTTTAACTTTTCATACATTGCCATGTTAATCTCTTTTATACTTGTTCATATTACATAATCGGTTCTTTAATTTCTTTATTAGTTCAATCATTACAATTTTGCATGTTATTTTATTACTTTATATATTTATTTCTTCATTCAAATCCCCTTGATTGCTACAACCGGAATTTGCACACTCGTTGCTTCTTAAGTGCTTCCTTGGGAGACAACCCGGGACTTCAAACTCCCGGTTATTTTGTTTTGATTGTGACTCTCCTTTTGAACTAAATTTGATTGTGAGAGTTCGTTGTTGGTTTGGACTATGCTACTGACGAAGTGATTCTTATTTTGATCAACTCTAAACCGACATAAATTCTCGCTCATCAAATTTTTGGTGCCATTGCCGGGGAAGTTCACTTTAAGTGCAACGAGTGCCATGATTTTGGTTCTGTAAATATGTGAATAGTGTGAATACTTAATTTTTGGTTTGCTACTTGGCATTGATTGTAAACACTATTTTTCTTCTTTATTTAGTCTAGGTAGTTATAGATTGCTAAATTAGTTCTTGTTTACTTGCTTATTTTTCTTCTTTGTTCTGTTTTGCCTTTCACAATTGCATGCTTTTATTGCCTCCTTAATTCAATGACACGGTCACTTCTAGACCCGAGCTTGGCCACTTTTGACCCAGAAATTGAAAGAACATTAACTCGTATAAAGCAAGCTCGGCGCCGGCTAGCTTTTGTGCATAGTGAATCGGGTGGCCTTGAGGATCACTCCCATTTACTATCACCAACCATCTGTGACTCCCATTCTCCAATCAATGAGAAGACTCTATATTCATATGTGGGGAGTACTGAATTATCTTTGAGAGACTTAGGTGACACTGTCATGGTGGACCCTCTGCGAAGGGTTACTTTAAAAGAAGCTGGAGCCCCCAATCTTGCCTTGCAACCGCTTCAAATTCTGTATCCGGCCTTGGACACAAATTTTGAGCTTAAGTCCGGCACGATCAATTTGCTCCCTAAGTACAATGGATTACCTGGGGAAGATCCTCTGAAGCACCTTAAGAATTTCCAAGTTGCATGTGCAACTGCAAGGAGACATGGAGCAGATGAATCTGCGGTGTTGGTTTTTGCTTTCTTTTTCTCTTTGGAGGAAAAAGCAAAGGAGTGGTTTTATACTCAGCCGGGTAAAGTTAGATCTAATTAGGACTTGTTGCAAAAAGACTTTTTAGAGAAGTTCTACCCTCCTCAGAAAACAGAAAAGCTGTGGAGAGATCTCTTGCATTGTACAAAAGGATGGGGAGACTTTGTATGAGTATTGGGAAAGATTTAAGAAGTTGCTAGAAGTTTGCCCTCACCACCAGATAGATGAATTGGTTCTGATAAGTTATTTTTGTCAAGGAATGCACCACCAAGATAAGCTTCTCTTGGATGCCGCAAGTGGAGGATCAATGACTAAAAACAAGTCCACATCAGAAGCATGGGAAGTTATATCGGACTTAGCAGATTCAACTCAACATTCAAGGGCTAGAAGTCCACAACCTCCTAGGATCGACGGACTACCAAGGATATGTGGTGTTTGTGCTTGTACCACTCATTACACCGATGAGTGCCCTTAAATCCAAGAGGACATTACAATGGCGGTTGCTAACCCCTACCCACAAAGACCCAATTACAACCAAGAACCCTACCCATATGGAGGTAATCAAAACCAAGGGTGGAGAGATAACTCAAACCAAAGGTGGAATCAAGCTCCCCAAGCTCAACCCAACCAAAATGCTCAAGTCTACTACCATCAACACCCAAAAGGCCAACCACAATACCAACAACCATACCAATAACCCCCACAATCTCCATCTTAAGTGAAGTACCAACATCCAAATAGTAGATCTAACCCTTCTCAAGTTAACCAAGCCCTTCCCTCTAACCAATCTCACATGAATGACACAATCCATACCTTCATGCAAGAACAAAGAGAGTTCCATAAGAAATAAGATGCATATATGGCTACAATAGCCGAAGCCCTTACTCGCCTAACTCTCCCTCCTCAAACTACACAAAGCACCCAACAAGCTTCAACCTTAAGTAGTTTGCCCGCCCAACCTCAACCTAATCCTAAAGGAAGTATAAATGCCATCACTCTTAGGAGTGGTACTAAATTGAATAGGATTGTGGCTATTCCCGCAAGGTTGAGTGAGGAGACAAACAAGGAGGAGGTAGAAGATGAAGAGGATGTGATGGGGAGTAAGGATGGAACTATTGACAAAAGTGAAGAAGAACCACCAAAGGTCAAGGAGCCCAAGAGAAAGACCTTGCTTGAAGAGCCTTTGCCCATTCCATTCCCAACCTTGGCAAAGAAAGCAAAGAAGCAAGAAGATCTTGATCCCGCTGTGGTGGAAGTTTTTGAGAAAGTTGAAGTTACCGTCCCTCTCTTTCAAGCCATTCAACAAGTGCCGAAATATGCCAAGTTCCTCAAGGATATTTGCACTCATAAAGACAAGCTTGGAAACCTCAACAAAAAGCCGGTAGATGATTCTATCTCTTTTTTGCTTCCTGAAAAATGCAATGATCCCGGCCCATGTTTCGTTACTTATCTGATTGGTGGGACCAAGTTCACGGATTGTATGTGTGATTTGGGGGCATGTGTGAGCATCATTCTACTTCCCATCTAAGAAAAGCTGAACTTAGCACCCCTAAAGAGATTTGGGGCGAGATTTGTGCTAGCTGACAAGAGTATTGTGTCAGTTGTAGGGATTGTTGAGAATGTCATAGTCAATATTTAAGGATTGCTCTTTCCAGCTGATTTTCACATCTTGGAGACACCTCCCATTGACTCCAACAAGCCATCGTCAATATCCTTGGAAGACCTTTCTTGAAGACGGCTCGCTTTAAGCTAGACGCCCACTCGGGAGTCTATTCTTTTGAGTCAGATGGCAAGCTAGTCAAGTTCACTTTGGAAGAGTCCAACAAGCCGATACTTGAAGCTTACTCCATTTTTGGGAGCAAAATAGTTGAAGACAAAGTGAGTAAGGATGGCAAGGAGCAAGGAAAGGAGGATAGTGCCAAAGAATCAATCTCAAAGGATCATGCTCAACCAAAACAAGCCAAGGAGTTAGAGACTTTCCTCCTTGGGGAAGTGCCTAAATGATCAATGAGCCTTGCAAGTCCAAATTAGGACTTTAAACCAAAGTGCTTGGTGGGAGACACGCCACCATAGTGACATTTTTCAATTCTATCTCTTGTTTATAGCCTTTTGAACTATTTGTTTTCTTGTGATATGATGCTTGGATTAAGTTTGTTTAATGATTTTTGAGTTGAATAAGTTAGAATTTATTGTGGATTATCATTTTGTATTTGTTTGAATGATTTGGGGGATGGTATGTTGCTATGCTAAGGTTGAGAACCTTAGTTTTAAAGAGAAAAGAAATTCCTGAAACAGGCATTTGTGCGTGCGCACCACCCTGTGCGTGCATAAAACTCTACATTTTTTGCCATATGTGCAGACTCATGAGCCTGTGCATCCGCACACGCCCTGAAGTGCCCTCTGGTGACAGCGCTAACACAGCTTGTGCGAGCGCACTACCCCTTTTTCTATGCTCTGTGTGTACGCACAAATTCGTGCGTACGCACACTTCCTCCCTCGTGCCTCATGGGTGCGGCTGCACAGACGTAAGCGTCCGCACACCACTTGTAAGTCCCTCTGCTGGGGGCGAGGGAGCAGCTTGTGCGAGCACACCCCTTCCCCTTTCTTATCGTCTGTGCGTGCGCACGGTCATGTGTGCACACGCACGCGTGTTTTTTCCACAAGTTAAAAAAAGGGAGGTAGAGTTCTTCTGTGCGGTCGTACACCCTTTGTGTCCCCGCACATCCTTTTGCAACCTTTCTGGTCGTAGCGATCGCATGCTGTGTGCGATCGCACCGCCTCTACATTTTCGTTTCTGTGCGTCCACACAGGTTGCGATTTGCGCGTTAATAGGGCAAGCTGCCCTGTTAAGAGGCAGCATTTCTTTCTTCTCCTCTCTTCTTCTTGGCTGCTCTCTTCTTCTCTTCTCCACCGGCCATCACCGCCATCTCTCTCTTCTATTCTCCTTCTTTCTTTCTTCCTATTCTCTTTCTTTTGCCACCACCGGTGAGTTTTCTCCTCCAGTGTTTTTTCCGGCGATCCCAACCGCCGTGATTTCGCAGTGGCTATTAGAAGTGCCATTGTTCCTCCCTAGTTCTTCTTCTCTTCAACTTTTATGCTTAAGGTTTTTTGTCTTTCCCTTTCTTTTTATGTTATAGTCTTTACAATTATTTTCATTTCTTTTATGTTACTTAGATTGAATCTATTGCTTTCTTAGTTCTCTCTTTTTGTTGCAAAATGTTGTTGCTTGATTATTGGGTTGATTTTGATTAATTATGAGCTTAATTGTGATGCACTTGCACATTGCATACCACATGTTTGATAAAAAGTCTCAATGATCATCTTGTTTGATTCGTATGACTTGGCCATCATATGCTTTCATTTATCCTTTGTTAGGCTTATTGTATGATTGTGCAACTTCTTTTTTACATTTTGATGTTGATCAAATGGTTTCACCAATACAATTCCTTGCCCTCTTACTCATATACGGCAATTGCATTGTATTAGTGGAATGTTAGTTCATTGTTCATCTTGGAATTTCATCTGAATAATCATATTGCAATGGTTCAACTTTGAATGATGTTTTGATCAAACATCTTTAAACATTCACATCAAAGAACATTGTATATGTGATTACAACTTGTAGATGATGAACATATGACAATTCTCTTTTGGTGCTTGTTTTATATGCACAACTTGAGAACTTAGTTGTGAAGCTTTGAACCTTTAGTTGAAATAAGATTGTGATTGTCGTTTTGTGCGGCCGGTGTGTATGTTCTAACCGCGCGCACCATTGGAATATATACACCGCTATTCTTGTGAATCACACTATCTTGGAGCTTCCAACTAAGAACTTAGTTTTCTTGCTGTTATTAAGTGTTTCCTCTTTGTTCTAGCTTTGTTGTTGTCTTATGAACTTGATATTTTCTGCTTTCTTTTTAGGATACGAAAGAAGGGTAAGAAACTGGTCGCTTTACCGGCTGTGAAACCTTCAACCCGCGCATCAAGACCATACTTCATGGATTGTCCGAGCGATAAACCGGACATCTTGATCAACCGAAAAGTGGAGCACCGATATGACAAAATTGAAAAAAAAGCCAATCCACTGGGAATGAACGCTTAAGGTTCCGATCAAGTATAAAATGGTCATCCATAAGCGGATCGCCTCACTTCATTGGGAGTTCTTAGAACAAGACCCAATTGAAGTTAATGAAACTATGGTGCAGGAATTCTACGCCAACTACCAAAATTGGGAAGCAAAGTCGGTATTCCTCCACGGCAAGAGGTTGGACACTTCCAACCGAGCTATTGAAGCTATTCTAAAGATCCCCCACATTTCACCTGAGGATGATGATTATTTAAGGACCAAGGTGAATGCGTCCAAAGGGAGGATGTCCTTGACTCCCATACTTCAAAGAATTGGCCATCCCAGTGCCTCATGAGAGTATAGCAAAGGGAGAAATTTTGTTCCCGCAACTATAGCTTACACTGGTTTGAATGCCGAAGCTCGTATATGGCATCAAATTGTGGCGGACAATATTATTCCCAGCACCCATGCTACCCATGTGAGATTCAAGACTACGTTGCTACTTTGGGCTATCATGGAAGGAAAAAGGATAGCCATTGTACTTTTATTACGCACATCGATTTGGAAATTGATTGAAAAAAAGAACATCAACATTTCTTTTCCATCGATGGTGATGCGTTTAGCAATAGCAGTGGGGGTAGAGTGGCATCCAAGAAACATCATGTTCAGGGTCCCTACTGGCAACAACTTCATTCCAAGGGGTGATTTGGAGAGATCAACACCGCAACACCCTCTAAGAGGAAGACACACACAGCACCATCAAGTTTACCAACTTTGTCAACTGTTTTACCTTTTCTTCGTCCTCTTCCAGAATTATATGGAGACATCTTGCACGATATCCACCACATGGAATATTTAGATCAAACACGTTTTGAGTGGATAGCAGCAAGACTAGAAGGAAGAGACCCCGGCTCGCCTCCTAGAGCTTCATCCGAGATAGTTGGGGAGGAGTATGATGCAGTTGACCAACCCAATTCTGAGTCCACCAGCTAAAGGTGGCCCCTCTTCATCCTCCCAGAAGCGTAAGCATGCACAGAGGACCGTGCAACAACTAAGTGTGGGGGAGGATCGATGATTCCAAGGGGGTAAAAATTTCTCTTTTCTTGCCACTTTACAATGTTTCTTGTAGTACTTTTTCTTTATTTTGAGTAGTTTTATGCCTATTTTGTCTTGTTTGGTTGCTTGTAAATATTTCTTTATAGCACTTGGATATTTAGTAGTTAGTACTTGCATGTTGCATGATAGAATAAATAAGTTGGTGAAACACCAAGGAATTTCATGAAATCATTTTCTAGGGCGTACCATTGATTGAATTGAAGGAAATATTGTGTATGCCAACTTGCTTGAAGTAGATTGTTTGTAGAGCATGGAAAAGAGCTCGAACAACATACCTTGTGAGCTTTGAGCCTTAATAGATGGTTGCATCTTTTCAACCATAATGTTGTTCTTGTGTGTGATTATTACTCCTTTTTATTGTGATAATTGATTTGCATGATTCTTTATGTCCTGTATTTGTGTTTGAATGCATTTAGCATGATTGAGGCCGTGTTTGATGATAACCTCATTAACCTATATGGCCAACCCTTGCATACACCTTTGTGAACCCCTTTGAGCCTATGAATCCCCTTTTGTTCTGATGATAGCACATTACTCCCCGTAAGCGGAAAACCATTAATGTCCCCGAATTACTCTTTGACTAGCTTGGGTGGATTAGTGTGTAAATTCTAAGTGTGGGGGAATTTTGGGAAACATTGGTGATGGAGGCATAAGCATTGATGTGGAAAATGTTTGGCAATTAGGTGATGCTTATGCATTGCATTAAGGAAGACATATGCATTCATAGTTCAATTTTGTTTTTAAAAAAAACTTGTACATAACAAAGTATGAAATAAAGAGTTCAATAAAGGATGCATATGTCATGTTTGAAAAGAAAATGCATGGGTGAGGTGAGATGAAAGAAGAAAAAATCGGTAAATAGGGTATATTAATATGTATATATAGGTGATATAGGATTAGGTGGATATTCAAGTTAATCAAAGAGCTAATTCTTCAAGTCCACTTAGCCATATTTCATCCTACCTGAACCCTAGCCCCATTACATCCCGTTAAAGACCTCATGATATTTGTCATTCATGCATTAAATACTAGTTGATTGTTAGATGAGTTGCAAATCTTTGAAAAGCATGATAAAAGGAGAATTGAGTGGTTAAACCCTAAACACTAAGCGAATTGAGTGAACACACATCCGGTGAGGGGTTCGACCGCTCAATTCTATGTTATTGCACCTTACACTGTATCTTCTTGCAGGTAGTTTGATTGATTAGTTTTTAAGAATTTCAATTCAATTCTTTGGACATTGATCTTAATGCATGAACTCTTTGCATTAGCCCTTAAGCATTCTTATGATGGATTGGAATTTCATGGTTTGTTTCCACCAACTTTCATTATAACACATTTTACCTATTGGCCTTAGGATAGTTGCATGCATTTACGTAGTATATAGCATAAGTCATTTTCCCTTTTCATCTATCTTCTTTGAGTGTGTTTAGCATGAGGACATGCTAGGGTTTAAGTGTGGGGGAATTGATGAATCCATATTTGATGATGAATTTTTGGTTAGAATTGAATGGATTTCATCACATAAACTTGCACTTATTCCCTTGAATAGCTTGCTTTTGAACTTTCCTCCCAAATTGTGCTTGATATTGAAAACATGCTCTTTTATGCTTAATTTAATCTATTTTTATTCCATTTGACTTCCATTCAATGCCTTGATGTTGTTTGTGAGTGAATTTAGGTTTATAAGGTAAGAATGGGTTGGAGAAAATGGAAGAAGAGCTTGAAAAATGGAGGAAGCATGAAGAATCAAAGGAGAATAGTTCAGAGATGGGTGCGTGCGCACAGCCTTCTGTGCGCCCGCACAGGAGCCCAAGCAAAGTGCGTGGATCAGTTCGAGCGTGTCGCGCATCCCGTCTAGCATCGCCTAGTGTGCGTGTGAACAGTCTCTTCTGCGTACACACAGGAGGGAATTTTCGCAAAGTGTGCGGACGCACACGCCTGTGCTTCCGCACAGGTGTCCGCGCATGACCTCATTAGAAAAGCACGTGCCACGCAATTTGGGGGATTTGGGGGCCCATTTCTGATGTCTTAGAGCTCATATTGGAGGGGAAATGAAGGAAATAACATTGCATGGCATTAGTATAGTTTTAGGAGTAGAATAGAAGGTTTTTAGTTTAGTTTTCTCTAAGTTTTCTCATCTTCTCCATTAGGGTTTTATTAGGGTTTTATATTCCAAGTGCCATTTCCATTTTTGATCATCAGATTTTTCTAATCTCATTGTAAGTATTCTCTTGTTAATACTCTTTATGGTTATATTATCATTACTCTTTCTTCTCATTCAAGATATAGTCAAATTTTGTTTCTGTTTTGCAATTCCACTTTCTTGTTGATGAGTTTGATGTTTGATGTTCATTTCATGATTTCTTATGTTATTCTTGTTGATTGAGATTAATTGTTGCTTTTAATTCCAAGTCATTTCTTATTTTTCTCATGATTAATCTTTTTGCCCACCAAGTATTTGACAAAATGTCAAACATGGTTTTAGGCTAAATTTTTTGCTTCTGGGCTTGGGTGAAGTGAGTAATTGGGTTCCTAGAGTTGGAATGTCCAACAGTTAGTGTCAATTCTTGGGTTGTTAATTGTTCTTGTTCCCACTAACACTAATTTGTTGCTAAGGCAATTAGCAAGCAATTTAGGATTTATGGGTTAAGAACACTTATCCTCATTTAAATTACCTTCCGATGTGAGGGTTGATCAAGTGAGACTAATCTAACACAATTGTCATAGTTGTGGTTCCAACAAGGAAAGGATCCTTAGCTCACTCCAAGCTAAGACCTCTTCTTGAGTTTATAACCTATCATACATTGCCATGTTAATCTCTTTTATACTTTACTTGTTCATATTACATAGTCGGTTCTTTAATTTCTTTATTAGTTCAATCATTACAATTTTGCATGTTCTTTTATTGCTTTATATGTTTATTTCTTCATTGAAAACCCCTTGATTGCTACAACCGGAATTTACACACTCATTACTTTTTAGGTGCTTCCTTGGGAGACGACCCAGAACTTCAAACTCCCAGTTATTTTGTTTTGATTGTGACTCCCCTTTTGAACTAAATTTGAATGTGAGAGTTCATTGTTGGTTTGGACTATGCTACTAACAAAGTGATTCTTATTTTGATCAACTCTAAACCGACATAAATTCTCCCTCATCACGACTCTTGGTGATAAATGGGAAATTTAGGATTCCAATCCCAATTATGGACCACAAACATGGCAATTGTGTGGAGTTAATTCCAATTAGTCAATCCAATTTGAGAATTAGTCAAAAGGGCATAATTGATCCCAATCCCTAAGTCCTAAGTCAACACTAGTGGGTCACTTAGAGTCAAGGGAAACCAAACCAATTAACAATCCTCACACAATGCGGAATGGACATCCACAACTCAATTTCACCCAAACACCCAATTTCTAAACCAAGAGTGTGAAAACTAAACATGCAAGGAATTAAACATCAAAGCAATAAAAGTCAAAACAATAAAATTCAAGGAAAGGAAACTTCAAGTGCAAGAAATCTCTTGGCAAGTAATTGAGAGCTAAGGTTACCTATCCTTGCCATTGACCACAAAAACATGATGATTGTGAAGAGTTAATCCTACTTAGTCAACCTTACATCAAAGATAAGTCAAGTAGGCATAGTTGATTCCAATCCCTAAGTCCCAAGTCACCACTATTGAGTCACTTGGTGTCAAGGGAAACCAAATCACTAACTACTCTAATATATCAAACAAGAATGGACATCAATGACTCAAGGGTCACCAAAGTCATCCATTCCAAGCCAAGAGTGAGGAAAAACTAAGTGAATACTAAGCCAAGCATTTTATCAAACACTTGGTGTGCATGAAAATAAAATAATCTTAAATTGCATTAAAAATAAAATCTAACTACCAAAAGCAAGAAAATGGCAATAACAATCAAAGGAAGCAATAAATGACATGAAAACATAAATTTGCATTAATTAGAATTAAAATTAACAAAGAGTGTTCATAACATAAAAAAGACAAAATAAAGGAAATAACAAGAGAAATGAAGGAGATAAAGATAGGAAAGCATGAAAACATAAAGGAAACTACATTAAAACAAGAATTAAAGACTGAAATTAAAGGAAATTAAACTAAGAAAACCCTACCCGTGATTCCACTTGAGTTAGGGTTAAAATAGCTTCATAAATTAATTCGACTGCGTTTTGGAGGCCCAAAATTCGCCCCTAGTGATTTGTATTAATGAGCTCACGTGACTCGGGTCACGCGTACGCGTCGCCTGGCAAAAATCAATCCACGCGTACACGTCTTGCGAATCTTCCTTGTGCGTACGCACACATGCTAGAATTTCCAAACTCCATTTCTTCATGGTTTCTTCCCTTTTGTGTTCTTTTCCTCACTTCTTCAACCCATACTTGCCTCGGAAACCTAAAATCACTTAACAAATACATCAAGGTACCAAATGGGACTAAAGTGAATAAAATTTAGCAATTAAAAGGCCTAAAAATAATGTTTTCACTTTCAAGCACAATTTAGGAAGAAATCATAAAACTATGCTATTTCATTGAATAAGTGTAAGAAAAGTTGATGAAATTCACCCAATTAGAGCAAATAAATACCATGAAATGTGGATTTATCACATCCCCACACTTAAACAATAGCATGTCCTCATGCTAAATACAAGAAGGAAACAAGGGGTATTACATTTATTCAAAGCAAGTAAAGTACCTATATGCAATCTATCTAAATGAATGCAACCACTTAGTTAAAATAAATCAATTTCCAAGAATACATATATGAACGTAAGGGCTAAAGAAATCTAAATCAAGTCAAATCCATAATAGATTAGAGTTATTGAAAAGCATTTACAAACTTGCAAGAAAGGAGATAATCAATGGTGGAAACATGTGATTGAGCAATTGAACCCTCACCGGATGTGTATCCGCTCTAATCACGCAAGTGTATAGGGTCAATTCACTCATTTCTTCTTTAATCAAGCTTTCTAAGATTTGTTTTTCATCTAACAATTAACACTTATTTAATGTATTCATACAAATATCATAAGGGCTTTTCATGGGTTGTAATGTGGCTAAGGTCAAGGTAAGATTGTATTTGGTCAAGTGAGCTTGAAATTTGAATCTTTGACTAACTTAAGCTCTCACCTAACCTACATAACAACCTATACAACTCAAAGCAATACTAACTACCCATTCCTCACTTTTCTTACACACTCATCCATTTTCTCTTTGATCAAAACTCGTATGCATTGTTATTGTTACTTTACTTTGAGGCATTTTGTCCCCTTTTCCTTTTTTTTACACAAAATAAATTATATACACAAAAGTGTCAATGCATATGGTTAAATTGTTTAATGCATGAGCATGTATTCAATTTCCATGATTTTCAATCAATAGTACAAAAGTCCACTTTTACCTCAACCAACTTTTCCAAACTTTCCCACACTTAGATGATACACACTCTCACTAACTTAAGCTAATCAAAGATCCAAATAAGGGACATTTATTGTTTTTCACTTTAAGGCTAGTAATGTGCTAACTTTAAGAACAGAAGGGGATTGAAATAGGCCAAAGTTGGTTAACAAAGGGAGAGAAAAGGGGGCGGCTATTTCGGATAAGTGAGCTTAATGAAAAGATGGCATCAATCATATAAATGCATATATACATTAAACAATGGACATAAAGAATTAAACAAATCAAAGATTGCAATCCTAAAGAGAGAATAACACACAAGAATGAAAATAGTAGTTATATGGTGTAACCACACAATAAGGCTAAAAAACTCACAAGTTGTATGTTCTTTAACTCAAAAACATGTTCCACAATATATTTCAAGCAAGTTGCAATCAAACAAGTATCAACTCAAATCAATTAGGATGTCAATGCCCTATTGAGAATTTTTTTCTTGGAAAATTTCATTAAATTAACTAAGCTTATTATATATATGTGTGCAAAGAGTGCAATAAACAAAGAAACATGCAATTAAAGCACTAGAATATATACAAACTAGGAAAAATACAACCAAGAATTCAAAAAGAATGTGCAAGTGTTAGGACTAGAGTATGTCACCCAATATCGTCGATCAGTGACGACCTCCCCACACTTAAGGGTTTGCACGGTCCTCCGTGCACTCAAAGGTGAGCAAGGGGTGGTGACTTCGGATTTCCACCTTCAGCTAGTAGTTCAATCGGCTGATGCGTGCTCTTCCTCCTGCTTTCTTTGTTGCTATGGTAAATCACTCATGAAAGATCGAAGATAGAATAGTAAGATGAGTGAATGCAAAAACAAGGAGGCAAGGATTGTTGGAGTGAGGTGATATGCACTAGAATGAGGTGAGTGAATAAGTTTGTGACATGAAGAAAACAAGTGTGTGTATTCTAAGTTGCGTGGTTTAGAACACACACACTAGCAAGGAAAGCTATGTCACAATTTAGACAAAATAAGCATGCACTTCACTCATTCTAGTGTGCTTGAGATACTTAAAAAGAAACTTGTATGCCAAGAAAAATAAACAAGCAATAAAGAGGCATAAAAGCATTCAAACAAGAATCAAGGGATTGTGAATTGGATAATAAAGCAACACTTATTTGACATGAAGTGGAAAACATGGCAAGCATAGTCCACAAAGCTTGAAAAGCTCAAAAAGTGTCATTAGGTAAGCTCATGATCCAATTTCACAACCCTCATTGTTGATGCATCAAATAGATGACTTAAATAAAAATTAATCCTAAACAAGCATCACCTAACAAAAAAATGCATCAACTAAAAAACAAATTGCCTAATTATAGATAATAAAATCAAATTACATGGTGGCCAAAACATGCAATTTAGAAATTCAATAAGATTCATGAAGGTAGTGTCAAAAGTACTTGGTATGTGCAAAATGAAACATGAAGAACTCAATACCAAGCAACTATTTATAACCACAATAAACATATCCAATAATATATAGCAATAACAATATCAATAATTAATCAGCAATATGTCAACACAAACAATAAATCAACTCAATCATCCCACACTTAGCACCAAAATAGAAAATAAAACTAACTAATAAACAAGTAACTAACTAACTAATTAACTAACTAAAAGTGAGTGTTGTGGATGGTGAAGTATAGTGGTGAGTGGTGGTTGAATGAGGGAAAGAAGAGGGGAGAAGAGAAAAGAAGAAAAGAAATAAAGAGAAGAGAAGAAGAGAAGTATGGTAATGAGAAAATAAGGGCGTGCGTACGCACAAAGAGCTGTGCGCGCGCATAGGGAGCCACGCACACGCATCGGGGACGCGTGCCCGGGATGCGGCAAAAATGCAGGACCCCACGTGTACGCGTCGATGAGAAAAATGAGAAGGGTTGTGCGTTCGCACTATGCGTGCAAATGCCGCGACCAGAGGCCTTGTTTTAATCTATGCCCAAGCACAGAAAGGCCATTTTTTTTACATGAAGCGTCAAAATTTTCAGCTATCTCACCATCTGTGCGTGCGCACACAGCTCCGTGCACATGCACAAGAGGCTAAACGAAGGGGTATAAGCTGGTGTGCGTGTGCACAGAGGGTGCTGGTATGCGAAATTGTGATCACTACAGCTCAAATAATCCATAAACGTGGTGTTCAACACCATGGCAGAAACACAACTTCGCACAACTAACCAGCAAGTGTACTGGGTCGTCCAAGTAATAAACCTTACGCGAGTAAGGGTCGATCCCACAGAGATTGTTGGTATGAAGCAAGCTATGGTCACCTTGTAAATCTTAGTCAGGCAAACTCAAATGGATATGGGTGATATACGAATAAAACATAAAGATAAAGATAGAGATACTTATGTAATTCATTGGTGGGAATTTCAGATAAGCGCATGAAGATACTGTGTCCCTTCCGTCTCTCTGCTTTCCTACTGTCTTCATCCAATCCTTCTTACTCCTTTCCATGGCAAGCTTATGCAAGGGTTTCACCGTTGTCAGTGGCTACCTCCCATCCTCTCAGTGGAAATGTTCAACGCACCCTGTCACGGCACGGCTAATCATCTGTCAGCTCTCAATCAGGTCGGAATAGAATCCAGTGATTCTTTTCCATCTGTCACTAACGCCCCGCCCTCAGGAGTTTGAAGCTCGTCACAGTCATTCAATCATTGAATCCTACTCAGAATACCACAGACAAGGTTAGACCTTCTGGATTCTCTTGAACGCCGCCATCAGTTCTAGCCTATACCACGAAGACTCTGATCTCACGGAATGGCTGGCTCGGTTGTCAGGCGAGTGCTCAGTTGTCAGGCGATTAACCATGCATCGTGTATCAGGAATCCAAGAGATATTCACCCAATCTAAGGTAGAACGGAGGTGGTTGTTAGTCACACGTTCATAGGTGAGAATGATGATGAGTGTCACGGATCATCACATTCATCAAGTTGAAGAACAAGTGATATCTTAGAACAAGAACAAGCGGAATTGAATAGAAGAACACATAGTAATTGCATTAATACTCGAGGTACAGCAGAGCTCCAC
>NC_029777.3:37586544-37604752 GCF_000817695.3 Arachis duranensis | reverse complement strand
GCGTTTAACGCTGGGATTTCTGAGGGGTGACTTTGAACGCCGGTTTGGGCCATTAAATCTTGGGCAAAGTATGGACTATCATATATTGCTGGAAAGCCCAGGATGTCTACTTTCCAACGCCGTTGAGAGCGCGCCAATTGGGCTTCTGTAACTCCAGAAAATCCACTTCGAGTGCAGGGAGGTCAGAATCCAACAGCATCTGCAGTCCTTTTTAGTCTCTGAATCAGATTTTTGCTCAGGTCCCTCAATTTCAGCCAGAAAATACCTGAAATCACAGAAAAACACACAAACTCATATTAAAGTCCAGAAAAGTGAATTTTAACTAAAAACTAATAAAAATATACTAAAAGCTAACTAGATCATACTAAAAACACACTAAAAACAATGCCAAAAAGCGTACAAATTATCCGCTCATCAGGTGCGCACGCACAGAACGCAAAAATCGGGCTTTTGTGCGTACGCACTGTTTTTCTCAAAATTTTTCTTTTAAAATATAAGGCACCGAGCCTTAGCTCAACCAAAATTCAACCCCAAACATTCAAAAACTCAAACATTCATGATCTATATACAAATTAAACCATCTAAGCTCAAAATTAAATCAATCCTAGGCTAACTAAGACAAGCAAACATGAAATAAACCAAAATTATAAACAAGAAAAGGGTAAGAAAGATTTTACCATGGTGGGGTGTCTCCCATCTAACACTTCTATTTAGAGTTCTAAAGTTGGACTTTTATTGAGAAGCTCTAACAATGCTTGGGTCTCTAAATTCTTCATTAATTGCACCAAGTTTTGATGGAGTGTCCAACAAGCTTTTAGCTCCCAACAAGAAAAACAAAAGGCAACAAGAAAAACATATTCACAATATCAAAATATTCACAAGAGTAAACAAGAAGCAAGATATTCACATTTTAACATATTCACAAAAGCCAAAAATAAGCAAGCAACATATGATAAGCTATTCACAATATTTACATATACTCAATAGCCAACATCAAGACCATTGCAACTCCCCAGCAACGACGCCAAATTTGATATGAGAAAATTCATGGCAAGGAAAACCAAACCAATTAACAATAATGGGTCACTTAGAGTCAAGGAAAACCAAACCAATTAACAATAGTCACACAATGCGAAATGGACATCCACAACTCAATCTCACCCAAACACCCAATTTCTCAACCACGAGTGTGAAAAACTGAAAACTAAACATGCAAGGAATTAAATATCAAAGCAACAAAAGTCAAAACAATAAAATGCAACGAAAGGAAACGTCAAGTGCAAGAAATCTCTTGGCAAGTAATTGAGAGCTAAGGTTACCTATCCTAACCATTAACCACAAACACATGATGATTGTGAAGAGTTAATCCTAGTTAGTCAACCTTACATCGAAGATAAGTCAAGTAGGCATAGTTGATTCCAATCCCTAAGTCCTAAGTCAACACTATTGAGTCACTTGGTGTGAAGGGAAACCAAATCACTAACTACTCTAATGTATCACTAAGCCAAGCATTTTATCAAACACTTGGTGTGCATGAAAATAAAATAATATTAAATTGCATTAAATATAAAATCTAACTACCAAAAGCAAGAAAATGACAATAACAATTAAAGGAAGCAATAAATGACATGAAAACATAAATTTGCATTAATTGGAATTAAAATTAACAAAGAGTGTTCATAACATAAAAATGACAAAATAAAGGAAATAACAAGAGAAATGAAGGAGATAAAGACAAGAAAGCATGAAAACATAAAGGAAACTACATAAAGCAAGAATTAAAGACTGAAATTAAAGGAGATTTGATGACAAGTCATCATATACCCATTTTTCAAGCTAATTTCACTTGTTTCACTAGTTTTTATGCACTTTCTTGCACTATAAGTAAGCAATTTAGAGTGGAATTGCATATTTTATTTGAAACAAACAACCACCATTTAATTGATACTAAATCATGAGGTTTAAGCTAAATTTAATTGATATTTGAATGATTTATAAACCTTGTGAATTTGGTGATACTTTGATTGGTTGTTTTGATTATTTGTAGGTGAAGAAAGGAAGAAATAAGAAAGTGTAGCCTAAGAGAGCGTGGCCCAAGGAAAAGAAGAATGTGGCAAAAGAAGAAGAGAGTGTGGCGCATGGAAGGAGGAAGCCACAATGCTCTCTCCAAGAGCACACTGCTCTCCAAGGAAGCACAACAAGGAACCAAGCATGCAAGGCTTCATTGCCCTGCCTCCCCTTGAGAGCGGAGCACAATTCTGAGCCAAGAGACAAGGAAGAGCAAAAACATTGCTCTGCCCTCCTCCAAGAGCATTATCGGGCTCTTACCAAAATAAATCAAAGGAAATTGTTCTCCAAGTGTCACCCATGGGTTTCGAACCCAAGCTCAAAAGGGAAGGAAGTGGCGCTCAAATGAAAGAAAAACAAGCCAAAATTGGCTTGTTTTCAACCACCAAGGATCGAACACAACACCTTGAGGAAGCAAGGAACTAGGCGCTACTTTGGTGCCAAGGAAACCAAAAAAAAAGGCAACAATTCCCTCCACCAAGTTTCGAACCAAGGACCCCTTCGAAGCCTCATTGCGCTGCCCACAAGGAGAGCAGTGCAACACTCTTTGGTGCATGGCACGCACACACGCATTATGGCTCGGCCAGCACAGACTTGGAGCGCGCAAGACCAACACAAGCCATTGCTCCACTCTCCACAAGAGCAGGGTAATTTCTTGATGCCTCTCCAAGCCTTGGCGCAACATGAATACCCACACAAAGCTTCACTGCTCTGCTCTCCACAAGAGCAGAGCAGCCTCCTGGGAGCAACATGGGCTGAAATCCACTTAAAAATACAATTTAATTCAATTCTTCACCCATCTTTCAAGCCCACTCAAAATTCTTAGATCCAAAATAGAAAGTGTATAAATAGGTGTTAGTTAGGATTAGAAGAGAGCTTACTTTCATTTTTAATTTTCATCCTTAGTCAACTTGAGAGCTCACTTTCCATTTCTCTGCCTTAGAACTTCTGATCTTCAATTTTGATTTTCGGACTGCAATTAGCTTGAAAATTGGAGGAGAGAATTCACTTCTTCTTCCTCTGATCTTTTTGTTTTCTTTACTGGGTTTTGTTTGAGTATTGAGTGTGAAGAATTGAGGAACTTTTGTCTCAATCTCCATTTAAGATCTCTTTGATTTTCATTTCTGCAATTTATATTTCTTGCACTTTAAGTTACCGTAATTTACATTTCTTGCACTTTAAGTTTCAGTCATTTAATTTCTTGTTCTTTAAGATTCAGCACATTTACTTTCAGTTCTCTTTAATTTCTGCAATTCATCCCTCTCCCTTTACATTTCCTGCTATTTACTTACTGTTGGATACAAAATCACTCAACCAATACTTGATTCGCTTGACTAAATCAACCACTAAACTAAAATTGCTCAATCCTTCAATCCCTGTGGGATCGACCTCACTCCCGTGAGTTTTATTACTTGATGCGACCCGGTACACTTGCCGGTGAGTTTTGTGTTGGATCGTTTTCCACACATCAAGTTTTTGGTGCCGTTGCCGGGGATTGAAATAGATTGACAATGATTAAGTGAAGTGGATATCTAGATTAAGCATTTTTTTCTTTTCTTTTGTTCTCAACTAACATATTAACTGTTTGACTAGTTGCCTAAGCTAACCAAAACTTCATTCAAGCAATAGATTGAAGTTTCACTGGTTTTCTGGTTCTGTGTGTTTCTTGTGGTGTGTTTGTATGTCAGGTACAGGGAGAGCTTCTCTTATTTTCTCTAAAACTGACCAAAGAACTCTTCGAAGGTTGAGAAGAGAAGCTAGAGGGAAGGCTGTTGTTGGAGAAGAAGAGTCAGAAGAAGAAGAAGAATTCCAAGAGATGGAAGGATATCATCCAGAAGGATGGGCCAACAATAACCCACAACGGAGGAGAGTACTGGCCTCCTATACATTTGCAAATGCTAGACATTGTGGGTGTAGCATTCTTACCCCTAATGTCAATGCAAACAACTTTGAACTGAAGCCACAACTCATCACATTGGTCCAAAACAACTGCTCTTTTGGAGGAGGGCCATTGGAGGACCCGAACCAACATCTATCCACTTTCTTGAGGATTTGTGACACAATTAAAAGCAATGGAGTGCACCCTGACATATACAAGTTATTGTTATTCCCATTCTCTCTCAGAGACAAAGCCACTCAATGGCTAGAAACATTTCCAAAGGAGAGCATCAACACTTGGGATGATTTGGTGAGCAAGTTTCTTGCCAAATTTTATCCCCCTCAAAGGATCATAAGATTGAAGACTAAGGTACAGACATTCACTCAAATGGATGCTGAAAATCTACGTGAGGCATGGGAAAGATATAAGGCTCTGCTGAGGAAATGTCCACCAGAGATGTTCACTGAGTGGGATAAGCTGCAGAACTTCTATGAAGGACTCACTCTAAAGGATCAAGAGGCACTTGATCATTCAGTTGGAGGATCATTGCAATTGATGAAAACTATAGAGGAAGCTCAAAACCTCATTGATATGGTGGCCAACAACAATACTTATTTGCTCACCAAAGGCAACGCCAACCATCACAGAGGAAGGGAGTGCTAGAATTGGAAGAAGTGGATACAATTTTGGCTCAACACAAAGTGATGCAGCAGCAAATTCAGCAACAATTTGAGCAAATGGCCAAGAGAATTGATAGCCTACAGGTTGCATCAGTAAGTGCCACAAGTCAACCATCAACTCCTTGGGGGTAGAATGAAGAGAACTAAGAAGAACAGCAACAAGAGCAAGTGCACTATATGCACAACCACAATTCTGGATCAAATGACGTGTATGGTGACACCTACAATCCATCTTGGAAGAACCACCCAAACCTTAGGTAGGGAGATAACCACAACCAAAACCAACAACCATGGCAAAGGAACCCAGCTCAAAACACTCCAAGAAATAACCAAAATCACAACCAGCAGCCAACTAACCAAAATCCTTACAGAAAACCTCAAAATAATTACCCCAACTCCAACCATTATCCATCCAATAATCAGCACACTAACCAAAACAATTACCATCATCCATCAACACCTCAAAACCAACCAATCTCACAAGACTCTCAGAGGATTACTAATTTGGAGATGCTCATGGAAAAGATGATGAAGAGCCAAGAAATGACAACAAAAAACCAAGAAGCTTCCATGAAGAGCCTAGAAAGGCAGATTGGACAAATCTCCAAGCAAATTTCTATTGAGAGACCTCCAAGCTCACTACCAAGTGACACCATTCCTAATCCAAAAGAAGAGTGCAAAGCTGTGCAACTAAGGAGTGGAAAGACATTGGTGGACAGTAACAAAGGGGCAACCAAGAAGTTTATGGAGAGTGACAAAGAACCAACAGAGAAAGAGGGAGCTAGCAACAAGGACATGACAAGCAAGAATGTCCCAGAAAAGCTCACTGAAGAGAACAACCAACCATAAAATTTGAAGAAAGGAAAGCAGATCATGGAAGAACCAAATCCAAGACAGCAGCAAGTGAAGAAGAGCCTTACACCTCCACTACCTTATCCACAAAGATTTCACAAAGAAGCAAAGGTTCAACATTTCCATAAATTCCTTGAGACTTTCAAGAAGCTAGAGATCAACATTCCCTGGGCTGAGGCATTGGAGCAAATGCCTCTGTATGCCAAGTTCTTAAAGGAGCTCATCAACAAGAAAAGAAGTTGGGATGAGAAAGAGACTATACTGCTTACTGAGGAATGCAGGGCCTTGATTTAAAAGGGGCTTCCCCCTAAACTTGCAGACCCTGGAAGTTTCTTTCTACCCTGCACCATTGGGAGATTGACCATCAACAAAGCTCTCTGCGATCTAGGAGCAAGTATCAACTTAATACCCTCGTCTTTGGTGAAAAAGCTGTGTATAGAGGAAATTAAGCCCATACAAATGTCTCTAAAACTGGTAGTTAAGTCAGTAGTATATCCCAGGGGTGTGATTGAAAATCTTCTAGTCAAGGTGGACAAATTCATATACCCTGCAGACTTTGTGGTTTTAGATTCAGATGAGGATGAAGGTGATTCTGTCATACTTGGGAGACCTTTCTTGGCCACTGCTAGAGCCATTATAGATGTGGAACAAGGAAAGCTAACCCTTCGAATGCATGAAGAGAACATCATCCTGAATGTGTTCTTAGAGACACAGTCCAGTAATGAGAAGAATAACTACATGGAAGTTGACAAAGGAAGCTTACATTGGAAGGAAGGAGTTAGCAAGACAGTTGAAGATCATCTTCCAAGGCAAGAAACAAACAACACAACATGCTAAAAGAAGAGTGAGACTGAGCAAAGTGAAGAAGAAAAGCAAGAAGGGATCAAAGTGCTGAATGAGAAGGAAAATCCCAAAGCAAAGGTTGTTATCAAAGAAGAAGGAGTGACAAGAAAAAGGAAGAGCGGCAAGAAGAAAGCTCAGAAGGGATGGAAAAACAAGAAAATTCCCACTGAAGGGTTCTCCAAGGGTGATGAAGTGCAGTTGATTTATCAACAGTTGGGAACAAGCCAACAAATCAATGATTACTACAATGTATGCAAAGTACTCTCACTTGAGCATGTTGAACTTGAGCACCAGGGAACAAAAAGGAAGCTCACAGTGAGGGGAGACAAGTTGAGACATCACAGGCATCAACCACCCTAAAGGGAGTTCAATGTCAAGCTAGTGACAATAAAAGAGCGCTCCATGGGAGGCAGCCCATGATTTAAGATTCCTGTTCTTTTTTTTTTCAATAAGCTATGATCACCCTGGCATGATTTTGAACTTTCATGAACATACTTGATAAATGCATGCATTGTTCTGAAGCATATGTCAGACTTCTAAGTTTGGTGTGCCTCAAGGCACACCCAAATTTGTTTTCAAAAAGTGTTCTAGACCATGTGCTTAGTTATTTTGATGAAGCATATGACCAAACACTAAGTTTGGTGTCTGCATATGTAACAATGTTCAGAAGATCATATCCTATTCATGGAATCAAAATCATACAGAGATGGATCATGCACCATTACATTTTGGAATTTTAAAAAAAATATCAATTGTGAGGAATTATCTGCATTGCTCAGTCATCCCCTCATTAAGAGATAAGTTTGGTGTTCACCAACTTTTGGCTCACTAATTAAGGGACACAATTGATCATTTATGAAAAAAAACAAAAACAATTTCCTTCTTTATTGCAAAATTACTTACCAATGTATATATTTATGTTCTAAGGCTAGCTGTTTTGGTTTAATTAGGAGAAAGAGATTGAGATAAATACAAGGAGGGGAGGGGCCACGGCTAGGACAAGCTAAGTGAGGAGTGGTCACATGTGCCTAGAGAAGCGTGCTCCTTGGGAAGTAGAATCTGCATGCATGCATCATCGAACACCTAAATACATGCTACCAATGAGAAGAGAATCCTCGTCAAAGCTTCAACAATGCATGCAGGCCGTTCAATCCACGAGCCCTCTATATGTTCAACTCAATCTCAACCCTTCATGAGCACCAACGAACTCCTTCCTCATTCATTATGGTTTTGTTAGAAAGTTTGAAGGACTTGCCTATAAGTAGCCGTTAGCACTAAATGGCTTACACATTCATACAAACTACCTTCACTTGTAAACCATAATCCCTTCTACTCCCAAAACTAAGGCCAACAATTCCCTTATCTACCACAACAAAACCGAGCATCATCCCAAACACAGCACATTTTTCCTTTCTTTCTACTTTTCCCTTCTTCTCACCTCAAATCTAATGGCATCTTCAAGTTCAAAGAGAAGGCCGGGAAAGAACCAATGGTGACCGAACCTCCATCCTATGATGCAAGAAAATTTAGGTCCCAATTCCACGAAGGGAGATATCATAGGTTCATGAAGACAAAGCATGTCATTTATGAGAATGGCCTTGAGCTGAAGGACGGGGAATAGCCCATCATGAGGCAGATCACTACGGAAAGAAGGTGAGAACTTTTATGCGCTCCTCTCGTTGACATTAGTGCAGTCATGATCAGGGAATTCTATGCGAATGCTGTAAAAGAGAGCAAAGATAGCACCCCCTACAAGAGTTTTGTCAGAGGAGTTGAAGTAGATTTCAGTCCAGCAGCCATCACAAGGGCCCTGAAGTTGAGGACCATAACTTATGCAGAGCCTAGTTATGAGACCAGATTGCAGATGGAAAACAATCCCGATGAGATCTTGCAGGGGATATGCATGGAAGGCACAGACTGGGGAAGAGATTCAAAAGGGGTCCCAAGCCACTTGAAAAGAATAAATCTGACTCCTGTGGCCAAGGGGTGGTATGAGATAGTAAGGAGATCTATCCTTCCTACTGGAAACGCCTTTTGGGTCACAATCAAACGAGCACTCTTGACATACTGCATCCTACATGGAGGTGAGATCAACCTCGCACAACTCATAGCCGACAGTATTCAAGAGATGGCCAACAGCACAAGCAAATCAAGTAGACTTGGCCATCCAAGTACCATCCTCAGGCTATGCAACAAAGCTGGAGTGATCTTTGAAGATGAGGACACAGAAAAAGTGAAAAAAGAGAAAGGAATCACCAAGAGGAGTATGGAAGGGGTGAATGAAGAAGATGATCAAGAGGGGGTGGTAGCCCCCAGACAAAGAAGATCACAAAGAGAGGAAGGACAAGAGCAAGCTTATGGTGCCATAGACATGAGTCAACTACAAAGAGCAATTGAAGAGCTATCTCAGCAACTCATGCAAGCTCAACAAGAGCAATATCCAGAGCACCAAGAGGAATATCTAGAGCGCCAGAGGGATAAAGAGGAACGAGAAGCTTGACAGCGTCAAATGGAGGAGAAGCAAGAGAGTTGGCAACAACAAATGATGACTCAACAGCAAGAGTTTCAAGCAAAGATTCTTGAAGGACAAAGGGAGCAATACAAAGAATTCCGAGAATCATATGATATGTTGTACTTTAGTCAAGCTAAAGCAGGGGAATATAGTCATAACCTGTATTAGTGGAAGAACATTCATCACACTATTGGGGAAGTTAGACATGTGCAACAAGTAGAGAGTGATAAAGACATACAAGCAAGGTTGGAGTACTTGACCCATAATTTGCTAGCACTCAATCCACAAATCAAACCATTTGAGCAGTGCTAAGAATTTAGAACCGAGCAGCAAGCAAGGTCTAATCACTATACGGAGGTAACACTTAGCAGATTGGAACAAGTTGGGCTATCAGGACTCTTAGATTCTGTTTGAGATAGAAGATGCCCTGGTGAAGAAGCCCAAGACTATTCCAAGCTAGGGAAGAGAAAGAAGAAGAAGGGAGAATCAAGCAGAAGCCACAATCATTAGAAGGTGGCAAAGTTCTTTCATACTTCTAATAAGGAGATGCATGTCTGAAACATGATATGCCTCCACTGTTTATTCCCTTTATTTCATTATCTTGCACTTCTATATGTTCAATAAGTAGCTAGAAAAATAAACTGCATAATGCTTGTCATTCATCACTTAGCTTTAAATTTTGTTTTGTTTCCTATATGCTTGAATAAAAGAAAAATGTTTGAATTAGAAAGTAATTATCCAATGTTGCATAAGTTAGAATGGAAGCTAATGGTGGTATATGTGTTTGATTAAATGCATAACTCATGAAATAATTGCTGCATAATGTCATTTTCATTGAAGTGTGAGCTAGCTGCTGTCATAAAGGTTCCTATCAGTAAAGAAAAAAATCCCTTGAGAACAAAATAAAACAGAAAGAAAAGGAAGAAGAAAAAGCCAATGTGGCAAGAAAAACAAAGAATAAGGCTAGGCACTAATAGCTTGGACCCTAGGACACATGCATGTGGTGTTCTTGTACTAGGATATGCTTGGATAAGTAAATTCTAAGGGGTATTTCAAAACCTGGCCACTTAGATCAACTGATTTGGGATGGCCAATTGAAAGTCCACAATAAAGAGTAACCTAGCTACAAAACATTTAGTTATTCAAAGACGTGCTGGGCATCAATGATCTTAGGAGGAAATAGTGAGCCATGTGTCGGTGGTGAAGAAATGTTCAATAAAATTAAAGCCAAAGGCTGCTGCAACATTTGACACCAAGCCTTCAAAGAATAATAAGCTTGTTAAGCAAAATAAGAAAAGAAAAGTTAGCAAGGGAGCAAGTGAAAAATAAACCTTACAACAGCAAGCTTAGTAAGCCTTTGAGGAAAAGTGTATATTATGTAACAGCAAACAATAACTGAGTTATCATTATCTGCATAAAAACTCCATGAACCAAGTTCTACTATATGCCTAATAAGGATATATATTCTTTTCTTTTTCATTCCATTTCCTCTTAATTTTGATGCTTGCTTGGGGACAAGCAAGATTTAAGTTTGGTGTTGTGATGACAAGTCATCATATACCCATTTTTCAAGCTAATTTCACTTGTTT
Source organism: Arachis duranensis (assembly GCF_000817695.3). Lineage (NCBI taxonomy): Eukaryota > Viridiplantae > Streptophyta > Magnoliopsida > Fabales > Fabaceae > Arachis > Arachis duranensis. The sequence goes on along the minus strand of NC_029777.3, from coordinate 37,594,330 downwards.
CACTAGTTTTTATGCACTTTCTTGCACTATAAGTAAGCAATTTAGAGTGGAATTGCATGTTTTATTTGAATCAAACAACCACCATTTAATTGATACTAAATCATGAGGTTTAAGCTAAATTTAATTGATATTTAAATGATTTATAAACCTTGTGAATTTGGTGATACTTTGATTGGTTGTTTTGATTATTTGTAGGTCAAGAAAGGAAGAAATAAGAAAGCGTAGCCTAAGAGAGCGTGGCCCAAGGAAAAGAAGAATGTGGCAAAAGAAGAAGAGAGTGTGGCGCATGGAAGGAGGAAGCCACAATGCTCTCTCCAAGAGCACACTGCTCTCCAAGGAAGCACAACAAGGAACCAAGCATGCATGGCTTCATTGCCCTGCCTCCCCTTGAGAGCGGAGCACAATTCTGAGCCAAGAGACAAGGAAGAGCAAAAACATTGCTTTGCCCTCCTCCAAGAGCATTATCGGGCTCTCACCAAAATAAATCAAAGGAAATTGTTCTCCAAGTGCCACCCATGGGTTTTGAACCCAAGCTCAAAAGGGAAGGAAGTGGCGCTCAAATGAAAGAAAAACAAGCCAAAATTGGCTTGTTTTCAACCACCAAGGATCGAACACAACCCCTTGAGGAAGCAAAGAACTAGGCGCTACTTTGGTGCCATGGAAACCAAGAAAAAAAGGCAACAATTCCCTCCACCAAGTTTCGAACCAAGGACCCCTTGGAAGCCTCATTGCGCTGCCCACAAGGAGAGCAGGGCAACACTCCTTGGTGCATGGCACGCACACACGCATTATAGCTCGGCCAGCACAGACTTGGAGTGCGCAAGACCAACACAAGCCATTGCTCCGCTCTCCACAAGAGCAGGGCAATTTCCTGATGCCTCTTCAAGCCTTGGCGCAACATGAATCCCCACACAAAGCTTCACTGCTCTGCTCTCTACAAGAGCAAAGTAGCCTCCTGAGAGCAACATGGGTTGAAATCCACTTAAAAATACAATTTAATTCATTTCTTCACCCATCTTTCAAGCCCACTCAAAATTCTTAGATCCAAATTAAAAAGTGTATAAATAGGTATTAGTTAGGATTAGAAGAGAGCTTACTTTCATTTTTAATTTTCATCTTTAGTCAACTTGAGAGCTTACTTTCCATTTCTCTGCCTTAGAACTTCTGATCTTCAATTTTGATTTTCGGACTGCAATTAGCTTGAGAATTGGAGGAGAGAATTCACTTCTTCTTCCTTTGATCTTTTTGTTTTCTTTACTGGGTTTTGTTTGAGTCTTGAGTGTGAAGAATTAAGGAACTTCTGTCTCAATCTCCATTTAAGATCTCTTTGATTTTCCTACTGCATAATTGAGTTAAATTCCATTTCCTTTACTGCTGCAATCTTTAATTTCTCTTTAATTGCTTTGTGAACTTTAATTTCTTATTCTTTAAGATTCAGCACCTTTACTTTCAGTTCTCTTTAATTTCTGCAATTCATCCCTCTCCCTTTACATTTCCTGCTATTTACTTACTGTTGGATACAAAATCACTCAACCAATACTTGATTCGCTTGACTAAATCAACCACTAAACTAAAATTGCTCAATCCTTCAATCCCTGTGGGATCGACCTCACTCCCGTGAGTTTTATTACTTGATGCGACCCGGTACACTTGCCGGTGAGTTTTGTGTTGGATCGTTTTCCATACATCAAGATTAAACTAAGAAAACCCTAATTCTAGAGAGATGGGGGAGCTTCTCTCTCTAGAAACTAAGAGAAAACATCATAAAAGCTAAACCTAATTGCCCCCCTCCCCCCCCGTGTTTCCACTTGAGTTGGGGTTGAAATAGCTTCAGAAATGAGTTAGATTGGGTTTTGGAGGCCCAGAATTCGCCCCCAGTTATTTGCATTAATGAGCTCACGTGACTCGGGCCACGTATACGCGTGGGTCACGCGTACGTGTCGCTCGCAAATCTTCCTTGTGCAGACGCACACATGCTGAAATTTCCAAACTCTATTTCTTCATGGTTTCTTTCCTTTTGCATGCTCTTTTCGTCACTTCTTCAACCCAAACTTGCCTTGGAACCCTGAAATCACTTAACAAATACATCAAGGCACCAAATGGGATTAAAGTGAATAAAATTTAGCAATTAAAAGGCCTAAAATAATGTTTTCACTTTCAAGCACAATTTAGGAAGAAATCATGAAACTTTTCTATTTCATTGAATAAGTGTAAAAAAAAAGTTGATAAAATCCACCCAATTAGAGCAAATAAGTACCATGAAATGTAGATTTATCAGTATTATTGACTCTCCTATTTTGGTTCTTCTTGATTCTTGAACACAACTTCTTTTGAGTCTTGGTTGTGACCCTAAGCGCTTTGTTTTCCAGTGCTACCACCGGATACATAAACGCCACAGATACTTAACTAGGTGAACCCTTTCGAATTGTGATTCAATTTTGCTAGATTCCCCAGCCAGTGGTGTCTAGAGTTCTTAAGCACACTCTTTTGCTTTAGATCACGACTTTAACTACTCAGTCTCAAGATTTTTCACTTAACACCTTCACACCACAAGCATATAATTAGGGGGAGGAGTTCATTTGACTGTTAGGCCAAGATTTTGCTTCTTTTAGGCCCTCCTAACTATTGATGCTCAAAGCCTTGGACCCTTTCTCTTGCCTTTTAGTTTAAAAAGCTATTGGCTTTTTCTTTTGCTTCTCTCTTTTTTTTCGCATATATATATATATATTTTTTCTTTTATTGCATTTTTTTGCTGCTTTTTCTTGCTTTAAGAATCAATCTTTTCGAATTTTTTAGATTACCAATAATACTTCTCCTTTTTCATCATTCTTTCAAGAGATAACATTCTTAACTCCAACATCAAATATGCACTATTTATTCATGCATTCAGAAAGTAGAAGCAAAGTCACCACATCAAAATAATTGAACTATTCTTATGATATAACTCAAAATTCATGTATCTCCCTATTCTTTTTCAAGTTAAATTTTCTTTCAAGCAAGGTGAGAGATGCATGAAATAGTTCATAGCTTTAAGACATAAATAAAGATGATCGTGTACTAGAAACAGACAATAATACATGGAAAACAGAAAAATGACATAGGCAAGGGGAGTAAGAGAACGAGACCACCTTAGTGATAGCGGCTACTACTCCCTTTGGAGAATCCAATGGAGCGCTTGATATCTTCTATGTCTCTTCCTTGCCTCTGTTGCTCTTCTCTCATGGCTCTTTGATCTTCTCTTATTTCATGGAGGATGGTGGAGTGCTCTTAGTGTTCCATCCTTAGCTGATCCATGTTGGAGCTTAATTCTCCTAGAGAAGTATGCACTTGGTCCCAATAGCCTTGGGGAGGAAAATACATCCCTTGAGGCATCTCAGGAATTTCTTGTTGAGGCGGCTCTACATGCTCTTGTTGAGGTGCATGTGTAGGCTCTCTAATTTGCTCCATCCTTCTTTTAGTGATGGGCTTGTCCTCATCAATAGGAATGTCTCCTTCTATGACAATTCCAGCTGAATTGCATAAATGACAGATAAGGTGTGGAAAAGCTAACCTTGCCTTGGTGGAAGGCTTTTTCTGCCACCTTGTACAACTCTTGAGGTATCACCTCATGTACCTCCACCTCATTTCCAAGCGTGATGCAATAAATCATGATGGCTCGGTCAATGGTCACTTCTGACCAACTTCTAGTAGGGATGATAGAGCGTTTGATGAATTCCAACCATCCTCTAACTACAGGCTTGAGGTCAAGCCTTCTTATTTGGATAGGCTTTCCTTGAGCATCCTTTTTCCACTGAGCTCCTTCCACACAAATGTCTGAAAGGACTTGATCCAACCTCTGATCAAAATTGACTCTTCTAGTGTAAGGACGTGGGTCTCCTTGCATTATTGGTAAATGGAGCGCCAATCTTACACTTTTTGGGTTGAAATCTAAGGGTTGCCCTCGGACCATGGTGCTCCAGATTTTGGGGTGTGGGTTCACGCTTGCATCATGATGTTTAGCGACCCATGCATTGGTATAGAACTCTTACACCATCAAGATTCCAAGTTTCGGGATAAGATTAGTTAGGACTTCCCAACCTCTCCTCCAGATTTCTTGTCAGGTCTCCGAGTACTCATTCTTTTTTAGCCTAAAGATGACTTCAGGAATCACCATCTTCTTTTCCACTACTTCATAGAAGTGGTCTTGATGAGTTTTGGTGATGAATCTCTCCATCTTCCAAGGTTTGGAGGTGGAAGCAATAGCTTTTCCTTTCCTCTTTCTAGACTTGGGTGCCATAAGTGTGAATAGAAAGCAAAAATCAAGGATTTTTTAACACCAAACTTAAAAGCTTTGCTCGTCCTTGAGAAAAATATTAACAAAAGGGAAGAAAACAGTAAAGGAAGAAGAGAATAGGGAGATGGAGGGAGAGGGTGTTTCGGCCAAGTGGGGTTTTATGTAAGAAGTGTGTGTTGGATGTAAGAACCGCAACTAAACAACCGGTTAAATAAGTGATTAATTGCCCAAGTTAGATTCCAAAAAGTTAGAGATAGAATTTGAGGATTTAAAGGTGATTTTTGGACTCAGTGTGTCTTTTTGAGTCAGAAAATATGCTTTCTGCGAAAAATCATGAAAAACTATGAACCGACTATTGAACCGGTTGAACCGGTTCAAGTCTTCCCGGTACTGCACGAGAAAAGTGAAAATCGTCAAAAACCTTAGAAAAATATTAGAAGTTGAAAACCGGGCGTTAATTTTAAAGGTTTGGCCCGAAGTTGGGCCAAACGGCTAAAAAACGCTAATGGGTTAGACCGGGCTCAAGTTGGGCCCAAGCCCAACATATAAAAAGGCTCATTAAGTGAACCAAACTAGCCACAATTCCATTAAACACACACACATCAAAAATAAGAGAAGAGGGAGAGGAGAAGAGAAAACACTATTCACTCTCCACTTCAACTTGCGATATCTTGAGCTACGGTGCTCCGATTTGCGTGCCGTCAGCGGCTACGCATTCCTTGCAACGAGCTCTACAAAACCTGTGTAAGAAACTGGTATGGAAAGCTTGAATCCCTCTCAGTTTATCTCTTGAAAATTTCGGGTTTATAGGATTTTTGATTAAATGAGTTTTTGTGATTTTGGATATTTAGGTCTGCTCTAATCCTTGCTTAGCCTTAGATTCTTGCTATTAAATCTGTGGAAGAAGGTAAAAGCCACTAAAACCTTGTGAATTTATGTTTAATTGGAATCCTAGGTTGATTTGAGGTGATTTATATGTATCTAGTTTGATTATTGTGGCTTTGGGAGCTCTTGGAACCTATTTGTGCTTATTGAAGTGGAATTGAAAGCTTGGTTTGTGGTTGGAAGCTTGGTTGTGCTAAGTTGGAATTTAGGTGCACAAAGGGAATCGGCCAAGGTATGGTTTCGGTTTCCTCTATGTAGTATATAATATTCATGGACACATAGGCTAGTGACCAATAGGATAAGTTGAACTAAAATGATGGTTGGTGTGTTAAATATTGATGAATTGATGAATGTTGGATTGATTGTGATGAATTATAATGATAAGATGATGTTGAATGATTGTATGGATTAGAAGTTGATTTCTTATGATAATTGTAGTGTTATGATTTATGAATTGGTGGGTTTGATGGTGATTTTGATCATAAGTGTTATATAGTTGAGGTTGGAATTGAGAGTAATGAAATGAGAAGGAGAATGTGGCAAGGTTGGTGTATTATGATACAACAGGTACATTTTGATGAAAAATGGAGTTTTGGATGGTTTGGTATGATTTGGTATAGATATGGTAAGAAATTGTGTAAATGGTGAAGTTTAGTGAAATTGGGTTTTTGGTAAATTTTGTTTGATCATAATTTTTGCCTCAATTTTCAAAATTGATTGAAACGTGTTTAGAAATAAAGATCATTGAAAACTCTTTAAATTGATATAAAGTTTGAAACATTTGAAATTTTGTAGAGGAAGTTATGATCATTCAAAGTTGGTGTTAAAAATCTGAAATTCTGCAAAGTTGCAAAATTTCATGATTTCTTATATGTGCTGGCGCACACTCTTGTGCAGACACAAAACCTGCAAAAATTTTGACCTGTGTGGATGCACACACCTGTGCGCATGCATAGGAAGGGAAGTGCATTCTGTTTACCGCGCTAGCACAGCTCGTGCGCATGCATATCTAAGGGAAAACTTCAATCTGTGCGGACGCACACGTTGGGAAGGCCAATCTGTTGGGGGCGCTGGCACCGGTTGTGCGAGTGAACAGATTCTGAAAGTTTTGTAACCTGTGCGTACGTGCATCCTTCTGCGTACGCACACATTTTAAAATTTTCTGGACATGCGCACGCACAGACCCCTATGCGGCCACACACGTTCTGTTTCTCAAATTTACTTGTTTTCAACTATTTTACCTTCCCAACAAGGTTGTAAGCTTCTATAACACCATTATACGACTTTTGGGCTTAGTTTTGAGTATTAGCAAATGGAGGCCTAGGTTTCTGGCGGGCGGAGGATGGTTTGATGACACATGAAGGGTGTTGGATACAAGAGATGAAAAATTATGAATTGTTGATGTTCGGAAACTGAATTGTGAATGGACAGTGGTTGAGATGAGTCGGGGACTCAGATTGAGATGATGGATCTCTGTATACTGAAAATGCTTTTTGAAAACCACTGAAATAATGTTTTTACTGAGATTATGAGACACTATGCGCCTGGCAGGGACGATGGTTAATCCCGCCTGTTGAGGTAGCGGTGGTAGTGTAAGAACGGTGGTTAATCCCACTTATGTTGAGATGTGAAGTCTGAGGTAGAGTATCCCGCTCGCATCCCTTCGGATCTATAGGGCGTGCAGGCGCTGGTACCTGGATAGTGATCCGGGCACTATATCTCGGGGATTCCCATATGAGAAATCCGAAGGGCGACGTCTCTATGGAGATGTGTCGGGTTGGCAGTTGAATTGACAATGTGATATCACAACCAATAGGGCAGGCATTCATCATATGCATTTCTATCTATTTGTATGCTTTGTTTACTTGTAATGGCTTGCCTAATTGAATAACATGTTTACTTTCTATTTGAATTAATTGCCTTATATGCTTCTACTTGTGTTTTACTTGCATTGTATATTACTTGTGTTTTCTGCTGGGATTGAGGAGGTTCAGAAGGCAGTGGCGATGGGATCGCATGGAGGATCGGTTGGTGAAGGCTGTGGGACAGCGGTGTTTGATTAGAATAGAAATCCCTAAGATAGATAACCTGGTTTATTTAAGTCAAAGTTGGTATTTTATGCTTATCTATTTTAGAATGCTTTAAACTTGAATCTTGTGATGGATATGGAGTCTAGGATTGCCTTTGGCGTCCCGGGGTCTTATATCCTACATCACTGGACACTGTTACCATACTGAGAACTTCCGGTTTTCATACCATATCTTTGTTGTGTTTTTCAGATACTGGTCGCAACCCACCTCAATGAGTTGCTTTGGATGGTGACAGAAGCGGAGGATCTTGGATTCTTTTGGAGTCTTTTTGGCATATTTTGTTTATACATCTCTCCTTTTGTATTTTGTTTTGCCTAGAGGCATATATATGAGAGAACAAAACTTGTATAAACTCTGCGAGTCGAGGCTAGTTCCTTATGATATTATACTATTATATTATTATCCTGTTTATATTTCATCTATATATTGTACCTTATTCTAGTAGCTTCGTTAGTATGTTTTGCGCTTTTAAAATCCTGTTTTTGAGCTATATCCTTCATCGAGCTTCTAGATTATACTATTCTTTCTATATATATAT
>NC_029777.3:37578350-37586118 GCF_000817695.3 Arachis duranensis | reverse complement strand
TCATGTATGAGCTTAGAACTGTCGTAATCTATGATTAATCTTTGCTTTACGACACGAGGTAAGGCTTAGGCTAATTAGGTTGTTACATTGGAGAGGTAGTATGAGGGGGTATTTATAAAGGTGGGATGGGGGTAGGGTTCGGTTGTGAAGGGAGGGAATTGGGTGGGAAATTTTTGAATTTGAAGTGGGTGGGGTTGGTGGGAGTTATGACGAATTTTGGAAAGAGATATGGATGTGATTGGTTTAGGGTTTATGGGGAAGAATATGTATGGAAGAGTGAAAGTAAGAGAATAAGAGTGGAGAAGGTGGGATAGGTGGAGATTCTGTGGGACCCACTGATCCTGAGAGGCTAGGGAATCGAATTCCCTGCCCCTTTGTGGGCGTTGAACGCGTAGCCTCTGCTCCTAAGTGGCGTTCGAACGCCAGCTTCATGCTCCTCATAAGGCGTTGGACACCCATTGGGGACCTCCTTCCAGGCGTTCAACGCCAGGTCTCTGCCTCCTTTGGGGTGTTGAATGCCCAGCCTCTATCCCCTAGCTGGCATTCAATGCCAACGATGCTGCTTTTCTTGGGCGTTGAATGCCTAGTTGGGACTCCTTTCTGGCATTAAATGCCTGCTTTCTTGTCCAATTTGGGTGTTGAACGCCCTTCTTTCCTTCTTGTCTAGCGTTCAACGCCAGCAAGGGGCCTACTCCAGGGTGTTCTATTTCCAGTTCTGACTGTCTCTACCTCTGTTCTAAACACTGCACATGATAACAAATATGAAAATTAAACTGATATAACTTAAAAAGACTTAAAGAAAAATAGAAATAACTCTAATTATTGATTGATTGCCTCCCAACAAGCACTTCTTTAATGTTGTTTAGCTGGACTTTACTATGCTCATGTCAGTAATAGGGTGGATTTCTCTTGCTCAACTTCACCACCCAAGTAATGTTTCACTCTCTGGCTATTAACAGTAAATATTTTATCTGAGTGGTTACTCTAGAGTTGTATATGACCATAAGGTGATACATTAGTGATCAGGAAAGGTGCTGTCCAACGTGACTTGAGTGTCCCAAAGAAGAGCTTCAGTCTAGATTTGAAAAGTAGAATCCTCTATTGAGGTTCAAAGACTCTGGAAGATATCTTTCTATCATGCCACTTCTTGGCCCTTTCTTTATAAATCTTTGCATTTTCAAATGCAGCAAGTCGGAATTCATCCAACCCATTTAGCTGGAGCAACCGTTTCTCTCCTGCTGCCTTTGCATTAAGGTTTAGGAGTTGGGTTGCACAGTCGGCCTTGTGTTCCAGCTCCACTGGCAGGTGACACACCTTCCCATGCACCAATTGATATGGTGACGTTCCTATAGGGCTCTTGAAAGCTGTTCTGTATGCCCAGAGAGCATCATCGAACTTTCTTGCCCAATCTTTTGTGGAGGTGCTCACTATCCTTTCTAGGATTCTCTTTAGTTCTCTATTTGAGACTTCAACTTGCCCATTTGTCTGTGGGTGATATGGGGTTGCTACCTTATGGCAAACTTCATAATAGTGCAGAATAGAGAGCCAAGCTGTCTATTGCAGAAATGAGTGCCTCCATCACTGATTAGTGTCTGAGGGACACCAAACCTACTAAAGATGTTCTTCTGGAGGAACTTCATTACTACTCTAGTGTCATTTGTGGGTGATGTAATTGCCTCAACCCATTTAGACACATAATCCACTGCCACGAGGATATAGGTGTTTGAGTATGAAGGTGGCAAAGGTCCCATGAAGTATATACCCCATACATCAAACAGCTTAATCTCTAGGATTCCTTACTGAGGCATGTCGTGACCTTGAGGGAGATTGCCAGCCCTTTGGCAATTGTCACAGTGATGGACAAACTCTCAGAAATCCTTAAAGAGTGTGGACCAGTAGAAACCACTTTGGAGAACCTTTGTGGCTGTTTGCTCACCTCCAAACTGTCCTCCATAATTAGAGCTATGGCAATGCCATAGGATTTTATGTGCCTCTTCTTCAGACACGCAGTGGCAGATTATTCCATCCGAGCATCTCTTAAAGAGATATGGTTCATCCCACAAGTAGTATCTTGCATCATGAATGAGTTTTCGAGCTTGCTTCCTACATTATTCTTTGGGGATGAACCTTATAGCCTTGCAATTTGCAATGTCTACGAAATAGGGTGTCATCCGAATGGCAAAGAGTTACTCATTCGGGAAGGTTTCAGACACCTTAGTAGAGGGAGGAGATGTTCCTGCTATTGGTTCAATCCAAGATAAGTGGTTAGCCACTTGATTTTCTGACCCTTTTCAGTCTCAAATTTCTATATCAAACTCTTGTAGGAGTAGTACCCATCTTATTAACCTGGGCTTAGAATCCTTCTTGGTGAGTAGATATTTGAGAGCAGTATGGTCAGTATAGATAATGACCTTAGATCCTATTAAATAGGATCGGAACTTGTCAATGGCATAAACCGCTGCAAGTAATTCCTTCTCTGTGGTAGTATAGTTCTTTTTTGCGTCATTTAGAATATGACTGACATAATAAATGACATGCAAAAGCTTGTCATATCTCTACCCCAGAACTATGCCAATGGCATGATCACTGGCATCACACATCAGTTCAAATGCTAAGTCCTAGTTAGGAGCATAAATGACAGGTGCAGTAGTAAGCTTAGCCTTTAGAGTTTCAAAGGCATGCAGGCACTCTTGGTCAGAAACAAATGGAGTGTCAGTAGCTAGTAAGTTGCACAGGGGTTTCGCAATTTTGGAAAAATCCTTTATGAACCTCTTGTAAAACCCTGCATGTCCTAGGAAACTTCTGATTGCCTTAATATTAGTGGGTAGTGGTAATCGCTCAATTACCTCCACCTTAGCTTAATCCACTTCTATTCCCTTGTTCGAAATCTGATTCCCAAGAACAATTCCTTTAGTCATCATGAAGTAGCATTCTTCCTAGTTTAAAACCAAGTTTGTCTCTAGGCATCATTTGAGACTAGGGCTAGATGGTTAAGGCAGGAGTCAAATGAATTTCCAAAGATGGAGAAGTCATCCATGAACACTTCAAGAAATTTTTCCACCATATCAGAGAAAATGGAGAGCATACACCTCTGAAAGGTTGTAGGTGTATTGCATAGGCCAAATGACATTCTCCTATAAGAAAACACACCATATGGGCATGTAAATGCTATCTTTTCTTGGTCTTGAGGATCCATTGCAATTTGATTATAGCCTGAATAGCCATCTAAAAAGCAGTAGAATGCATGATCTGCCAGTCTCTCCAACATTTGACTATAAATGGCAAAGGAAAATGGTCCTTTCTAGTGGCGTTATTGAGTCTCCTACAGTCAATACACATATGCCACCCTGTAACTGCTCTTGTGGGAATCAATTCATTCATTTTATTATGAACCACTGTCATGTCTCCCTTTTTGGAAACAACTTGGACAGGGCTCACACATGGGCTATCAGAAATGGGATAAATAATCCCCAGCCTCCCATAATTTTGTGACTTCTTTTTGCACCACTTCCTTCATGGCTGGATTCATTCACTTTTGTGGTTGCACCACTAGTTTGGGGTAATCTTCCAGTAGGATCTTGTGCATGCATCGGGTTGGACTAATGCCTTTAAGATCACTTATTGTCCACCGAAGAGCTATCTTGTATGTTTTTAGCACTTAGATTAGTGCCTTTTCTTCCTGTGATTCTAAGGCAGAGCTTATAATCACAGGATAAGTATCCCCATCTCCTAAAAATGCATATTTCAAGGATGATGGTAATGGCTTGAGCTCGAGTTTAGGATGCTTATCCTCTTCCTTAGGAGTGTTCAAAGGCTCCTTCATTTCTTCTGACTCTTGTAAATCAGGCTGGGCATCATAAAAGACGTCGTTCAGCTCTTCTTCGAGTCTCTCAACCATGTTCACTTGTTCCACCAAGGAATCAATAATATCAATACTCATGCACTCTTCTAGGCTATCTGGATGCTGCATAGCTTTGACAGCATTCAACACGAACTCATCCTTATTGACTCTCAGGGTTACTTCTCCATTCTGAACGTCAATGAAAGTCCGTCCTGTAGCTAGGAAGAGTCTTCCAAGGATAAGGGATGCACTTTTGTGCTCGTCCATTTCTAGCACCACAAAATTCATATGGAAAGCAAAGGATCCAACCCTAACAATCATGTCCTCAATCATGCCTGATGGAAGCTTAACAAAGACATCAGCAAGTTGAAGGCATATAAGGGTCGGTTTAACTTCTTGAGTTAAACAGAGCCTTTTTATTAATGATGTAGGCATTAGGTCAATACTTGCTCCAAGATCACATAGGGCTGTCCTTGTGCAGGGATCCCCTAGGGTGCATGGTATCATAAAGCTCCCAAGGTCTTTGAGTTTCTCTAGTAAGCTCTTTTGGATCACTTCACTGCATTCTTTAGTAAGGAGGACTGTTTCTACCTCTCTCCAATCCTTCTTATGACTTAAGATATCTTTCATGAACTTAGCATAAGAAGGAATCTGTTCAAGAGACTTGATGAGTGGATATTTTATACGCTTTTTGGGGGTAATTTCATGTCGATTTTAGTATGTTTTAGTTAGTTTTTAGTATAATTTTATTTGTTTTTAGGCAAAATTCATATTTCTGGACTTTACTATGAGTTTGTGTGTTTTTCTGTAGTTTCAGTTATTTTCTGGCTGAAATAGAGGGAGCTGAGCAAAAATCTGATTTAGGCTGAAAAAGGATTGCTGATGTTGTTGGATTCTAACCTCCCTGCACTCGGAATGTATTTTTCGGAACTACAGGAGTCCAATTGGCACACTCTCAATTGGGTTGGAAAGTAGACATCCAGGGCTTTCCAGCAATATATAATAGTCCATACTTTGCGTGAAGATAGATGACATAAACTGGCGTTCAACGCCAGTTCCATGTTGCAGTCTGGCGTTCAGCGCCAGAAACAGGTTACAAGTTGGAGTTCAATGCCAGAAAAAGGTTACAACCTGGCGTTCAACTCCAGAAACAGCCCAGGCAAGTGAGAAGCTTAAGTCTCAGCCCCAGCACACACCAGGTGGGCCCCAAAAATGGATTTCTGCACCAATTATCTTAGTTTACTCATTTTTTGTAAACCTAGGTTACTAGTTTAGTATTTAAACAACTTTTAGAGACTTATTTTGTATCTCATGACATTTTAAACCTGAATTATATACCTTGTGATGGCATGAGTCTCTAAACTCCATTGTTGGGGGTGAGGAGCTCTGCAGCGTCTCGATGAATTAATGCAATTATTTCTGTTTTCCATTCAAACACGCTTGTTCCTATCTAAGATGTTCATTCGCGCTTCACTATGAAGAAGGTGATGATCCGTGACACTCATCATCTTCCTCAATCCATGAACGTGTGCCTGACAACCACCTTCATTCTACGTTAGATTGAATGAGTATCTCTTAGATTCCTTAATCAAAATCTTTGTGGTATAAGCTAGAATTGATGGCAGCATCCTTGAGAATCCGGAAAGTCTAAACCTTATCTGTGGTATTCCGAGTAGGATTCTGGGATTGGATGACTGTGATGAGCTTCAAACTCGCGTGTGTTGGGCGTCGTGACAGACGCAAAAGGATCAATGGATCCTATTCCGACATGATCGAGAACCAACAGATGATTAGCCGTGCTATGACAGAACATTTGGACCATTTTCACTGAGAGGATGGGAGGTAGCCATTGACAACAGTGATGCCCTACATACAGCTTGCCATGGAAGGAGCCTTGCATGTTTGAAAGTGAGGAAGCATTATGTTACAGGAATTCAGAAGACAAAGCATCTCCAAAACTCCAACATATTCTCCATTATTGTGTAACAATTACTTATTTCAAACACTTTCACTTTTTACAATTAAATTCAAAGAGCCTTATTGGCATCCTGACTAAGATTAATAAGATAATCATAGCTTGCTTCATACCAACAATCTCCATGGGATCGACCCTTACTCACGTAAGGTATTACTTGGACGACCCAGTGCACTTGCTGGTTAGTTGTGCGAATTTCAAAAAGTGTGATTGCAATTTCGTGCACCAAGTTTTTGGCACCGTTGCCGGGGATTGTTCGAGTTTGAACAACTAAAGGTTTATTTTGTATCTTAGATTAGGAATAATTTATTTTTATTGCTATAGAGTCATCAAAGATGAGTCCTTTATTTTTTTTTCAAAAATTTTTCAAAAATATTATTTTTCTTTATAAATTTTTAATTTTTTTTCGTGAGTTTAGTGTCTTATTCTAAGTTTGGTGTCAATTGCATGCTTTTTTTTGTCTCTCAATTTTTGAAATTGCATGTTCTTTATTTTTCCTTGATCTTCAAGTTGTTCTTGTTAATTTTTCTTGTTTGATCTTTGGTTTGTCTTGTTCTGTGTGTTTTTGTGTTTTCCTTGTGCTTTTTTTTTCAAAATTTTAATTTTCAAAAAAAAATAATATTATCATATTTTTATACCTCTTTAAAACACGTTACATTTATAAATCAGTTGGCTAGAGTGTTGGCTTATGTTCTTGGCAATTGGGTATCATCCTTTTAAAACTTTTTCAAAAATAATTTTTTTTCTTTGATTAAATCTTGTGCCAAACTTTAAGTTTGGTATTTTCTTGTTAATTTTTCTTTAATTTTCGAAAATTTATTTTAGTTTTCCCAAAAATTTTAAGTTTGGTGTTCTTTCTTTTGTTCTTGGTGTTCTTGTGAATCTTCAAGGTGCTCTTGAGTCTTCCTTGTGTTTTGATCTTAAAATCTTTAAGTTTGGTGTTCCTTGGTGTTTTCCCTCCAAAATTTTCGAAAACAAGGAGCATTAGATCTAAAAAATTTTAAGTCGTGTCTTTTGTGTGTTTCTCTCTTTCATCATAAAAATTCAAAATTCAAAAAAATATCTTTTCTAACTATTTTTAAGCCATATTTTCGAATTTTTTCTATAAAAATTCAGATTTCAATTTCAAAAATTTTCAAAATTTTATCCTTTTAAGATTTTTAAAAAAATTAATTATATCTTTTTCAAAAATATCCTTTTATATATAATAAAATAAATAAAATAAATTCACATCATCTCCCTTTCTCCATTATGGACTTAAGTGGAAATGAACAGTCCAGAAGGACTCTGTGGTCATATGCTAACCCCCTACTACTTCATATGGGAGTAGTATATGTATACCCTCCATTGGAGTTAGTAGTTTTCAGTTGAATCCTCAGCTCATTATCATGGTGCAACAAAGTTGCCAGTATTCTGGTCTTCCACAAGAAGAACCTACAAAGTTTCTAGCACAATTTTTACAAATTGCTGACACAGTACATGATAAGGAGGTAGATCAGGATGTCTACAGGCTATTACTGTTCCCATTTGCTGTAAAAGACCAAGCTAAGAGGTGGTTAAATAACCAACCTAAGGACAGCATAAAGACATGGAAACAGCTGTCAAAAAAATTCTTGAATCACTATTTTCCTCCAAAACGGATGACATAGCTTAGGCTGAGCATCCAAGGCTTCAAACAAGGGGATAATGAATCTCTTTATGATGCTTGGGAGAGATACAGAGAGATGCTAAGAAAATGCCCCTCTGAAATGTTTTCAGAGTGGGTGTAGTTAGACATCTTCTACTATGGGCTTACAGAAAGAGCTCAGATTTCTCTAGACCACTCAGCTGGTGGATCTATTGATGAGCGGAAGAAAATAGAAGAAGCTCAAGAGCTCATTGATACAGTTGCCAGAAATCAATATTTGTACTCTAGCAATGAGTTCTCTGCAAAAGAGGAAGTCATGACAATA
>NC_029777.3:37574942-37578233 GCF_000817695.3 Arachis duranensis | reverse complement strand
CACGTCATAACTTGGAGTTCAACTCCAAGAGAAGCCTCAGCTCGTGGATAGATCAAGCTCAGCCCAAGCATACACCAAGTGAGCCCCGGAAGTGGATTTATGCATCAATTACTTACTCATGTAAACCCTAGGAGCTAGTTTATTATAAATAGAACTTTTTACTATCATACTCTCATCCTGGATTGTATTTTGAATCCTATGATCACGTTTTGGGGGCTGGCCATTCGGCCATGCCTGAACCTTTTACTTATGTATTTTCAATAGTGGAGTTTCTGCACCCCATAGATTAAGGGTGTGGAGCTCTGCTGTACCTCAAGTTTCAATACAATTACTATTACTTTCTATTCAATTCTCTTTTATTCTTATTCCAAAGATATACGTTACACTTAACATTGATGAATGTGATGATCTGTGACACTCATCATCATTCTCACCTATGAACGCGCGTGATTGACAACCA
The DNA here is from genome assembly GCF_000817695.3 of Arachis duranensis. Lineage (NCBI taxonomy): Eukaryota > Viridiplantae > Streptophyta > Magnoliopsida > Fabales > Fabaceae > Arachis > Arachis duranensis. The sequence goes on along the minus strand of NC_029777.3, from coordinate 37,577,773 downwards.
CTTCCGTTCTAACTTAGGCCGGGCGCATATCTCTTAGATTTCCCAACAGTAGGCCGGGCGCATATCTCTTAGATTCCCCAACAGAATCTTCGTGGTATAAGCTAGATAGATGGCGGCATTCATGAGGATCCGGAAAGTCTAAACCTTGTCTATGGTATTCCGAGTAGGATTCTGGGATTGAATGACTGTGACGAGCTTCAAACTACTGAAGGCTGGGCGTGATGACAAACGCAAAAGAATCAAGGGATTCTATTCCAACCTGATTGAGAACCGACAGATGATTAGCCGTGCTGTGACAGAGCATAGGAACGTTTTCACTGAGAGGATGGGATGTAGCCATTGACAACGGTGATGCCCTACATACAGCTTGCCATAGAAAGGAGTAAGAAGGATTGGATGAATGTAATAGGAAAGTAGAGATTCAAGAGGAGCACAGCATCTCCACACACTTATCTGAAATTCCCACTATTGATTTACATAAGTATTTCTATCCCTTTTTATTTTCTATTTATTATAAATTTTCAAAACCTATAACCATTTAATCTGCCTAACTGAGATTTACAAGGTGACCATAGCTTGCTTCATACCAACAATCTCTGTGGGATCGACCCTTACTCACGTAAGGTATTACTTGGACGACCCAGTACACTTGCTGGTTAGTTGTGCGAAGTTGTGAACCATGGCATTGACACCAAGTTTTTGGAGCCATTACCTGGGATTGTTGAAGTGAAAATAATGAATCACAATTTCGTCCACCAAGTTTTTGGCGCCGTTGCCGGAGATTGTTCGAGTATGGACAACTGACGGTTCATCTTGTTGCTCAGATTAGGTAATTTTCTTTTCAAAAACTTTTTCAAAATTTTTCTTTTTCGTTCTTCAAAAAAAATATTTTCGAAAAAATTAATAAAAATCCAAAAAAAATTAGAAAATCATAAAAATAAAAAAATTTATTTTGTGTTTCTTGTTTGAGTCTTGAGTCAATTTTTAAGTTTGGTGTTAATTGCATGCTTTTAAAATTTTTCTTGCATTTTTTCGAAAATCTCATGCATTCATAGTGTTCTTCATGATCTTCAAGTTGTTCTTGACAAGTCTTCTTGTTTGATCTTGATGATTTCTTGTTTTGTGTTGTTTGTTGTTTTTCATGTGCACTTTTGCATTCATATTTTCCATGCATTAAAGATTTCTAAGTTTGGTGTCTTGCATGTTTTCTTTGCATCAAAAATTTTTCAAAATCATGTTCTTGGTGTTCATCATGATCTTCAAAGTGTTCTTGGTGTTCATCTTGACATTCATAGCATTCTTGCATGCATTCATTGTTTTGATCTAAAAATTTCATGCATTGAGTATTTTTGTTGTTTTTCTCTCTCATCATTAAAAAATTCAAAAATCAAAAAAATATCTTTTCCTTATTTTTCTTATAATTTTCGAAAGTTTGAGTTGACTTAGTCAAAAAATTTTAAAAATTAGTTGTTTCTTACAAGTCGAGTCAAAATTTCAATTTTAAAAAAAAATCTTATCTTTTCAAAATCTTTTTCAAAAATTATATCTTTTTCAATTTTTTTCTATTTTTCGAAAATTTCAAAAATCTTTTTCAAAATATTTTCAAAAATCTTTTTCTTATCTTTTCATCTAATTTTTGAAAATTAGCTAACAATTAATGTAATTGGTTCAAAAATTTGAAGTTTGTTACTTTCTTGTTAAGAAAGGTTCAATCTTTAAGTTCTAGAATCTTATCTTGTAATTTCTTGTTAGCTAAGTTAAAATTAAAAATTAAATCTTTTTATCTTTTATCTTATCTTTTTCAAAAATTTTATCTTTTTCAAAATTTTGATTTCAAATATCTTATATAACCTCTTATCTTCTTATCTTTTTAAAATTTGATTTTAATATCTTTTTCAACTAACTCTTTGACTTTTTGTTTATTTCTTATCTTTTTCAAAACCAACTAACTACTTTTCCCTCTCTAATTTTCGAAAATATCTCATCCCTTTTTCAAAATTTCTTTTTAATTAATTGTTTTAAATTTTAATTTAATCTTATCTTTAATTTTCGAAAATTACTAACTCTTTTTCAAAAATTATTTTTGAAATTTCCCTTCTCTTTTCTTCTTCTAATTAATTAATTAATTACTAACACTTCTCTTCACCCCTTTTCCACCTAAATATCCGAATCCCCTCTTCTACTTTCTTCCCCCTTTCTTTTTTTACTAACATAAAGGAATCTCTATACTGTGACATAGAGGATTCCTCTTTCTTCTCTTGTTTTCTTCTCTTTCATATGAGCAGGAACAGGGAAAAAGGCACTCTTGTTGAAATTGATCTAGAACCTGAAAGGACTCTAAAGAGAAAATTAAGAGAAGCTAAGTTACAACAATCTAAAGGTAACCTTTCAGAAATATTAGAACAAGAGAAGTAGATGGCAGCCGAAAATAATAATAATAATGTAAGGAGAATGCTTGGTGACTTCACAAAGCCAACATCCAAGTTTGATGGAAGAAGCATCTCCATTCCTGCCATTGGAGCCAATAACTTTGAGCTTAAGCCTCAACTAGTTGCATTAATGCAATAAAACTGCAAGTTTTATGGACTTTCATCTGAAGATCCTTATCAGTTTTTAACTGAGTTCTTGCAGATCTGTGAGACTGTAAGGACGAATGGAGTTGATCCTGAAGTCTACAGACTCATGCTTTTCCCTTTTGCTGTAAGAGACAGAGCTAGAATATGGTTGGATTCACAACCTAAGGATAGCCTGGACTCTTGGGATAAGCTGGTCGCTGCCTTCTTGGATAAATTCTTTCCCCCTCAAAAGCTGAGCAAGCTGAGAGTAGATGT
>NC_029777.3:37574164-37574793 GCF_000817695.3 Arachis duranensis | reverse complement strand
TATTAGATATATTCTATTATGGTCTATCTGAATTTTCGAGAATGTCATTGGACCATTCTGCAGGTGGATCTATTCACCTGAAGAAAACGCCTGAAGAGGCTCAAGAACTCATTGACATGGTTGCAAACAACCAATTTATGTACACCTCTGAGAGGAATCCCGTGAATAATGGGATACCTCAGAAGAAAGGAGTTCTTGAAATTGATGCTCTGAATGCCATATTGGCTCAGAATAAACTGTTGACTCAGAAGGTCAACATGATCTCTCAAAGTCTGAATGGATGGCAACATGCATCCAACAGTACTAAAGAGGCAGCTTCTGAAGAAGCTTATGATCTTGAGAACCCTGCCATGGCAGAGGTTAATTACATGGGTGAACCTTATGGAAACACCTATAACTCATCATGGAGAAATCATCCAAACTTCTCATGGAAGGATCAACAAAAGCCTCAACAAGGCTTTAACAATGGTGGACGCAATAGGCTGAGCAATAGCAAGCCATATCCATCATCTTCTCAGCAACAGACAGAGAATTCTGAACAAAACACTTCTAATTTAGCCAATCTAGTCTCTGATCTGTCAAAGGCCACTTTCAGTTTCATGAATGAAACAAGATCCTCCATCAGAAAT
>NC_029777.3:37571610-37573411 GCF_000817695.3 Arachis duranensis | reverse complement strand
TTGTGGCTCCATGAGAGCCACTGTCAAGCTATTGACATTAAAGAAGCGCTTGTTGGGAGGCAACCCAATTTTATTTATCTAATTTTTATTTTATTGTTATTTTGTGTTTTATTAGGTACATGATCATGAGGAGTCACAAAAAAATCATAAAAATTAAAACAGAATAAAAAACAGCAGAAGAAAAAAATTCACACCCTGGAGGACGCATAGGCTGGCGTTCAACGCCAGTAAGATGCATCTGGCCGGCGTTCAACGCAAAAACAGAGCACCATTCTGGTGCTGAACGCAAGAAACAAGCAACATTCTGGCGCTGAACGCCAGGAATGTGCCTAGAGAAGAAAAGCTGGCGCTGAACGCCAATAACAAGCATGAAACTGGCGTTCAACGCCAGAAACATGCTTTACATGGGCGTTGAACGCCCAGAAGGTGCACCAATGGGCGTTTAAACGCCAAAATGGTGTGCAAAGGCATTCTACATGCCTATTTGGTGTAGGGATGGAATTCCTTGACACCTCAGGATCTTTGGACCCCATAGGATCACCTCAGGATCTGTGAACCTCACAGGACCCCCACCTACCTCGCCCTCTCTCTCTCCATTCATGGTCATCCCTTCTGTTTTTCATTCACCACTCACTTCTATCCACTCTTCCCCATAAACCCCACCCACCTTCAAAATTCAAAACTCTTTCCCACCCAAACCCACCCATATAGCCGAATACACACCTCCCTCCATCTCCTCCATATCTTCTTCTTCTTCTTCATCTCTTCTTTCTTCTCTTGCTCGAAGGCGAGCAATTTTTTAAGTTTGGTGTGGTAAAAGCATAGCTTTTTGCTTTTCCATAACCATTAATGGCACCTAAGGCCAGAGACATCCAAAAAAAAAAGGGGGAAGACAAAAGCTTCCACCTCTGAGTCATGGGAGATGGAAAGACTCATGTAAAGGGTTTATAGCTCAGTGGTAGAACATGTGGCTGCAAATCAAGAAATCCCTGAGATACCTCAGGGGATAAATTGTCCTCCATACAAATATTGGAAGCAACTAAGGAATCATTCAACAGAAGCAAGGAAGAGACATAGAGGAGCTCAAAGAACACCATTGGACCTTCAAGAAGGTGCCACCCTCACTCAGGTGGATTCATTCCTTGTTCTTATTTCTTTCTGCTTTTCGGTTTTTAATGTTGTGTTTATCTATGTTTTGTGTCTCAACTTCATGATCATTAGTAGTTAGTAACTATGTCTTAAAGCTATGAATAAATTCCATTAATCATTCACCTCTCTTAAAATAAAAATGTTTTAATTCAAAAGAACAAGAAGTACATGAATTTCAAATTTATCCTTGAAATTAGTTTAATTATATTGATGTGGTGACAATACTTTTGTTTTCTGAATGAATGCTTGAACAGTGCATATGTCTTTTGATTTTGTTGTTTATGAATGTTAAAATTGTTGGCTCTTGAAAGAATGATGAACAAAGAGAAATGTTATTGAGGATCTGAAAAATCATGAAATTGATTCTTGAAGCAAGAAAAAGCAGTGAAAAAGAAAGCTTGCGAAAAAAAAATTGCGAAAAAAAATAGAAAGAAAAAGAAAAAGCAAGCAGAAAAAGCCAATAGCCCTTAAAACCAAAAGGCAAGGGTAAAAAGGATCCAAGGCTTTGAGCATCAATGGATAGGAGGGCCCAAGGAAATAAAATCCAGGCCTAAGCGGCTAAATCAAGCTGTCCCTAACCATGTGCTTGTGTCATGAAGGTCCAAGTGAAAAGCTTGAGACTAAGTGGTTAAAGTCGTGATCCAAAGCAAAA
>NC_029777.3:37567799-37570349 GCF_000817695.3 Arachis duranensis | reverse complement strand
AACCTGATTGAGAACCGACAGATGATTAGCCGTGCTGTGACAGAGCATAGGAACGTTTTCACTGAGAGGATGGGATGTAGCCATTGACAACAGTGATGCCCTACATACAGCTTGCCATGGAAAGGAGTAAGAAGGATTGGATGAATGTAATAGGAAAGTAGAGATTCAAGAGGAGCACAGCATCTCCACACACTTATCTGAAATTCCCACTATTGATTTACATAAGTATTTCTATCCCTTTTTATTTTCTATTTATTATTAATTTTCAAAACCTATAACCATTTAATCTGCCTAACTGAGATTTACAAGGTGACCATAGCTTGCTTCATACTAACAATCTCTGTGGGATCGACCCTTACTCACGTAAGGTATTACTTGGACGACCCAGTACACTTGCTGGTTAGTTGTGCGAAGTTGTGAACCATGGCATTGACACCAAGTTTTTGGAGCCATTACCTGGGATTGTTGAAGTGAAAAGAATGAATCACAATTTCGTCCACCATCTATACACATGAGAAAGACAATAGAAGAGGCTCAAGAGCTTATTGATACAGTTGCCAGAAATCAGCATCTGTACCTAAGCAGTGAACCTTCCATCAAAGAAGAGGCTAGAACAGTAACTGCTGAACTCAGTCGTACAGAGAAAGTTACTAAATTCAATCAGCAACTGGATTTTCTAACAAAACAGCTAGCCGAATTCAAGAAAATACTACAAGAATCAAGAATGGCTAATATGAATATGAAAGTACAGTTGAAGCAAACAGAACAGCAGTTATCAAAACAAATAACAGAAGAGTGCCAAGCAGTTCAATTAAGAAGTGGGAAAACATTAAATACCTCACTTCAAGGTAGCAAGAAGCCAAGAAATGAGTAAACTACCCAAAATCTATCTGAGGACAGTAAGAGCCCAGAGAGGAATAATTCTGGCACTCAAACACCAGAAAATGGGTGGAAAGCTGGCGCTGAACGCCCAAACCATGCTCAGTCCTAGCGTTCAACGCCAGAAACAAGCAAGGATTTGGCTTTGAACGCCCAAAGGGAGCACAGTTCTGGCATTTAGACGCCAGAAACAAGTAAGGAGTTGGCGTCTAACGCCACTCCAGCTTTCACCCCTGGCATTCAAATGCCAGTGGGGGATCAGACACATAAAAGTGCTGATAATAACCCATCTAAAAAGGCTTCTCAACCCACATCTGTAGGCAATAAACCTGCAGCAACTAAGGTTGAGGAATACAAAGCCAAAATGCCTTATCCTCAGAAACTCCGCCAAGCAGAACATGATAAACAATTTGTCCGCTTTGCATACTATCTCAGGACTCTTGAAATAAAGATTCCGTTTGCAGAGGCACTTGAGAAAATACCCTCTTATGCTAAGTTCATGAAAGAGATCTTAAGTCATAAGAAGGATTGGAGGGAGACTGAAAAAGTTTACCTCACTGAAGAATGCAGTGCAGTCATTCTGAAAAGCTTACCTGAGAAGCTTAAAGATCCCGGAAGCTTTATGATACCATGCACATTAAAGGGTACTTGTACCAAGAAAGCTCTATGTGATCTTGGGGCAAGTATCAACCTGATACCTACATCTACTATCAAAAAGCTTGGTTTGACTGAAGAGGTCAAACCAACCCGGATATGTCTCCAACTTGCTGATGGCTCCATTAAATACCCATCAGGCGTGATTGAAGATATGATTGTCAAGGTTGGGCCATTTGCCTTTCCTACTGACTTTGTGGTGCTGGAAATGGAGGAGCACATGTGCAACTCTCATTCTAGGAAGACCTTTCCTAGCAACTGGCCGAACCCTCATTGACGTCCAAAAAGGGGAAGTAACCCTGAGAGTCAATGAAGATGAGTTCAAGTTGAATGTTGTCAAGGCTATGCAGCATCCAGACACCCTAAATGACTGCATGAGCATTGATATTATTGACTCTCTGGTAAAAGAAATAAATATGACTGAGAGTCTTGAATTAGAGTTGGAGGATATCTTTAAAGATGTTCAGCCTGATCTGGAGGAATCAGAGAGAATAATAGAACCTCTGAAAATCCCTCAGGAAGAGGAGAAACCTCCTAAACCCGAGCTCAAACCATTACCACCATCCCTGAAATATGCATTTCTAGGAGAAGGTGATACCTTTCCTGTAATCATAAGCTCTACCTTAGAGCCATAGGAAGAGGAAGCACTAATTCAAGTGCTAAAGACACACAAGACAGCTCTTGGGTGGTCCATCAGTGATCTTAAGGGTAATAGCCTAGCCATATGCATGCACAAAATCCTGTTGGAGTGTGACGCTAAGCCAGTGGTTCAACCACAAAGGCGGCTGAATCCGGCCATGAAGGAGGTGGCGCAAAAGGAGGTCACTAAATTACTAGAGGCTGGGATTATTTATCCTATTTTTGATAGCCCCTGGGTAAGCCCTGTCCAAGTCATTCCTAAGAAAGGCGGCATGACAGTGGTTCATAATGAAAAAAATGAACTGGTTCCTACAAGAACAGTTATAGGGTGGCGTATGTGTATTGATTACAGAAGGCTCAATACAGCTACCAGAAAAG
>NC_029777.3:37566406-37567522 GCF_000817695.3 Arachis duranensis | reverse complement strand
GTGGATCAAGCTAAGGTAGAGGTAATTGAAAAATTACCACCACCTGCCAATGTTAAGGCAATCAGAAGCTTTCTGGGGCATGCAAGATTCTATAGGAGGTTTATAAAAGATTTTTCAAAAATTGCCAAACCTCTGAGTAATCTACTAGCTACTGACGTGCCATTTATCTTTGATAAGGAGTGTCTGCAGGCATTTGAGATTCTGAAAGCTAAGCTGGTCACAGCACCAGTCATCTCTGTACCAGATTAGACATTACCATTTGAACTGATGTGTGATGCCGGTGACCATGCCATTGGTGCAGTGTTGGGACAAAGGCATGACAAGCTTCTACACGTCATTTACTATGTCAGTCGTGTTTTAAATGACGCACAGAAGAACTACACAACCACAGAAAAAGAGCTACTTGCAGTGGTTTATGCCATTGACAAGTTTAGATCCTATTTAGTAGGATCAAAAGTGATTGTGTACACTGACCATGCTGCTCTTAAATATCTACTCACAAAGTAGGATTCAAAACCCAGACTCATCAGATGGGTGTTGCTTCTGCAAGAGTTTGATATAGAAATAAGATACAGAAAAAGGACAGAGAACCAAGTAGCAGATCATCAGTCCCGAATAGAACCAGTAGAAGGGGCGTCCCTCCCTCTTACTGAGATCTATGAAAACTTTCAGGATGAGCAACTCTGCCATCCAGGAAGTGCCATGGTTTGCAGACATTACAAACTACAAGGCAATGAGGTTCATACCCAAAGAGTACAGTAGGCAGCAATCAAAGAAATTGATCACAGATGCAAAGTACTATCTTTGGGATGAACCATATCTCTTCAAGAGATGTGCAAACGGAGTAATCCACAGATGTGTGCTTAAAGAAGAAGTACAGAAGATCCTCTGGCACTGCCATGGATCACAATATGGAGGACATTTTGGGAGTGAGTGAACAGCCACAAGAGTCCTTCAATGCGGCTTCTACTGGCCTACTCTCTATAAAAACTCCTGAGTGTTTGTACTTAACTGTGACAGTTGCAAAAGATCTGGCAATCTGCCTAACAGTTATGCCATGCCTCAACAAGGGATCTTGGAGATTGAGTTGTTTGATGTATGGGGTATTGACTTCAT
>NC_029777.3:37558741-37565664 GCF_000817695.3 Arachis duranensis | reverse complement strand
TGAATGACTGTGACGTGCTTCAAACTCCTAGCAGGCGGGGCGTTAGTGACAGACGCAAAAGAATCGATGGATTCTATTCCGGCCTGACCGAGAACCGATAGCTGATTACCCATGCTGTGACAGAGCATAGGCGACGTTTTCACTGAGAGGATGGGAGGTAGCCACTGATAATGGTGAAACCCTACATGAGCTTGCCATGGAAAGGAGTAAGAAGGATTGGATGAAGACAGTAGGAAAGCAGAGAGACGGAAGGGAAGGCATCTTCATGCGCTTATCTGAAGTTCCTACCAATGAATTACATAAGTATCTCTATCTTTACCTTTATGTTTATTTCGTTCATCATCATACATCCATTTGAGTTTGCCTAATTAAGATTTACAAGATGACCATAGCTTGCTTCATACTAACAATCTCCGTGGGATCGACCCTTACTCGCGTAAGGTTTATTACTTGGACGACCCAGTGCACTTGCTGGTTAGTTGTGCGAAGTTGTGTAATGCCATGGTATTGAACACCAAGTTCTTGGGGTTCATGACCGGGGATTATGAGAGTTGTGAAAAGTATTGTTCACAATTTCGCGCACCAATAGCCACTCCATATCTTCCACAGACAAATGGGCAAGCTGAAGTTTCTAATAGAAAACTTAAAAGAATCCTGGAACGGACTGTAATTAACCGTAGAAGGGATTGGGCAAGAAGCTTGGATGATGCTCTGTGGGCATACAGAACAGCATTCAAGACTCCCATAGGAACTTCTCCATACCAGCTTGTGTATGGAAAAGCCTGTCACTTGCCAGTGGAACTGGAACATAAGTCCTACTGGGCAACCAGGTTCCTAAACCTTGATGCCAAGTTAGCTGGAGAAAAACGTTTGCTCCAGTTAAATGAGCTAGAGGAATTCAGACTCAATGCTTTCGAAAATGCAAAAATTTACAAGGAGAAAGCAAAAAGATGGCATGATAAGAAACTGTCATCTTGAGTCTTTGAGCCAGGGCAGAAAGTTCTGCTATTTAATTCTAGGCTTAGATTATTCCCCAGGAAATTAAAATCCCGGTGGAGATGACCATATGTGATTACAAGTGTGCACCATATGGATACGTAGAGCTTTAGGATAATGATTCTAACAAAAAGTTCATTGTTAATGGACAGAGAGTCAAACATTATCTTGAAAGTAATTTTGAGCAAGAATGCTCAAAACTGAGACTTGATTAAAGCTCAGTAATAGTCTAGTTAAAGACAATAAAAAAGCGCTTGCTGGGAGGCAACCCAGCCATTTACAAAGCTTATTTGTTAATTAATTGATCTTTACAGGTATATGTCAATTATCTTCAAGGTAAAATAGCAATTGCTTAAGTTTACAGAGTTACAGAAGTATCCAGAGGATAAAACAGCAAAAAGGAAGCTCACTGGTGCGAAAAAGCCAGTAAAAGCTGTTTTGGGCGTTGAACGCCTAAAAGAAGCACCTACTGGGCATTCAACGCCAGTAAGGATAGCCATCTGGGCGTTAAACACCAGAAAGGAGCATCTTCTGGGCGTTGAACACCAGAAAGAATCACCTTCTGGGCGTTCAACGCCAGATTTACAGCGTCTTGGGCGTTCAGAAAAACGCCCAGTGACAAAGGAGTTCCTGGCGTTCAACGCCAGAAAGAAGCAACAGTTGGGCATTGAACGCCCAGGAGAAGCTGCACATGGGCGTTAAACGCCCAAAACATGCAGCGTTTGGGCGTTTAACGCCAGGATAGTGGGGAGGAGGACAAGCAAACCTCTAAGTTTGGTGTGATTTGCCATGATCACTGAGCTAAAACTCATCAAGATCATGGCACCTAAGGGGACAGGAAGAGAAAGGATGTGACTTGAAGGAACTGAAGCATTTGAAATTATCCCTTGAAGCATCAAGCACCCCACAGACTAGAGGAACACCCACTTCCCAAAATAAAGGTTGTTGAGTCCTAATCTTTGCCTTAACTCTGTGATAACTGTTCTTATTATGAATTTACCTTAGAAGTTATATATTAGTATTAGTAATTAATATCTCTATTTTGATTTTATCTCCAATTAAGCTATAATTTATTTTTCTCATCATCATCAAACATGAATAAAATAGTAGATTTTTAGAATAAAGAGGCAATATTTTTTTTCGAGTTCTTAATAAGGAAAATTCTAATTATTTATATGTGGTGGCAATACTTTTTTGTCTTCTGAATGAATGCCTGAACAGTGCATATTTTTTATATTGAATTTTATGAATGTTAAAATTGTTGGCTCCTGTAAGAATGATGAACAAGAGAAATGTTATTGATAATCTGAAAAATCATGAAATTGATTCTTGAAGCAAGAAAAAGTAGTGAAAAACAAGCTTGCGAAAAAAAAACAAAAGAGGTAGAAAAAGCTATTAGCCCTTTAAACCAAAAGGCAAGGGTGAAAAGGATCCAAGGCTTTGAGCATCAATGGATAGGAGGGCCCAAGGAAATAAATCTAGGCCTAAGCGGCTAAATCAAGTTGTCCCTAACCATGTGCTTGTGGCATGCAGGTCTAAGTGAAAGGCTTGAGACTGAGTGGTTAAAGTCATGATCCAAAGCAAAAGAGTGTGCTTAAGAAATCTGGACACCTCTAATTGGGGACTCTAGAAAATCTAAGTCACAATCTAAAAAGGTTCACCCAATTATGTGTCTGTGGCATTTATGTATCCGGTGGTAATACTGGAAAACAAAGTGCTTAGGGCCACGGCCAAGACTCATAAAGTAGTTGTGTTCAAGAATCAGCATACTAAACTAGGAGAATCAATAATACTATCTGAATTCTAAGTTCCTATGGATGCCAATCATCCTGAAATTCAAAGGATAAAGTGAGATGCCAAAACTATTCAGAACCAAAAAGCTACTAGCCCCGCTCATCTAATTAGAATCTGAGCTTCACTTGAAACTCTGAGATATTATTGTTTCTTAATTTTTTTATCCTATTTTATTTATTTAGTTGCTTGAGGACAAGTAACAGTTTAAGTTTGGTGTTGTGATGAGCGGATATTTTATACACTTTTTGGGGGTAATTTCATGTAGATTTTAGTATGTTTTAGTTAGTTTTTAGTATAATTTTATTAGTTTTTAGGCAAAATTCATATTTCTGGATTTTACTATGAGTTTTTGATTTTTTCTGTAATTTTAGGTATTTTCTGGCTGAAATTGAGGGAGCTGAGCAAAAATCTGATTTAGGCTAAAAAAGGACTGCTGATGCTGTTGGATTCTGACCTCCCTGCACTCGGAATAATTTTTTGGAGCTACAGAAGTCCAATTGGCGCGCTCTAAATTGTGTTGGAAAGTAGACATCTAGGGCTTTCCAGCAATATATAATAGTTCATACTTTACGCGAAGATAAAGGACGTAAACTGGCATTCAACGCCAATTCCATGTTGCAGTCTGGCGTTCAGCGCCAGAAATAGGTTACAAGTTGGAGTTCAACGCCAGAAACAGGTTACAACCCGGCATTCAACTCCAAAAACAGCCCAGGCACGTGAGAAGCTTAAGTCTCAGCCCCAGCACACACCAAGTGGGTCCCAAAAGTGGATTTCTGCACCAATTATCTTAGTTTACTCATTTTTTGTAAACCTAGGTTACTAGTTTAGTATTTAAACAACTTTTAGAGACTTATTTTGTATCTCATGACATTTTAGATCTGAATTATATACCTTGTGACGGCATGAGTCTCTAAACTCCATTGTTGGGGGTGTTGAGCTCTGTAGCGTCTCGATGAATTAATGCAATTATTTCTGTTTTTCATTCAAACACGCTTGTTCCTATCTAAGATGTTCATTCGCGCTTCACTATGAAGAAGGTGATGATCCGTGACACTCATCATCTTCCTCAATCCATGAACGTGTGCCTGATAACCACCTCCATTCTACATTAGATTGAATGAGTATCTCTTAGATTCCTTAATCAGAATCTTCGTGCTATAAGCTAGAATTGATGGCAGCATTCTTGAGAATCCGAAAAGTCTAAACCTTGTCTGTGGTATTCTGAGTAGGATTCTGGGATTGGATGACTGTGACGAGCTTCAAAATCGCGATTGTTGGGCGTAGTGACAGACGCAAAAGGATCAATGGATCCTATTCCGACATGATCGAGAACCAACAGATGATTAGTCGTGCTGTGACAGAGCATTTGGACCATTTTCACTGAGAGGATGGGAGGTAGCCATTGACAACGGTAATGCCCTATGGTGGACGAAATTGTGATCAAAGAGTTCCAGGCACTGTTAGAGAAGCTCACAACTCCGTTCAACTTAACCAGCAAGTGTACTGGGTCATCCAAGTAATACCTTACGTGAGTAAGGGTCGATCCCACAGAGATTGTTGGTATGAAGCAAGCTATGGTCACCTTGTAAATCTCAGTTAGGCAGATTAAATGGTTATGGTTTTCAAAAATTAATAATAAATAGAAAATAAAAAGGGATAGAAATACTTATGTAAATCAATAGTGGAAATTTCAGATAGGCGTGTGCAGATGCTAGAATCCTTTCGAATCTCTACTTTCTTATTGCTTTCATCCAATTCTTCTTACTCCTTTCCATGGCAAGCTGTATGTAGGGCATCACCACCATCAATGGCTACTTTTAATCCTCTCAGAAAAATGGTCCTATGCGCTGTCACTGCACGGCTAATCGTCCGGAGGCATCACCCTTGTTGATAGCTACATCCCATCCTCTCAGTGAAAATGGTCCAAATGCTCTGTCACAGCACGGCCCGGCCTAAAGTAGAACGGAAGTGGTTGTCAGTCACGCGCGTTCATAGGTGAGAATGATGATGAGTGTCACGGATCATCACATTCATCAAGTTGAAGTGCAACGTATATCTTGGAATAAGAATAAAAGAGAATTGAATAAAAAGTAATAGTAATTGTATTGAAACTTGAGGTACAGCAGAGCTCCACACCCTTAATCTATGGTGTGTAAAAACTCCAGTGTTGAAAATACATAAGTGAAAGGTTCAGGCATGGCCGAATGGCCAGCCCCCTAAAACGTGATCAATAGCCTCCTAAGATGAAGAATAAAACAAAACTGAGACCAAAGATGTCTAATACAATAGTAAATTATCCTATTTATACTAGACTAGCTACTAGGGTTTACATGAGTAAGTAATTGATGCATAAATTCACTTCTGGGGCCCACCTGGTGTATGTTTGGGCTGAGCTTGATCTATCCACGAGCTGAGGCTTCTCTTAGAGTTGAACACCAAGTTATAACGTGTTTTGGGCGTTCAACTCCGGATCATGACGTGTTTCTGGCGTTTAACTCCAGATAGCAGCATGTACTTGGCGTTCAATGCCAAGTTACGTCGTCCATTTCAGAATAAAGTATGGACTATTATATATTGCCGAAAAGCTCTGGATGTCTACTTTTCAACGCCGTTGAGAGCGCGCCATTTGGGGTTCTGTAGCTCCAGGAAATCCATTTCGAGTGCAGGGAGGTTAGATTCCAACAGCATCAGCAGTCCTTTTGTCAGCCTTTTCCAGAGTTTTGCTCAAGTCCCTCAATTTCAGCCAGAAATTACCTGAAATCACAGAAAAACACACAAACTTATAGTAAAGTCTAGAAATGTGAATTTAACATAAAAACTAATGAAAACATCCCTAAAAGTAGCTCAAACTTACTAAAAACTACCTAAAAACAATGCCAAATAGCGTATAAATTATCCGCTCATCACAACACCAAACTTAAATTGTTGCTTGTCCCCAAGCAACTGAAAATCAAATAGGATAAAAGAAGAGAATATACTATAAATTCCAGAATATCAATCAATATTAATTATAATTAGATGAGCGGGACTTGTAGCTTTTTGCTTCTGAACAGTTTTGGCATCTCACTTTCTCCTTTGAAGTTCAGAGTGATTGGCGTTTCTGAGAACTTAGAATTTTGGATAGTGTTATTGACTTTCCTAGTTAAGCATGTTGATTCTTGAACACAGCTACTTATGAGTCTTGGCCGTTGCCCTAAGCACTTTGTTTTCCAGTATTACCACCAGATACATAAATGCCACAGACACATGACTGGGTGAACTTTTTCAGATTGTGACTCAGCTTTGCTAGAGTCCCCAGTTAGAGGTGTCCAGAGCTCTTAAGCACACTCTTTTGCTTTGGATCACGACTTTAACCACTCAATCTAAAGCTTTTCACTTGGACCTGCATGACACAAGCACATGGTTAGGGACAGCTTGATTTAGCCGCTTAGGCCTGGATTTTATTTCCTTGGGCCCTCCTATCCATTGATGCTCAAAGCCTTGGATCCTTTTTACCCTTGCCTTTTGGTTTTAAGGGCTATTGGCTATTTCAGCTTGCTTTTTCTTTTTCTTTTCTATTTTTTTCTGCCAATTATTTTTTTCGCAAGCTTTTTACTTTTCACTGCTTTTTCTTGCTTCAAGAATCAATTTCATGATTTTTCAGATCACCAATAACATTTCTCTTTGTTCATCATTCTTTAAAGAGCCAACAGTTTTAACATTCATAAACAACAAGATCAAAAAATATGCACTGTTTAAGCATTCATTCAGAAAACAAAAAGTATTGTCACCACATCAATATAATTAAACTAAATTCAAGGATAAATTCGAAATTCATTTACTTCTTGTTCCTTTGAATTAAAACATTTTTCTTTTAAGAAAGGTGAAGGATTAATGGAATTATTCATAACTTTAAGGCATAGCTACTAACTACTAATGATCATGAAATAGAGACACAAAACATAGATAAACACAACATAAAAACCGAAAAGTAGAAAGAAATAAGAACAAGGAATGAATCCACCTTAGTGGCGTCTTCTTCTTGAAGGACCAACAATGTCCTTAAGCTCTTCTATGTCCCTTCCTTGCCTTTGTTGCTCCTCCCTCATTGCTCTTTGATCTTCTCTTATTTCATGGAGAATGATGGAGTGCTC
>NC_029777.3:37557681-37558349 GCF_000817695.3 Arachis duranensis | reverse complement strand
CATCATGGGCAAGTGGAATGCCAACCTTACATTTTTCGGACTAAAATCTAAGTATTTCCCCCGAACCATTGTGAGATAATTATTTGGACTCGGGTTCATACTTTGATCATGGTTCCTAGTGATCCATGCATTGGCATAGAACTCTTGAACCATTAAGATTCCGACTTGTTGCATGGGGTTGGTTAGGACTTCCTAACTGGTGCGCGAAATTGTGATCACTACAAGTCCGCACAACTAACCAGCAAGTGTACTGGGTCATCCAAGTAATAAACCTTACGCGAGTAAGGGTCGATCCCACAGAGATTGTTGGTATGAAGCAAGCTATGGTCACCTTGTAAATCTTAGTCAGGCAAACTCAATTGGTAATGGGTGATATATGAATAAAAACATAAAGATAAAGATAGAGATACTTATGTAATTCATTGGTGGGAATTTCAGATAAGCGCATGAAGATGCTGTGTCCCTTCCGTCTCTCTCTGCTTTCCTACTGTCTTCATCCAATCCTTCTTACTCCTTTCCATGGCAAGCTTATGCAAGGGTTTCACCGTTGTCAGTGGCTACCTCCCATCCTCTCAGTGGAAATGTTCAACGCACCCTGTCACGGCACGGCTATCCATCTGTCGGTTCTCAATCAGACCGGAATAGAATCCAGTGATTCTTTTACGTCT
>NC_029777.3:37557240-37557638 GCF_000817695.3 Arachis duranensis | reverse complement strand
AACGCCCCGCCCTCAGGAGTTTGAAGCACGTCACAGTCATTCAATCATTGAATCCTACTCAGAATACCACAAACAAGGTTAAACCTTCCGGATTCTCTTGAATGCCGCCATCAGTTCTAGCCTATACCACAAAGACTCTGATCTCACGGAATGGCTGGCTCGGTTGTCAGGCGAGCACTCGGTTGTCAAGCGATCAACCATGCATCGTGTATCAGGAATCCAAGAGATATCCACCCAATCGAAGGTAGAACGGAGGTGGTTGTCAGGCACACGTTCATAGGTGAGAATGATGATGAGTGTCACGGATCATCACATTCATCAAGTTGAAGAACAAGTGATATCTTAGAACAAGAACAAGCGGAATTGAATAGAAGAACAATAGTAATTGCATTAATACT
>NC_029777.3:37556134-37556330 GCF_000817695.3 Arachis duranensis | reverse complement strand
TAAGCACACTCTTTTTGCCTTGGATCACAACTTTATTTCTTTCTTTTTCTTTCTCTTCCTTTCTTTTTCTCTCTTTTTTTTTCGAAATATTTTTTTTTGAATCATTACTTTTTCTTGCTTCAAGAATCATTTTAATGATTTTTCAGATCCTCAGTAACATGTCTCCTTTTTCATCATTCTTTCAAGAGCTAACATT
>NC_029777.3:37554288-37555032 GCF_000817695.3 Arachis duranensis | reverse complement strand
TGTTCATCTCCTTGCATCATGGGCAAGTTGAATGCCAACCTTACATTTTCCGGACTAAAATCCAAGTATTTCCCCCGAACCATAGTAAGCCAATTCTTTGGGTCCGGGTTCACACTTTTAACATGGTTCTTGGTGATCCATGCATTGGCATAGAACTCTTGAACCATTAAGATTCCGACTTGTTGAATGGGGTTGGTAAGAACTTCCCAACCTCTTCTTCGGATCTCATGTCGGATCTCTGGATATTCACTCTTTTTGAGTTTAAAAGGGGCCTCGGGGATCACCTTCTTCAAGGCCACAACTTCATAGAAGTGGTCTTGATGCACCCTTGAGATGAATCTCTCCATCTCCCATGACTCGGAGGTAGAAGCTTTTGCTTTCCCTTTCCTCTTTTTAGAGGTTTCTCCGGCCTTGGATGCCATAAATGGTTATGGAAAAACAAAAAGCAATGCTTTTACCACACCAAACTTAAAAGGTTTGCTCGTTCTCGAGCAAAACAAGAAAGAAGAGAGTAGAAGAAGAAGAAATGAGAAAGAAGGGAATGGCTTTTGTGTTCGGCCAAAAAGGGGAAGAAGTGGTGTTTAGGTTGTGTGAAAATGAAGGAGTGAAGATGGGTTTATATAGGGGTGGGGGGTATGGTTTGGTTCGGCTATGGGAGGGTGGGTTTGAAAAGTGGTTTGAATTTGAAGGGTGAGGTAGGTGGGGTTTTATGAAGGATGGATGTGAGTGGTGAAGAGAAAGATG
>NC_029777.3:37553879-37554183 GCF_000817695.3 Arachis duranensis | reverse complement strand
GAGTGGTAGGGTAGGTGGGGATCCTGTGGGGTCCACAGATCCTGAGGTGTCAAAGAAAAGTCATCCCTGCACCAAATGGCATGCAAAAATGCGTTTTGAGCCAATTCTGGCGTTAAACGCCGGGCTGGTGCCCATTTCTGGCGTTTAACGCCAAGTGCTTGCCCTTTTTCTGGCGTTTAACGCCAGTCTGGTGCCCCTTTCTGGCGTTAAACGCCCAGAATGGTGCCAGACTGGGCGTTAAACGCCCATCTGCTAGCCTTACTGGCGTTTAAACGCCAGCAGGTTCTTCCTCCAGAGTGTGCTA
>NC_029777.3:37552375-37552976 GCF_000817695.3 Arachis duranensis | reverse complement strand
GTAATGGTCTTCAACTTTTACCAAAACATCCTCTACAAGTCCATAAGCTTGTTTTCTTGAGTTGTCTGCCATCTCTAGTGAAATTTTTGCAGCTTGCACCTCACAGATCCCTAACTTCTCCATTACAGAGAGAGGCATGAGGTTTGCACTTGACCCTAGGTCACACAAGGCCTTCTTGAAGGTCATGGTGCCTATGGTACAAGGTATTAAAAACTTCCCAGGATCCTGTCTCTTTTGAGGTAATTTCTGCCTAGACAAGTCATCCAGTTCTTTGGTGAGCATAGGGGGTTCATCCTCCCAAGTCTCATTTCCAAATAACATGTCATTTAGCTTCATGATTGCTCCAAGGTATTTAGCAACTTGCTCTTTAGTGACATACTCCTCCTCTTCAGAGGAAGAATACTCATCAGAGCTCATGAATGGCAGAAGTAAGTACAATGGAATCTCTATGGTCTCATTTTGAGCCTCAGATTCCCATGGTTCCTCATTGGGGAACTCATTGGAGGCTAGTGGACGTCCATTGAGGTCTTCCTCAGTGGCGTTCACGACCTCTCCCTCCTCTCTAAATTCGGCCATGTTGATGGCCTTGCACTCTCCTTTT
>NC_029777.3:37549417-37551393 GCF_000817695.3 Arachis duranensis | reverse complement strand
AACTGATGAGGATCTTCCAATGGAAGTCCATGGAACTTGCAATTCTGTTGCATTAGAGAAACAAGTTGAGGCTTAAGCTCAAAGTTGTTTGCTCTAATGGCAGGGATAGAGATGCTTCTCCCATAAAAGTCGGGAGTAGGTGCAGTAAAGTCACCCAGCACCTTCCTTGCATTGTTGGCACTGTTGTTGTTTTCGGCTGCCATGGTTTCTTCTTCTTTGAAGATTTCTGTTTGGTCCTCTACAGAGAATTGTGCCTTAGCTTCTGTTAGCTTTCGCTTCATGGTCCTTTCAGATTCAGGATCAGCCTCAACAAGAATGCTTTTGTCTTTGCTCCTGCTCATATGAAAGAGAAGAGAACAAGAAAATGTGGAATCCTCTAGTCACAGTATAGAGATTCCTTGAGGTGTCAGAGGAAAAGAAAAATAGAAGGCAGAAGTAGAAGAATTCGAACTTTATCAAGAAAGATGGAGTTCGAATTGTGCATTAAGGAATAGTGTTAGTCCATAAATAGAAGGATGTGAGAAGATGGGAAGACATTTTCGAAAATTAAGTAAAATATTTTAAAAACATTTTGAAAAATACTAATTGATTTTCGAAAACCAAGAGTGGAAAAGAAATCAAGTGATTTTTGAAAAAGATTTTGAAATTAGAAATAAAAAAGATTTGATTGAAAACTATTTTGAAGAAGATGTGGTTAAGAAGATATGATTAGTTTTTTAAAAAAAAGATGTGATTGAGAAGATATGATTTGAAAAAAAACATTTTAAAAAAGATTTGATTTTTTAAAAATTAATGACTTGGCTAACAAGAAAAGATATGATTCAAACATTAAACCTTTCTCAACAGAAAAGGCAACAAACTTGAAATGTTGAATCAAATCATTAATTGATAGCAAGTATTTTTGAAAATGGAAAGAAATTAATTTTGAAAAAGATTTGATTGAAGAGATATGATTTGAAAAAGATTTGATTTTGAAAAATTTTGAAAACTTGAAAAAAAAATTGCATTAAAAACAAAATCTCCCCTCTTGTGCCATCCTGGCGTTAAACGCCCAGAATGGTGCACATTCTAGTGTTTAACGCCCAAAACTATACCCTTTTGGGCGTTAAACGCCCAGCCAGGTACCCTAGCTGGCGTTTAAGCGCCAGTCTGTCTTCTTCACTGGGCATTTTGAACGCCTAGCTTTTTCTGTGTGATTCCTCTGCAGTGTGTTCTGAATCTTCAATTCTCTGTATTATTGACTTGAAAAGACTCAAATTAAAAATATTTTTGGATTTTTAATAATAAGGAATAATCAAAATGCAACCATAATCAAATAACAATGCATGCAAGACACCAAACTTAGCAGTTTGTATACTACTGACACTAACAAAATGAGAATGCATATGAGACACATAAACACTCAAGTCAATAGAATTCAAAGATCAGAGCAATGAAATCATCAAGAACAACTTGAAGATTACTTAAGACACATGAATGAATGCAAGAAGAACAGAAACATGCAATTGACACCAAACTTAATATGAGACTCTAGACTCAAACAAGAAATATTTTTGGATTTTATGATTTTGTAATTTTTTTTTTGTGATTTTTTTTTTCGAAAATTAGAAAAGAAAATAAAGGTATCAAAATTCTTAATGAGAATTCCAGGAATCATGCAATGTTAGTCTAAAGCTTTAGTCTAAAGAAATTAGACATGGCTAGCCAAGCTTCAGCAGAACATTGCATTCAAGAGCTAAATTGATGAAGATCAATCAGCTTTGGTGATGATAAGAACATCACCTTGAGACACTAGAATTCATTCTTAAGAACTCTGAAGAAAAACACCTAATCTAAGCAACAAGATGAACCGTCAGTTGTCCAAACTCAACAATCCCCGGCAACGGCGCCAAAAACTTGGTGCGCGAAATTGTGATCACTACAAGTCCGCACAACTAACCAGCAAGTGTACTGGGTCGTCCAAGTAATAAACCTTA
>NC_029777.3:37546289-37548684 GCF_000817695.3 Arachis duranensis | reverse complement strand
ATAGAGAACTAGTAGCCTAGGGTTTACAGAGATGAGTAAATGACATAAAAATCCACTTCCGGGCCCACTTGGTGTGTGCTTGGACTGAGCAATGAAGCATTTTCGTGTAGAGACTCTTCTTGGAGTTAAACGCCAGCTTTGATGCCAGTTTGGGCGTTTAACTCCCATTCTTGTGCCAGTTCCGGCGTTTAACGCTGGAAATTCTGAAGGTGACTTTGAACACCGGTTTGGGCCAACAAATCTTGGGCAAAGTATGGACTATCATATATTGATGGAAAGCCCAGAATGTCTACTTTCCAACGCCGTTAAGAGCGTGCCAATTGGGCTTCTGTAGCTCCAGAAAATCCACTTCGAGTGCAGGGAGATCAGAATCCAACAGCATCCGCAGTCCTTTTCAGTCTCTGAATCAGATTTTTGCTCAGGTCCCTCAATTTCGGCCAGAAAATACCTGAAATCACAGAAAAACACACAAACTCATAGTAAAGTCCAGAAAAGTGAATTTTAACTAAAAACTAATAAAAATATACTAAAAACTAACTACATCATACTAAAAACATACTAAAAACAATGCCAAAAAGCGTACAAATTATCCGCTCATCACAAACCTCTTCTTCGGATTTCATGTCGGATCTCCGGGTACTCATTTTTCTTGAGCTTGAAAGGGACCTCAGGGATCACCTTCTTCTTTGCCACAACATCATAGAAGTGGTCTTGATGGCTCTTGGAGATGAATCTTTCCATCTCCCATGACTCGAAGGTGGAAGCTTTTGTCTTCCTTTTTCCTTTTCTAGAGGATTCTCCGGCCTTAGATGCCATTGATGGTAATGGAAAAACAAAAAGCTTATGCTTTTACCACATCAAACTTAAAATATTGCTCGCCCGCGAGCAAAAGAAGAAAGAAGAGAAGAAGAAGAAGAAGAAATTGGAGGATAGTGAGGGGAGATGGATTCGGCCAAGGTATAGTAGAGGGGGTAGTGTTGTGTGAAAATGAAGTAGAATGGAAGGGTATATATAGGGAGAGGGGAGAGTGAAGTTTCGGCCATATAGGGTGGGATTGGGTGGGAAAGAGAATTTGAATTTTGAAGGTAGGTGGGGTTTTTGGGGAAGAGTGGATGGATGTGGTGGTGAAGGGGGTAATTGGGAAGAGAGATTGAAGTTGATGGGAAGTGTGACATGGGGAAGAGTGAAATAGGATTAGGAGGTAAGGTGGGAATATGTTAGGTGGGGATCCTGTGGGGTCCACAGATCCTGAGGTGGTCCTGTGGGGTCCACAGATCCTGTGGTGGCAAGGAATTCCATCCCTGCACCAAATAGGCATGTAAAATGCCTTTGCACACCATTCTGGCGTTTAAACGCCGAGTGATGCACATTCTGGGCGTTCAACGCCCACATGTAACATGTTTCTGGCGTTGAACGCCAATTTCATGCTTGTTACTGGCGTTCAGCGCCAGCTTTTCCTCTAGGCACATTTCTGGCATTCAAATGCCAGAATGTTGCTTGTTTCTGGCATTCAGCGCCAGATTCATGCTTTGTTCTGGCGTTGAACGCCAGCCAGATGCTTCTTACTGGCGTTGAACGCCAGTCTGTGCTTCCTCCAGGGTGTGATTTTTCTTCTGCTGTTTTTGATTCTGTTTTTACTTTTTATATTTTTTCGTGACTCCACATGATCATGTACCTAATAAAACACAAAATAACAATAGAATAAAATAAAATAAAAATTAGATAAATAAAATTGGGTTGCCTCCCAACAAGCGCTTCTTTAATGTCAATAGCTTGACAGTGGCTCTCATGGAGCCACAAAGGTGATCAGGTCAATGTTGTATAGTCCCAATACCAAAATTAGAGTTTGGATATGGGGTCTTAACACCAAACTTAGAGTTTGGTTGTGGCCTCCCAACACCAAACTTAGAGTTTGACTGTGGGGGCTCTTCTTGACTCTGAACTGAGAAAAGCTCTTCATGCTTACTCTCTTTTGTCACAGAGGGATGGCCATGTGCCTTAAACATAAGGTAGTCCCCATTCAATTGAAGGACTAGTTCACCTCTGTTGACATCTATCACAGCTTCTGTTGTGGCTAGGAAAGGTCTTCCAAGGACAATGCATTCATCCTCTTCCTTCCTAGTGTCTAAGATTATGAAATCAGCAGGGATGTAAAGGCCTTCAACCTTTACTAACACGTCCTCCACTATTCCATAAGCTTGTCTCAATGACTTTTCTGCAAATTGTAATAAGAACAAGGCAGGTTGTACCTCAATGATCCCCAGCTTCTCCATTACAGAGAGTGGCATAAGATTTATCCCTGACCCTAGATCACATAGAGCCTTTTCAAAGGTCTTGGTGCCTATGGTACAAGGTATTAAGAACTTGCCAGGATCTTGTCTTTTTTGAGGTAAAA
>NC_029777.3:37545748-37546159 GCF_000817695.3 Arachis duranensis | reverse complement strand
TCTTCATCCTCTTCAGAGGAAGAATAGTCTTCAGAGCTCATGAATGGCAGAAGGAGATTTAATAGAATCTCTATAGTCTCTGTATGAGTCTCAGATTCCTTTGGATCCTTAATAGGAAACTCCTTCTTGCTTGAAGGACGTCCCAGGAGGTCTTCCTCACTAGGATTTTCGTCCTCCTCCTCCCTTGTGCATTCGACCATATTGATTATATCAATGGCCTCGCACTCTCCTTTTGGATTCTCTTCTGTATTGCTTGGGAGAATACTATAAGGAGTTTCAATGACTTTCTTACTCAGCTGGCCCACTTGTGCCTCCAGATTTCTAATGGAGGACCTTGTTTCACTCATGAAACTGAAAGTGGCCTTTGACAGATCAGAGACTAGATTGGCTAAATTAGAAGTGTTTTGTTCA
>NC_029777.3:37542411-37545498 GCF_000817695.3 Arachis duranensis | reverse complement strand
TGTCTCTTACAGCAAAAGGGAAAAGCATGAGCCTGTAGACTTCAGGATCTATTCCATTAGTCTTAATAGTCTTATAGATCTGCAAGAACTCAGTTAAAAACTGGTAAGGATCTTCAGATGGAAGTCCATAAAACTTGCAGTTTTGTTGTATTAAGGCAACTAGCTGAGGTTTCAGCTCAAAATTATTGGCTCCAATGGCAGGAATGGAGATGCTTCTTCCATCAAATTTGGACGTTGGCTTTGTGAAGTCACCAAGCATTCTCCTTGCATTATTATTATTTTTGGTTGCCATCTCCTTCTCTTGTTCTAATGTTTCTGAAAGGTTACCTTTAGATTGTTGTAACTTAGCTTCTCTTAATTTTCTCTTCAGAGTCCTTTCAGGTTCTGGATCAATTTCAACAAGAGTGCCTTTATCATTGTTCCTGCTCATATGAAAGAGAAGAAAACAAGAAAAGAAAGAGGAATCCTCTATCTCACAGTATAGAGATTCCTTTATGAAAGTAGAAGAAGAAAGAGGAGAAGAATGAAGAAGAGCGGGTTCGGATATTTAGATGGAGAGAGGTGAAGAGAAGTGTTAGTAATTGAATAATTAAATAGAATAAGAGAGAAGAGATAGAAAATTCGAAAATAATTTTAAAAAAAAAGTTAGTAATTTTCGAAAATTAGAAATAAGATAAGATTAAAATTAAAATTTAAAACAAAAAGAATTTTAGAAAAAGAGATGAGATATTTTCGAAAATTAGAGAGGGAAAAGTAGTTAGGTGGTTTTGAAAAAGATAAGAAACAAACAAAAAGTCAACGAGTTAGTTGAAAAAGATATTAAAATCAAATTTGAAAAGATAAGAAGATAAGAGGTTAGATAAGATATTTTGAAATCAAATTTTGAAAAAGATAAAATTTTTGAAAAAGATAAGATAAAAGATAAAAAGATATGTTTGAAAAAAATTTAATTTTTAAAATTACTTAACTAACAAGAAACTAAGAGATAAGATTCTAGAACTTAAAGATTGAACCTTTCTTAACAAGAAGGTAACAAACTTCAAATTTTTGAATCAATCACATTAATTGTTAGTGTAATTTCAAAAATATGATATAAAGATAAGAAAAAGATTTTGAAAATAATTTGAAAAATATTTTTGAAATTTTTCGAAAAAAGGCAAAAGAAATGGAAAAGATATGTTTTTTTTTTTGAAAAAGATTTTGAAAAGATAAGATTTTTAAAATTGAAAATTTGACTTGACTTGTAAGAAACAACTAATTTTAAAATTTTTTGACTAAGTCAACTCAAATTTTCGAAAATTATGAGAAAAATAAGGAAAAGATATATTTTTTTATTTTTTAATATTTTAATAATGAGAGAGAAAAACACAAACATGACCCAAAACATGAAAATTTTGGATCAAAACACAAGATGCATGCAAGAACACTATGAATGTCAAGATGAACACCAAGAACACTTTGAAGATCATGATGAACATCAAAAATATAATTTTGAAAAATATTTTATGCAAAGAAAACATGCAAGACACCAAACTTAGAAATTTTTAATGCTTGGACTCTAACAAACAAAAAATGCATATGAAAAACAACAAACAACACAAAACAAGAAAATATCAAGATCAAACAAGAAGACTTGTCAAGAACAACTTGAAGATCATGAAGAACACTATGAATGCATGGAATTTTCGAAAAATGCAAGAAAAAATTTTTAAAGCATGCAATTGACACCAAACTTAAAAATTGACTCAAGACTCAAACAAGAAACACCAAATATTTTTTATTTTTATGATTTTCTAATTTTTTTTGGATTTTTATTAATTTTTTTCGAAAATAAATTTTGGAAAAATGAAAAAGAAAAAAAAGAAAAAAAATAAATTTTGAAAAAGATTTTTGAAAAGAAAATTACCTAATCTGAGCAACAAGATGAACCGTCAGTTGTCCAAACTCGAACAATCCTCGGCAACGGCGCCAAAAACTTGGTGGACAAAATTGTGATCAAAGAGTTCCAGGCACTATTAGAGAAGCTCACAACTCCATTCAACTTAACCAGCAAGTGTACTGGGTCATCCAAGTAATACCTTACGTGAGTAAGGGTCGATCCCACAGAGATTGTTGGTATGAAGCAAGCTATGGTCACCTTGTAAATCTCAGTTAGGCAGATTAAATGGTTATGGTTTTTGAAAATTAATAATAAATAGAAAATAAAAAGGGATAGAAATACTTATGTAAATCAATAGTGGGAATTTCAGATAGGCATGTGGAGATGCTAGAATCCTTTCGAATCTCTACTTTCTTATTACTTTCATCCAATTCTTCTTACTCCTTTCCATGGCAAGCTGTATGTAGGGCATCACCACCATCAATGGCTACTTTTAATCCTCTCGGGAAAATGGTCCTATGCGCTGTCACTGCACGGCTAATCGTCTGGAGGCATCACCCTTGGTTGATGGCTACATCCATCCTCTCAGTGAAAATGGTCCAAATGCTCTGTCACAGCACGGCTAATCATCTGTCGGTTCTCAATCAGGTTGGAGTAGATTTCCTTGATTCTTTTGCGTTTGTCATCACGCCCAGCCTTCAGGAGTTTGAAGCTCGTCACAGTCATTCAATACCAGAATCCTACTCGGAATACCACAGACAAGGTTAGACTTTCTGGATTCCCAGGATCCTATAGGAATACCACAGACAAGGTTAGACTTTTCGGATCCCCGTGAATGCTGCCATTTATCTAGCTTATACCACGAAGATTCTGTTGGGGAATCTAAGAGATATGCGCCCGGCCTAAAGTAGAACGGAAGTGGTTGTCAGTCACGCGCGTTCATAAGTGAGAATGATGATGAGTGTCACGGATCATCACATTCATCAAGTTGAAGTGCAATGTATATCTTGGAATAAGAATAAAAGAGAATTGAATAGAAAGTAATAGTAATTGTATTGAAACTTGAGGTACAGCAGAGCTCCACACCCTTAATCTATGGTGTGCAGAAACTCCACTGTTGAAAATACATAAGTGAAAGGTTTAGGCATAGCCGAATGGCCAGCCCCCTAAAACATGATCAATAGCCTCCTAAGATGAAGAATAAAACG
>NC_029777.3:37537436-37542201 GCF_000817695.3 Arachis duranensis | reverse complement strand
TTGGAGTTGAACTCCAAGTTATAACGTGTTTTGGGCGTTCAACTCCGGATCATGACGTTTTTCTGGCGTTTAACTCCAGATAGCAGCATGTACTTGGCGTTCAACGCCAAGTTACGTCGTCAATTTCCGAATAAAGTATGGACTATTATATATTGTTGGAAAGCTCTAGATGTCTACTTTCCAACGCCGTTGAGAGCGCGCCAATTGGAGTTCTGTAGCTCCAGAAAATCTATTTCGAGTGCAGGGAGGTCAGATTCCAACAGCATCAGTAGTCCTTTTGTCAGCCTTTTTCAGAGTTTTGCTCAAGTCCCTCAATTTACGCCAGAAATTACTTGAAATCACAGAGAAACACACAAACTTATAGTAAAGTCCAGAAATGTGAATTTAACATAAAAACAAATGAAAACATCCCTAAAAGTAGCTTGAACTTACTAAAAACTACCTAAAAACAATGCCAAAAAGCGTATAAATTATCCGCTCATCACCCTACATACATCTTGCCATGGAAGGAGCCTTGCATGTTTGAAAGTGAGGAAGCATTATGTTACAGGAATTCAGTAGACAAAGCATCTCCAAAACACCAACATATTCTCCATTATTGAGTAACAATTACTTATTCCAAACTCTTTCACTTTTTACAATTAAATTCAAAGAGCCTTATTGGTATCCTGACTAAGATTAATAAGATAACCATAGCTTACTTTATACCAACAATCTCCGTGGGATCGACCCTTACTCACGTAAGGTATTACTAGGACGACCCAGTGCACTTGCTGGTTAGTTGTGCGGATTGCAAAAGTGTGATTGCAATTTCGTGCACCAAGACTCTACAAAAGATATCTTGATCTCTAGTGTCTTGAGATAGTCCGTAAAGTGGACAAACTGTTTATCTTTTTCTGCTTGACGGAGTTTCTGAGGAAACGGCATCCTTGCCCTGTATTCATCAACCTTAGTTGACGTAGGTTGAATGCCAATAGAAATGGAAGTAGGGTTAGTGGCTTGCTTAGGAGGGTTTTATCAGCACTTGTTTGTGTCTGACTATCCCTGCTTGGGCATTCAACGCCCTTGTTGCACCTTTCCTGGCATTCAACGCCAGGAGTGCTGCCCCCTTCTTGGCGTTGAATGCCAATGACATTCCTCTCTGGGCGTTTAACACCCTTAGAGGTGTCTTGGACTGCAATCTGGTTATCCTCTGTTAGCTTTTCCTCTCATGGTCTCTTGTTGTTCTAAGGTTGGGTGTTTAATGTTTTCCCACTCCTCAATTGAATAGCCTGACAGTCCTCTTTTATCTGTTTCGATAATTGCTACCTCATTTGACTCAGCTGTGCTTTTACATTCCTGTTGGAAATCTGAGTTTCTCGCAAAGCCTCTTGCAATTCCAACAACTGCTGTGCAAGGGCATGTAGTTGCTGAGTCAATAAGCCATTTTGTTTTAGAGGATTAGATTCAGTAGATACTGCCTTAACTTCTCCTTTTATGGAAGTCTCATCAACCGAGTACAGATGCTGGTTTGTGGCAACTGTCTCAATAAATTTGTGAGCCTCTTCAATTATTTTTTTCATATGTAGAGAACCACCAGCAGAGTGGTCTAGAGACAACCTAGCCATGTCTGTTAGGCCGTAATAAAATATGTCTAATTGAACCCATTCTGAAAATATTTCAGTGGGCCATTTCCGTAGTATTCTTCTATACCTCCCCCAGGCATCATGAAGAGACTCATTATTCTCTTGCTTGAAGCCTTGGATGTCTAGGCTTAATTGGGTTAACTTCCTTGGGGGAAAGCCATGTTTTCAAACTAGATTTGAGTTGGTTATCTAACCACCTATTTGCTTGATCTCTTACAGTAAAGGAAAAGAGTAGCAGTTTGTAGACATCCTGATCCACCCCCTCAGTGTGTACTATGTTAGCAATTTCTAAGAAATTTGCCAGGAACTCAGTAGGCTCTTCCTGTGGAAGTCCAGAGTATTGGTAGTTTTGCTGTACCAGAGTAATGAGCTGAGGGTTTAGCATAAAATTACTTGCTCTAATGGGGGGTATAATGATACTTCTTCTATAGAAGTCAGGAGTGGGGGCCGTATAGGACCCCAAAGTTCTTCTGAACTGCTCATTCCCATTTGGGTCCATGGTGAAGGAAGGAAGGAAAATTCGAATAATAAGAAATAAAAAGTGAAATTAAAATTAAAATAATTTTGTTTTTATTTTATTTTATTTATTTAATTCAAAAAACAAGAAGGAAATTAAAAGGGAAGATTAGAAACTTTAGCTGTCTTAGCTTTTAATTAACTAAAAAGAATTGAAAATTAATTGAGATTTTAAAAGTGGTTTTTGAAAAATAGAAGAGACAGAAATTAGTTAAGAAGTTTTGACAAAGAGGGAAGAGAAAAGAGGGTATTAAATCGATACCAAACTTTTAAAATTAAAATAAGATAAAGCAAGTAACTAATTAAGAAAGTTTTGAAAATAAGATAAGATAGTAGAATTGAAAAAGACTTGATTAAAAATTTTGAAATTTAAAATTGGAAAGAAAAAGTCAACAAGATAAGATAAGAATTGAAAAGATTTGAAAAAGATTTGATTTTGAATTTTGAGGTTGAAACAAGATAAGATAAAGATTTGAAAATAAGTTGAAAAGATAAGATATGGTGAAGATTTAAAAAAGATTTGAAAAGATAAGATTCAAAATTTAAAATTTAAACTTTACTAACAAGAAAACAATTAAACTTAAAATTTTTTAAATCAAGATAAGAAAAGAAACAAAATTTTCGAAAATTTGAATAAAGATAGAAAAGATAATTTTTTTATTTTTCGAATTAATGAAGAAAGAGAAAAATAACCAAAAGACACCAAACTTAAAATTTTTTTATCAAAGACACTATTTAAAGAAAAACAACTAAAAGACACCAAACTTAAAAATTTTAAGATCCAACCAAGAAAAGAAACAAGAACAACTTGAATACCAAGAAGAACACTTAAGAGCAATTTTCGAAAATTTTAAAGAAAAGATAAACACACAAGAGACACCAAACTTAAAAATTGACACTAGATTCAACCAAAAGACAAAGAAAACATGGATTTTGAAAAAGTTTTTCAAAAAGAAATCAAAAGACAGAATTAAAAGAACTATTAAACCTTAAAGTACCTAATCTAAGCAAGAAGATAGTCTGGTAGTTTGTCAAACTCGAACAATCCCTAGCAACAGCTTCAAAAACTTTGTGCACGAAATTGACTCTGCAATATTCCCACAAATAGACCGGCAAGTGCACCGGGTCATCCAAGTAATACCTCAGGTGAGTGAGGGTCGATCCCACGGAGATTGTCGGATTGAGTAAGTAATGGCTATCTTGTAGATCTTAATCAGACAAATAGAAAATATAGTTGTTGTGGAAAAATGCATAAAAACAGAATAAAGATAGAATTACGTAATTGGTGTGAAATCAGTGATAAGAGAATGGTTGAAGCTTCGGAGATGCTTCCTCCTTCTGGATCAACTTTTCTCACTGTCTACTTCAACTTCTGATAATTCATTCTATGGCAGGCTGTAAGTGACTAACGCCAGGTCAGTGGTCATCCAATCTGAACGGGGTGAAGCCACGAGTTGGTATCCATATCCGTTGAGAAGGCGCCATTTGGACTTCTTTAGCTCCATAAATGCTCCTTTGAGTGCATGGAGGTCAGAATCTAACAGCATCTACAGTCCTTTTTCTGTCTCTGAATCAAACTTTTCCAAAGTTCCTTAATTTCAGTCAGAATTTACCTAAAATTATATGAAAACACACAACCTATGAAAATATAATAAAACTTAAATGTGAATTTTCCAAAGTTCCAAAGTTCCATAAATGTGAATTTTGCACTAAAACCTATGAAAATATAATAAAACATAAACAAAACATAACAAAAACTATCTGAAAATGATGCCAAAAAGCATATAAAATATTCGCTCATCAGGAGGCAACCCAACCATAAATATCATACAGTATTTTCCCCTTTTCTTTTTTTATTTCTATTTTTTTAGTTTGATTTCATATTATTTTATTTTCTATTGTTTTTTATAATCTTCTAACTTTTCTGGACTTTACTATGATTTTTTGTGTTTTTCTGTGATTTCAGATATTTTCTGGCAGAAATTGAGGGACCTGAGCAAAAATCTGATTCAGAGGCTGAAAAGGACTGCAAATGCTGTTGGATTCTGACCTCCCAGCACTCGAAGTGGATTTTCTGGAGCTATAGAAGTCCAATTGGCGCACTTTTAACTGCGTTAGAAAGTAGACATCCTGGGCTTTCCAGCAATATATAATAGTCTATACTTTTCCCGAGATTTGATGGCCCAAACCGGCGTTCCAAATCAGCTCAAAACTGTCCGGTGTTAAACGCCGGAACTGGCACAAGAATGGGAGTTAAACACCCAAACTGGCACAAAAGCTGGCGTTTAACTCCAAGAGAAGTCTCTACACGAAAATGCTTCAATGCTCAGCCCAAGCACACACCAAGTGGGCCCGGAAGTGGATTTTTATGTCATTTACTCATCCTTGTAAACCCTAGGCTACTAGTTCTCTACAAATAGGACCTTTTACTATTGTATTCTCATCGGGGTAGCTATCTTTAGTCTTATGCTATCTTAGATCATGGAGGCTGGCCTCACGGCCATGCCTAGACCTTGTTCTTATGTATTTTCAACGGTGGAGTTTCTACACACCATAGATTAAGGTGTGGAGCTCTGCTGTACCTCAAGTATTCATGCAATTACTATTGTTCTTCTATTCAATTC
>NC_029777.3:37534366-37537037 GCF_000817695.3 Arachis duranensis | reverse complement strand
CCGTTGCCGGGGATTGTTCGAGTTTGGACAACTGACGGTTCATCTTATTGCTTAGATTAGGTATTTTTCTTCAGAGTTCTTAAGAATGAATTCTAGTGTTTCAAGGTGATGTTCTTATCATCACCAAAGATGATTGATTTTCATCAATTTAGCTCTTGAATGCAATGTTCTGCTGAAGCTTGGCTAGCCATGTCTAATTCCTTTAGACTGAAGCTTTAGACTAACATTGCATGATTCCTGGAATTCTCATTAAGAATTTTGATATCTTTATTTTCTTTTCCACTTAATTTTCGAAAAAACCAAAAAAATTACAAAATCATAAAAAAACCAAAAATATTTTATGTTTCTTATTGAGATACTAGTCTCATTTTAAGTTTGGTGTCAATTGCATGTTTCTGTTCTTCTTGCATTCATGCATGTGTCTTCATTAATCTTCAAGTTGTTCTTGATGATTTCCTTGTTTTTGATCTTTAAATTCTCTTGTCTTGAGTGTTTTTTTGTTTTTCATATGCATTCTCAACTTGTTAGTGTCAGTAGTATACAAACTTCTAAGTTTGGTGTCTTGCATGCATTGTCTATTTGATTTTAGTTTCATTT
This sequence comes from Arachis duranensis, assembly GCF_000817695.3. Taxonomy (NCBI): domain Eukaryota; kingdom Viridiplantae; phylum Streptophyta; class Magnoliopsida; order Fabales; family Fabaceae; genus Arachis; species Arachis duranensis. Next base: position 37,536,440 of record NC_029777.3, on the reverse strand, counting down.
TGATTATTCCTCATTATTAAAAATCCAAATAAATTTTAATTTGTGTCTTTTCAAGTCAATAATACAGAGAATTGAAGATTCAGAACATACAGCAGAGGAATTACACAGAAAAAACTGGGCTTAAATGCCAGAATGTGCACCATTCTGGGCGTTTAACGCCAGGATGGCACAAGAGGGAAGATTTTGTTTTTAATGCCAATTTTTTTCAAGTTTTCAAAATTTTTCAAAATCAAATCTTTTTCAAATCAAATCTTTTCAATCAAATCTTTTTCAAAATCAATTTCTTTCCATTTTCAAAAATACTTGCTATCAATTAATGATTTGATTCAACATTTCAAGTATGTTGCCTTTTCTGTTGAGAAAGGTTTAATGTTTGAATCATATCTTTTCTTGTTAGCCAAGTCATTAATTTTCAAAATCAAATCTTTTTAAATTGTGTTTTTCAAATCATATCTTCTCAATCACATCTTTTTAAAAAAAACCATAACTTTTAAATCATATATTTTTAATCACATCTTTTTCAAAATAGTTTTCAATCATATCTTTTTAATTTCTTATTTCAAAATCTTTTTCAAAAATCACTTGATTTCTTTTCCACTCTTAGTTTTCGAAAATCAATTAATCTTTTTCAAAATGTTTTTAAAATCTTTTTAATTTATTTTCAAAAATTTCTTCCCCTCTTCTCACATCCTTCTATTTATGGACTAACACTCTTCCTTAATGCACAATTCGAACTCCATATTTCCTTGATAAGTTCGAATTTTCTACCTCTTCCTTCTATTTTTCGTTTCCTTTGACACATCAAGGAATCTCTATATTGTGACATAGAGGATTCCATATTTTTTTGTTTTCTTCTCTTTCATATGAGCAGGAGCAAAGACAAAAGCATTCTTGTTGAGGTTGACACTGAACCTGAAAGGACCTTGAAGCGAAAGCTAAGAGAAGCTAAAGCACCATTCTCTGTAGAGGACCTAACAGAAATCCTCAAAGAAGAAGACATGGCAGCCGAAAACAACAACAATGCCAACAATGCAAGGAAGGTGTTGGGTGACTTTACTACACCTACTCCCGACTTCTATGGGAGAAGCATCTCTATCCCTGCCATTGGAGCAAACAACTTTGAGCTTAAGCCTCAATTAGTTTTTCTAATGCAACAGAATTGCAAGTTTCATGGACTTCCATTGGAAGATCCTCATCAGTTTCTAGCTGAGTTCTTGCAAATCTGTGACACTGTCAAAACCAATGGGGTTGACCCTGAGGTCTACAGACTTATGCTATTCCCTTTTGCTGTAAGAGACAGAGCTAGGATATGGTTGGACTCACAACCTAAAGAAAGCCTGAACTCTTGGGAAAAGCTAGTCAATGCCTACTTGGCAAAGTTCTTTCTACCTCAAAAATTGAGTAAGCTTAGAGTGGAAGTCCAAACCTTCAGACAAAAGGAAGTTGAATCCCTCTATGAAGCTTGGGAAAGATACAAACAATTGATCAGAAAATGTCCTTCTGACATGCTTTCTGAATGGAGCATCATAGGCATCTTCTATGATGGTCTATCTGAACTGTCCAAGATGTCATTGGATAGTTCTGCTAGAGGCTCTCTTCATCTGAAGAAGACGCCTGCAGAAGCTCAAGAACTCATTGAAATTGTTGCAAATAACCAATTCATGTACACTTCTGAAAGGAATCCTGCGAACAATGGGACGAATCAGAAGAAAGGAGTTCTTGAGATTGATACTCTAAATGCCATATTGGCTCAGAACAAAATATTGACTTAGCAAGTCAATATGATTTCTCAAAGTTTGTCTGGAATGCAAGCTGTACCAGGCAGTACTAAGGACGCTTCATCTGAAGAAGAAGCTTATGATCCTGAGAACCCTTCAATGGAAGAGGTGAACTACATGGGAGAACCTTATGGAAACACCTATAATCCTTCATGGAGAAATCATCCAAATCTCTCATGGAAGGATCAACAGAGACCTCAACAAGGTTTCAACAATAATAATGGTGGAAGAAACACGTTTAGCAATGGCAAGCCTTTTCCATCATCTTCTCAGCAACAGACAGAGAATTCTAAGCA
>NC_029777.3:37533571-37534175 GCF_000817695.3 Arachis duranensis | reverse complement strand
ATACAGAAGAGAATCCAAAAGGAGAGTGCAAGGCCATTAACATGACCTACATGTCCGAATTTGGAGAGGAGGAAGAGGCAGTGAGCACCACTGAGGAATGCCTCAATGGACGTTCACTAGCCTCCAATGAGTTCCCTAATGAGGAACTATGGGAATCTGAGGCTCACACTAAGACCATAAAGATTCCATTGAATTTACTTCTGTCATTCATGAGCTCTGATGAGTATTCTTCCTCTGAAGAGGATGAAGATGTCACTGAAGAGCAAGTTGCCAAGTACCTTGGAGCAATCATGAAGCTAAATGACAAGTTATTTAATAATGAGACTTGGGAGGATGAACCCCCTTTGCTCACCAAAGAGCTGGATAACTTGACTAGGCAGAGATTACCTCAAAAGAGACAGGACCCTGGGAAGTTCTCAACACCTTGTACAGTAGGCACCATGACCTTCAAGAAGGCTCTGTGTGACCTAGGGTCAAGCATAAACCTCATGCCTCTCTCTGTAATGGAGAAGCTAGGGATCTTTGAGGTGCAAGCTGCAAAAATCTCACTAGAGATGGCAGACAATTCAAGAAAACAAGCTTATAGACTTGTAGAGGATGTTCT
>NC_029777.3:37530839-37533448 GCF_000817695.3 Arachis duranensis | reverse complement strand
AGACCCTTCCTAGCCACAGCAAAGGCTGTGATTGATGTTGACAGAGGAGAATTGATCATTCAAGTGAATGAAGAATTCCTTATGTTTTAGGCTCAAGGATATCCCTCTATAACCATGGAGAGGAAGCATGAAGAGCTTCTCTCAAAACAGAGTCAAACAGAGACCCCACAGATAAACTCTAAGTTTGGTGTTGGGAGGACACAACCAACTTCTAAGTTTGGTGTTGAACCCCCACATTCAAACTCTAAGTTTGGTGTTGGGAGGTCTTCTAAGTTTGGTGTTAAACCCCCACATTCAAACTCTAAGTTTGGTGTTGGGAGGTTCCAACATTGCTCTGAGCATCTGTAAGGCTCCATAAGAGCCCACTGTCAAGCTACTGACATTAAAGAAGCGCTTGTTGGGAGGCAACCCAATGTTATATTTATCTATTTTTCCTTTGTTATTTTATGTTTTGTCTAGGTTGATGATCATGGGAAGTCACAAAATCAATTTAAAAAGCAAAAACAGAATGAAAATCAGAAAGAAAAATAGCACACCCTGGAGGAAGAACTTGTTGGCGTTTAAACGCCAGTAAGGGCAGCAAATGGGCGTTTAACGCCCAGTCTGGCACCATTCTGGGCGTTTAACGCCAGAAAGGGGCACCAGACTGGCGTTAAATGCCAGGAAAGGGCAAGGAGCTGGCGTTAAACGCCAGAAATGGGCACCAGCCCAGCGTTTAACGCCAGAATTGGCATAAAGAGCATTTTTGCTTGCCACTTAGTGCAGGGATGAATTTTCTTTGACACCTCAGGATCTGTGGACCCCACAGGATCCCCACCTACCCCACCACTCTCTCTCTTCTTCACCCATTCACCAATCACCTCAATACCTCTTCCCCAAAAACCCCTCACCTATCATTTCTTCTTCTTCTACTCTCTTCTTTCTTCTTTTGCTCGAGGACGAGCAAACCTTTTAAGTTTGGTGTGGTAAAAGCATTGATTTTTTTTCCATAACCATTTATGGCATCCAAGGCCGGAGAAACCTCTAGAAAGAGGAAAGGGAAGGCAAAAGCTTCCACCTCCGAGTCATGGGAGATGGAGAGATTCATCTCAATGGTGCATCAAGACCACTTCTATGAAGTTGTGGCCATGAAGAGGGTGATCCCCGAGGTCCCTTTTAAACTCAAAAAGAGTGAATATTCGGAGATCCGACATGAGATCCGAAGAAGAGGTTGGAAAGTTCTTACCAACCCCATTCAACAAGTCAGAATCTTAATGGTTCAAGAGTTCTATGCTAATGCATGGATCACCAAGAACCATGATCAAAGTGTGAACCCGGACCCAAAGACTTGGCTTACAATGGTTCGGGGAAAATACTTAGATTTTAGTCCGGAAAATGTAAGGTTGGCATTCAACTTGCCCATGATGCAAGGAGATGAACACCCTTACACTAGAAGGGTCAACTTTGATCAAAGGTTGGACCAAGTCCTCATAGACATTTGTGAATAGGGCACTCAATGGAAGAGAGATTCAAGAGGAAAGCCGGTTCAACTGAGAAGGCATGACCTCAAGCCCGTGGCTAGAGGATGGTTGGAGTTTATCCAACGCTCAATCATTCCGACTAGCAACCGGTTCGAAGTTACTATAGACCGGGCTATCATGATTCATAGCATCATGATTGGAGAGGAAGTAAAAGTTCATGAGGTTATATCCCAAGAACTTTATAAGGTAGCGGACAAGTCCTCTACCTTGGCAAGGTTAGCCTTTCCTCATCTCATTTGTCACCTCTGTTATTCAGTTGGAGTTGACATAGAGGGAGACACCCTCATTGATGAGGACAAGCCCATCACTAAGAAAAGGATGGAGCAAACAAGAGACCCCTCTCATCATGAAATCCATGAGATGCCTCAAGGGATGCACTTTCCTCCACAAAACTATTGGGAGCAAATCAATACCTCCCTAGGAGAATTGAGTTCCAACATGGGACAACTAAGGGTGGAGCACCAAGAACATTCCATCCTCCTCCATGAAATTAGAGAAGGTCAAAGAATCATGAGAGAGGAGCAACAAAGGCAAGGAAGAGACATTGAAGAGCTCAAGCACTCCATAAGATCTTCAAAAGGAAGAACAAGCCGCCATCACTAAGGTGGACCCGTTCTTTAATTTCCTTGTTCTTTATTTCCTGTTTTTCAAATTTCCATGCTTATGTTATCTATGTCTATGTCTTATGATCATTAGTGTCTTAGTGTCTATGCCTTAAAGTTATGAATGTCCTATGAATCCATCACCTTTCTTGAATGAAAAATGTTCTTAATAGAAAAAGAGAAGAATTGCATGAATTTTAAATTTTATAACAGATTAATTATTTTGATGTGGTGGCAATATTTTGGTTTATGAATGCATGCTTGAACAGTGCATATGTCTTTTGAATTTGTTGTTCATGAATGTTGGCTCTTGAAAGAATGATGAAAAAGGAGACATGTTACTGAGGATCTGAAAAAATCATAAAAATGATTCTTGAAGCAAGAAAAAGCAGTGAATACAAAAAAAAATAATTTCGAAAAAAAAAGAGAAAGAAATAAAGTTGTGATCCAAAACAAAAAGAGTGTGCTTAAGAACCCTGGACACCTC
>NC_029777.3:37529544-37530662 GCF_000817695.3 Arachis duranensis | reverse complement strand
CATCATACTTAACTAGGAGAATCAATGACACTATCTGGATTCTGAGTTCCTAAAGAAGCCAATCATTCTGAATTTCAAAGGATAGAGTGAGATGCCAAAACTATTCAGAGGCAAAAAGCTAAAGCCCCGCTCATCTAATTAATACTAATCTTCATAGATGTTTCTGGAGTTCATTGCATATTCTCTTCTTTTTATCTTATTCGATTTTCAGTTGCTTGGGGACAAGCAACAATTTAAATTTCGTGTTGTAATGAGCGGATAATTTATACGCTTTTTGGCATTATTTTTAGTATGTTTTTAGTATATTTTAGTTAGTTTTTAGTATATTTTTATTACTTTTTAAGCAAAATTCACATTTCTGGACTTTAATATGAGTTTATGTGTTTTTCTATGATTTCAGGTATTTTTTGGCTGAAATTGAGGGACCTGAGCAAAAATCTGATTTTTTCTGTGATTTCAGGTATTTTCTGGCTGAAATTGAGGGACCTGAGCAAAAATCTGATTTAGAGGCTGAAAAGGACTGCAGATGCTGTTGGATTCTGACCTCCCTACACTCGAAGTGGATTTTCTGGAGCTACAGAAGTCCAATTGGCGCGCTCTTAAATGCGTTGGAAAGTAGACATCCTGGGCTTTCCGGAAATATATAATAGTCCATACTTTGCTCGAGATTTGATAGCCCAAACCGGCGTTCCAAATCAGCTCAAAACTGCCCGGCGTTAAACGCCGGAACTGGCACAAGAATGGGAGTTAAACGCCCAAACTGGCACAAAAGCTGGCGTTTAACTCCAAGAAAAGTCTCTACACAAAAATGCTTCAATTCTCAGCCCAAGAACACACCAAGTGGGCCCGGAAGTGGATTTTTATGTCATTTACTCATCCTTGTAAACCCTAGGCTACTAGTTCTCTACAAATAGGACCTTTTGCTATTGTATTCTCATCGGGGTAGCTATCTTTAGTCTTATGCTATCTTAGATCATGGGGGCTGGCCTCACGGCCATGCCTAGACCTTGTTCTTATGTATTTTCAACGGTGGAGTTTCTACACACCATAGATTAAGGTGTGAAGCTCTGCTGTACCTCGAGTATTAATGCAATTACTATTGTTCTTCTATTCAATTC
>NC_029777.3:37523710-37524761 GCF_000817695.3 Arachis duranensis | reverse complement strand
CTGAATCACTTTTACCCTCCAAAGAGGATGACACAGCTAAGGCTGGACATCCAAGGCTTTAAACAAGAGGATAATGAATCCCTTTACAATGCCTGGGAAAGATATAGAGGTATGCTAAGAAAATGCCCCTCTGAAATGTTTTCAGAGTGGGTACAGTTAGACATCTTCTACTATGGGCTTACAGAAAAAGCTCAGATGTCTTTAGACCACTCAGCTGGTGGATCTATACACATGAGGAAGACAATTGAAGAAGCTCAAGAGCTTATAGACATTGTTGCTAGAAACCAATATTTGTATTCTAGCAATGAGTTCTCTCCAAAAGAGGAAGTCATGGCAGTAGTCAATGACCCTAATCCTCAAGAACAGATAATTGAGCTTAATCAACAATTGCTCCTGATGACAGAACATTTAGCAGACTTTAAAGAGATGCTCCATGAAACTAAAGTTGCTAACAAGAGCATAGAACTGCAGTTGAAGCAAGCAAAACAGCAAATATCCAAACAGATAACAGAGGAATGTCAAGCAGTTCAACTGAGGAGTGGGAAGACACTGAATAACACTGCTCAGAAGAGCAAAAAGCCAAACAAGAACAATTGACAGAGGACAACCAAACCACTGTGCAAAATCCCTCTGAGGACAGTAAGAGCCCAGAGAGGAATGTTATTGGCGTTCGAAGGCCAGAAAGGGAAGGAAAGCTGGCGTTGAACGCCCATTCCTTGCCCAGTTCTGGCGTTCAAACGCCAGAAAAGGGGGAAAAGTTGGCGTTAAACGCCCAATTTCCTCCCAATCCTGGTGTTCAGACGCCTAGGGAGAATCAGACACCTGAGAGTGCTGACAGTAATCCCTCTAACAAGGCTTCTTCAACCACTTCTGTAAGGAATAAACCTGCAGCATCTAAGGTTGAAGAATATAAAGCCAAGATGTCTTATCCTCAAAAACTCCGCCAAGCGGAACAGGATAAGCAATTTGCCCGCTTTGCAGACTATCTAAGGACTCTTGAAATAAAGATTCCGTTTGCAGAGGCACTTGAGCAAATACCTTCTTATGCTAA
>NC_029777.3:37522419-37523332 GCF_000817695.3 Arachis duranensis | reverse complement strand
CCATTAAATACCCATCAGGCATAATTGAGGACATGATTGTCAAGGTTGGGCCATTTGCCTTTCCCACTGACTTTGTAGTGCCGGAAATGGAGGAGCACAAGAGTGTAACTCTCATTCTAGGAAGACCTTTCCTAGCAACTGGACGGACCTTCATTGATGTCCAAAAAGGGGAATTAACCCTGAGAGTCAATGAGGATGAGTTCAAGTTGAATGTTGCCAAAGCTATGCAGCATCCAGACACATCAAATGACTGCATGAGCACTGATATTATTGACTCTTTGATGGAGGAGGTCAATATGACTGAAAGTCTTGAATCAGAGCTAGATGACATCTTTAAAGATGTTCAGCCTGATCTAGAGGAACTAAAGGAAATAAAAGAAATTCTGAAAATTCCTCAAGAAGAAGATAAACCTCCTAAACCAGAGCTCAAGCCACTACCACCATCCCTGAAATATGCATTTTTGGGAGAAGGTGACACTTTTCCAGTGATCATAAGCTCTGCTTTAAATCCACAGGAAGAGGAAGCACTAATTCAAGTGTTAAGGACACACAAGACAACTCTTGGGTGGTCCATAAGTGATCTTAAGGGCATTAGCCCAGCAAGATGCATGCACAAGATCCTATTGGAGGATGATGCTAAGCCAGTGGTTCAACCACAAAGGCGGCTAAATCCAGCCATGAGGGAGGTGGTGTAGAAAGAGGTCACTAAGTTACTAGAGGCTGGGATTATTTATCCTATTTCTGACAGCCCCTGGGTGAGCCCTGTCCATGTTGTCCCCAAGAAGGGAGGCATAACAGTGGTTCATAATAAAAAGAATGAACTGGTTCCTACAAGAACAGTTACAGGGTGGCGTATGTGTATTGACTACAGAAGGCTCAATACAGCCACCAGGAAGAATCATTTTCCTTTACC
>NC_029777.3:37520716-37521855 GCF_000817695.3 Arachis duranensis | reverse complement strand
GAGTTACTTGCAGTGGTTTATGCCATTGACAAGTTCAGATCTTATTTAGTAGGATCAAAAGTGATTGTGTACACTGACCATGCTGCTCTTAAATATCTACTCACAAAGCAGGATTCAAAACCAAGGCTCATAAGATGGGTGTTGCTTCTGCAAGAGTTTGATAAAGAAATAAGAGACAGAAAAGGGACAGAAAATCAAGTAGCTGATCACCTGTCCCGGATAGAACCAGTAGCAGGAGCATCCCTCTCTCCTACTGAGATCTCTGAAACCTTTCCGGATGAGCAATTATTTGCTATTCAGGAAGCTCCGTGGCTTGCAGACAGTGCAAACTATAAGACTCAAGGTTCTCCTTTTGTAACCATGGAGAGGAAGCATGAAGAGCTTCTCTCAAAACAGAGTCAAACAGAGCCCCCACAGTCAAACTCTAAGTTTGGTGTTGGGAAGTCACAACCAAACTCTAAGTTTGGTGTTGGGAGGTTCCAACATTGCTCTAAGCCTCCGTGAGGCTCCATGGGGGCCCACTGTCAAGCTACTGACATTAAAGAAGCGCTTGTTGGGAGGCAACCCAATGTTATATTTATCTAATTTCCCTTTGTTATTTTATGTTTTCTGTAGGTTGATGATCATGGGAAGTCACAAAATCAATTGAAAAAGCAAAAATAGAATGAAAAACATAAGGAAAAATAGCACACCCTGGAGGAAGACCTTGCTGGTGTTTAAACGCAGTAAGGGCAGCAAATGGGCGTTTAACGCCCAGTCTGGCACCATTATGGGCGTTTAACGCCAGAAAGGGGCACCAGACTGGCGTTAAATGCCAGGAATGGGCACCAAGCTGGCGTTAAACGCCAGAAATGGGCACCAGCCCGGTGTTTAACGCCAGAATTGGCATAAGGAGCATTGTTGCTCGCCACTTGGTGTAGGGATGACTTTTCCTTGACACCTCAGGATCTGTGGACCCCACAGGATCCCCACCTACCCCACCACTCTCTTTCTTCTTTTCCAATCACCTCAACACCTCTTCCCCAAAAACCCTTCACCTATCCAATCCCATCTTTCTCTTCACCACTCACATCCATCCTTCATAAAACCCCACCTACCTCACCATTCAAATTCAAACCACTTTCCCTCCCAAACCCACC
>NC_029777.3:37519418-37519689 GCF_000817695.3 Arachis duranensis | reverse complement strand
GCTTTTTGGCATTGTTTTTAGTATGTTTTTAGTATGATCTAGTTAGTTTTTAGTATATTTTTATTAGTTTTTAGTTAAATTCACTTTTCTGGACTTTACTATGAGTTTGTGTATTTTTCTGTGATTTCAGGTATTTTCTGGCTGAAATTGAGGGTTCTGAGCAGAAATCTGATTTAGAGACTGAAAAGGACTGCAGATGCTGTTGGATTCTGACCTCCCTGAACTCGAAGTGGATTTTCTAGAGCTACAGAAGCCCAATTGGCACGCTCTC
>NC_029777.3:37516895-37519361 GCF_000817695.3 Arachis duranensis | reverse complement strand
TGGAAAGTAGACATTCTGGGCTTTCCAGCAATATATGATAGTCCATACTTTGCCCAAGATTTGATGGCCCAAACCGGCGTGGCAAATCAGCCTCAGAAATTCCAGCGTTTAACGCTGGAACTGGCATAAAACTTGGAGTTAAACGCCCAAACTGGCATGAAAGTTGGCGTTTAACTCCAGAAAAGGTCTCTACACGAAATTGCTTCATTGCTCAGCCCAAGCACACACCAAGCGGGCCCGAAAGTGGATTTTTAAGTCATTTACTCATCTCTGTACACCCTAGGCTACGAGTTTACTATTAATAGGATCTTTTGACATTGTATCTGTACCTCATGACACTTTACACGTTTTCTTTGTGTATCTTCCACAGCATGAGTCTCTAAACCCATGGTTGGGGGTGAGGAGCTCTGCTGTGTCTTGATGGATTAATGCAATTACTACTGTTTGCTTCAAACTCCTGAGGGCGGGGCGTTAGTGACAGACGCAAAAGAATCGTTGGATTCTATTCCGGCCTGACCGAGAACCGACAGATGATTAGCCATGCTGTGACAGAGCATAGGAACATTTTCACTGAGAGGATGGGAGGTAGCCATTGACAACGGTGAAACCCTACATACAGCTTGCCATGGAAGGAGCCTTGCGTGTTTGAAGAAGAAGACAGTAGGAAAGCAGAGATTCAGAAGATGGAGCATCTCCAAAACCTCAACCTATTCTCCATCACTGCAATTCAAGTACCTGTCTTATGTTCTTTTGCTTTTTACAATCAATCCTGATAATTTCTGATATCCTGACTAAGATTTACAAGATAACCATAGCTTGCTTCAAGCCGACAATCTCCGTGGGATCGACCCTTACTCACGTAAGGTATTACTTGGACGACCCAGTGCACTTGCTGGTTAGTTGTGCGGAGTTGCAAAAGTGTGATTGCAATTTCGTGCACCAATCCACCCCCTAATGGGCGTTAAATGCCTATTCCTGAAATTGGACACCAAGCTCAGCCCATGTACTCAACCAAGGAGGGCCTGATAGTGGACTTTCAAACCTTTAGTCTAGTCTATCATACTTTTGTACTTCTTAGCTATTAGGTTATTATAAATAGAACAAATATCACCACTATTAGAGATCTTTGCCCCTTTTCACCTTTTACTCTTACTTTCTGTAAGCTATGAGCAACTAAACCTCCTAAGTTAGGGTTAGAATCTCTGCTGATTCTCATTGATTAATAATATTACTGTTTCTATTTCAATATATCTGATTTTATTCTCTTATGCATTCTCGTTCTTCATCTCATGAATTGTGGATGAACCGTGATATTCATCCTTGTTCTACTTGGGTTGCGTGCGAATCCTGACCTAGATAGCATTGAGCTAAAGCTAGAGATTGCATTGTAGATTCCAAGAGTGTACCTGGGCAACTTTGGATATGTGACATAAAATTCTATTGATCATGGGTTACTGATGAGCGGATAATTTATACACTTTTTGGCATTGTTTTTAGTATGTTTTTAATATGTTTTAGTTAGTTTTTAGCATATTTTTATTAGTTTTTAGTTAAAATTCACATTTCAGGACTTTACTATGAGTTTGTGTATTTTTCTATGATTTCAGGTATTTTCTGGCTGAAATTGAGGGACCTGAGCAAAAATCTGATTCAGAGGCTGAAAAGGACTGCAGATGCTATTGGATTCTGACCTCCATGCACTCAAAGTAGATTTTCTGGAGCTACAGAAACCTAATTGGCGCGCTCTTAACGGCGTTGAAAAGTAGACATCCTAGGCTTTCCAGCAATGTATAACAGTCCATACTTTGCCTGAGATTTGATGGCCTAAACCGGCGTTCCAAATCAGCTCAAGAATGCCCGGCGTTAAACGCCGGAACTGGCACAAGAATGGGAGTTAAACGCCCAAACTGGCACAAAAGCTGGCGTTTAACTCCAAGAGAAGTCTCTACACGAAAATGCTTCAATTCTCAGCCCAAGCACACACCAAGTGGGTCCGGAAGTGGATTTTTATGTCATTTACTCATCTCTGTAAACCCTAGGCTACTAGTTCTCTACAAATAGGACCTTTTGCTATTGTATTTTTATCTTTGGATCATTTTAGATCTTTTGATCATCTTTGGACGCCTAGTTCTTAGATCATGGGAGGCTGGCCATTCGGCCATGCCTAGACCTTGTTCTTATGTGTTTTCGACGGTGGAGTTTCTACACACCATAGATTAAGGTGTGGAGCTCTGCTGTACCTCGAGTATTAATGCAATTACTATTGTTCTTCTGTTCAATTCAGCTTATTCTTGTTCCAAGATATTCATTTGCACCCAAGAACATGATGAATGTGATGATTATGTGACACTCATCATCATTCTCACTTATGAACGAGTGCCTGACAACCACTTCTGTTCTATAAGCAAACAAGGCTTGAATGTTTATCTCTTAGATCCCTTAATCGGAATCTTCGTGGTATAAGCT
>NC_029777.3:37513103-37516659 GCF_000817695.3 Arachis duranensis | reverse complement strand
AAAGCATCTCCATACGCTTATCTGAAATTTTTACCAATGAATTACATAAGTATCTCTATCTTTATCTTTATGTTTTATTCATACATCATCCATAACCATTTGAGTTTTCTTGACTAAGATTTACAAGGTGACCATAGCTTGCTTCATACCAACAATCTCCGTGGGATCGACCCTTACTCGCGTAAGGTTTATTACTTGGATGACTCAGTGCACTTGCTGGTTAGTTGTACGAAGTTGTGATAAATAGTTGAGATTACAATTGTGCGTACCATGTTGATGGCGCCATTGATGATCACAATTTCGTGCACCAAGTTTTTGGCGCCGTTGCCGGGGATTGTTTGAGTTTGGACAACTGACGGTTCATCTTGTTGCTTAGATTAGGTATTTATCTTCAGAGTTCTTAAGAATGAATTCTAGTGTTTCAAGGTGATGTTCTTATCATCACCAAAGCTGATTGATTCTCATCAATTTAGCTCTTGAATGTAATGTCCTGTTGAAGCTTGGCTAGCCATGTCTAATCTTTTTAGACTAAAGCTTTAAACTAACATTGCATGATTCCAGCTTTAGACTAACATTGCATGATTCCTGGAATTCTCATTAAGAATTTTGATACCTTTATTTTATTCTCCACTTAATTTTCGAAAAAAAAACCAAAAAAAATTACAAAATCATAAAAACCAAAAATATTGCATGTTTCTTGATAAGTCTAGTGTCTCACGTTAAGTTTGGTGTCAATTGCATGTTTCTGTTCTTATTGCATTCATTCATGTGTCTTAAGTGATCTTCAAGATGTTCTTGATGATTTCCTTGCTCTGATCTTTAAATTCTCTTATCTTGAGTATTTTTGTTGTTTGTCATATGCATTCTCATTTTGTTAGTGTCAGTAGTATACAAACTGCTAAGTTTAGTGTCTTGCATGCATTGTTATTTGATTTTATCATTAAAAATCCAAAAAAATATTTTTAATTTGTGTCTTTTCAAGTCAATAATACAGAGAATTGAAGACTCAGAACATACAGCAGAGGAATTACACAGAAAAAGCTGGGCGTTCAAAACGCCCAGTGAGGAAGACAAACTTGCGTTTAAATGCCAGCCAGGGTGCCTGGCTGGGCGTTTAACGCCCAAAAGGGGTGAGTTTTGGGCGTTAAATGCTAGAATGTGCACCATTCTGGGCATTTAACGCTAGGATGGCACAAGAGGAAAGATTCTGTTTTTAACTCAAATTTTTTTCAAGTTTTCAATATTTTTCAAAATCAAATCTTTTTCAAATGATATCTTTTCAATCATATGTTTTCAAAATCAATTTCTTTCGATTTTCAAAAATACTTGCTAACAATTAGTGATTTGATTCAACAATTCAAGTATGTTGCCTTTTATGTTGAGAAAGGTTTAATGTTTGAATCATATCTTTTCTTGTTAGCCAAGTCATTAATTTTCAAAATCAAATCTTTTTAAATTGTTTTTCAAATCATATCTTCTCAATCACATCTTTTTAAAAACCATAACTTTTCAATCATATCTTCTTGATCACATCTTTTTCAAAATAGTTTTTAATCATATCTTTTTAATTTCTTATTTCAAAATCTTTTTCAAAAATCACTTGATTTCTTTTCCACTCTTAGTTTTCGAAAATCAATTAGTATTTTTCAAAATCTTTTTAAACTCTTTTTAATTTATTTTCGAAAATTTCTTCCCCTCTTCTCACATCCTTCCATTTATGGACTAACATGTACAATTCGAACTCTATCTTTCTAAGTTCGAATTCTTCTACCTCTTCCTTCTATTTTTCTTTTCCTCTGACACCTTCAGGAATCTCTATACTATGACATAGAGGATTCCATATTTTCTTGTTCTCTTCTCTTTCATATGAGCAGGAGCAAAGACAAAAGCATTCTTGTTGAGGCTGACCCCGAACCTGAAAGGACCTTGAAGCGAAAGCTAAGAGAAGCTAAGGCACAACTCTCTGTAGAGGACCTAACAGAAATCTTCAAAGAAGAAGAATCCATAGCAGCCGAAAACCACAACAATGCCAACAATGCGAGGAAGGTGCTGGGTGACTTTACTGCACCTACTCCCGACTTCTATGGGAGAAGCATCTCTATCCCTGCCATTGGAGCAAAAAACTTTGAGCTTAAGCCTCAATTAGTTTCTCTAATGCAACAGAATTGCAAGTTTCATGGACTTCCATTGGAAGATCCTCATCAGTTTTTAGCTGAATTATTGCAAATCTGTAACACTGTCAAGACCAATGGGGTTGACCCTGAGGTCTACAGACTTATGCTATTACCTTTTTCTGTAAGAGAGAGAGCTAGGATATGGTTGGATTCACAATCTAAAGAAAGCCTGAACTCTTGGGAAAAGCTAGTCAATGCCTTCTTGGCAAAGTTCTTTCCACCTCAAAAATTGAGTAAGCTTAGAGTGGAAGTCCAAACCTTCAGACAGAAGGAAGGAGAATCCCTCTATGAAGCTTGGGAAAGATACAAACAATTAATCAGAAAGTGTCCCTCTGATATGCTTTCTAAATGGAGCATCATAGGTATTTTCTATGATAGTCTATCTGAACTGTCCAAGATGTCTTTGGATAGCTCTGCTGGAGGATCTCTTCATCTGAAGAAGACGCCTGCAGAAGCTCAAGAGCTCATTGAAATGGTTACAAATAACCAATTCATGTACACTTCTGAAAGGAATCCTATGAACAATGTGACTAATCAGAAGAAAGGAGTTCTTGAGATTGATACTCTGAATGCCATACTGGCTCAGAACAAGATATTGACTCAGCAAGTTAATTTGATTTCTCAAAGTCTGTCTGGAATGCAAGCTGCACCAGGAAGTACTAAGGACGTTTCATCTGAAGAAGAAGCTTATGATCCTGAGAACCCTTCAATGGAAGAGGTGAATTACATGGGAGAACCCTATGGAAACACCTATAATCCTTCATGGAGAAATCATCCAAATCTTTCATGGAAGGATCAACAGAGACCTCAACAAGGTTTCAACAATAATAATGATAGAAGAAACAGGTTTAGCAATGGCAAGCCTTTTCCATCATCTTCTCAGCAACAGACAGAGAATTCTAAGCAGAACCACTCTGAGTTAGCAACCATGGTCTCTGATCTAATCAAAACCACTCAAAGTTTCATGATTGAAACAAGGTCCTCCATTAGAAATTTGGAGGCTCAAGTGGGTCAGCTAAGCAAGAAAATTACTGAACTCCCTCCTAGTATTCTTCCAAGCAATACAGAAGAAAATCCAAAAGGAGAGTGCAAGGCCATCAACATGGCCGAATTTGGAGAGGATGAAGAGGCAGTGAACACCACTGAGGAGGACCTCAATGGACGCCCACTAGCCTCCAATGAGTTCCTTAATGAGGAACCATGGGAATCTGAGGCTCACACTGAGACCATAGAGATCCCATTAGATTCACTTCTGCCATTCATGAGCTCTGATGAGTATTCTTCCTCTGAAGAGGATGAATATGTCACTGAAGAGCAAGTTGCTAAATACCTTGGAGCAATCATGAAGCTAAATGACAAGTTATTTGGTAATGAGACTTGGA
>NC_029777.3:37511385-37512983 GCF_000817695.3 Arachis duranensis | reverse complement strand
TAGGGTCAAGTGTAAACCTCATGCCTCTCTCTGTAATGGAGAAGCTAGGGATCTTTAAGGTACAAGCTGCAAGAATCTCACAAGAGATGGCAGATAACTCAAGAAAACAAGCTTATGGACTTGTAGAGGATGTTTTGGTGAAAGTTGAAAACCATTACATCCCTGCTGATTTCATAGTCCTAGAGACTGGGAAGTGCATGGATGAATCCATCATCCTTGGCAGACCCTTCCTAGCCACAATAAAGGCTGTGATTGATGTGGACAGAGGAGAATTGATCATTCAAGTGAATGAAGAATCCTTTGTGTTTAAGGCTCAAGGATATCCCTCTGTCACCATGGAGAGGAAGCATGAAGAGCTTCTCTCAAAATAGAGTCAAACAGAGCCCCCACAGTCAAACTCTAAGTCTGGTGTTGGGAGGCCACAACCAACTTCTAAGTTTGGTGTTGGGAGGTTCCAACATTGCTCTGAGCATTTGTGAGGCTCCATGATAGCCCACTGTCAAGCTACTGACATTAAAGAAGCGCTTGTTGGGAGGCAACCCAATCTTATTATATTTATCTATTTTTCTTTTGTTATTTTATGTTTTCTGTAGGTTGATGATCATGGGAAGTCACAAAATCAATTGAAAAAGCAAAAACAGAATGAAAAACAGAAAGAAAAATGGCACACCCTGGAGGAAGATCTTGCTGGCATTTAAACGCCAGTAAGGGTAGCAAATGGGCGTTTAACGCCCAGTCTGGCACCATTCTGGGCATTTAACGCCAGAAAGGGGGCACCAGACTGGCGTTAAACGCCAGAAAAGGGCAAGAACTTGGCGTTAAACGCCAGAAATGGGCACCAGCCCGGTGTTTAATGCCAGAATTGGCATGAAGGGCATTTTTTGCTCGCCACTTGGTGCAGGGATGACTTTTCCTTGACACCTCAGGATCTGTGGACCCCACAGGATCCCCACCTACCCCACCACTCTCTCTCTTCTTCTTCACCCATTTACCAATCACCTCAACACCTCTTCCCCAAAAACCCTTCACCTATCAAATCCCATCTTTCTCTTCACCACTTACATCCATCCTTCATAAAACCCCACCTACCTCACCATTCAAATTCAAATCACTTTCCCACCCAAACCCACCCTCCAATAGCCGAACCCTGCCCCTCTCTTCATCCCTATATAAACCCGTCTTCACTCCTTCATTTTCACACACCCTAAACACTACTTCTCCCCCTTTGGCCAAACCACAAAGCCATTTCCATCTCCTCTATTTCTTCTTCTTCTACTCTCTTCTTTCTTCTTTTGCTCGAGGACAAGCAAACCTTTTAAGTTTGGTGTGGTAAAAGCATTGCTTTTTGTTTTTCCATAACCATTTATGGCATCCAAGGCCGGAGAAACCTTTAGAAAGAGAAAAGGGAAGACAAAAGCTTCCACCTCCGAGTCATGGGAGATTGAGAGATTCATCTCAAGGGTGCATCAATACCACTTCTATGAAGTTGTGGCCTTGAAGAAGGTGATCCCCGAGGTCCCTTTCAAACTCAAAAAGAGTGAATATCCGGAAATCCGACATGAGATCCGAAGAAGAGGTTGGGAAGTTCTTACCAACCC
>NC_029777.3:37510652-37511266 GCF_000817695.3 Arachis duranensis | reverse complement strand
ACCCAAAGAATTGGCTTACAATGGTTCGGGGGAAATACTTAGATTTTAGTCCGGAAAATGTAAGGTTGGCATTCAACTTGCCCATGATGCAAGGAGATGAACACCCTTACACTAGAAAGGTCAACTTTGATCAAAGGTTGGACCAGGTCCTCATAGACATCTGTGAAGAGGGCGCCCAATGGAAGAGAGATTCAAGAGGGAAGCCGGTTCAACTGAGAAGGCATGACCTCAAGCCCGTGGCTAGGGGATGGTTGGAGTTTATCCAACGCTCAATCATTCCCACTAGCAACCGGTCCGAAGTTACTATAGACCGGACCATCATGATTCATAGCATCATGATTGGAGAGGAAGTAGAAGTTCATGAGGTTATAGCCCAAGAACTATATAAGTTAGCGGACAAGTCCTCTACCTTGGCAAGGTTAGCCTTTCCTCATCTCATTTGTCACCTCTGTTATTCAGTTGAAATTGACATAGAGGGAAACATCCCCATTGATGAGGACAAGCCCGTCACTAAGAAAAGGATGGAGCAAACAAGAGACCCCTCTCATCATGAAATCCCTGAGATGCCTCAAGGGATGCACTTTCCTCCACAAAACTGTTGGGAGCAACTGAAC
>NC_029777.3:37510006-37510313 GCF_000817695.3 Arachis duranensis | reverse complement strand
GCCTTAAAGTTATGAATGTCCTATGAATCCATCACCTCTCTTAAATGAAAAATGTTCTTAATTGAAAAAGAGAAGAATTGCGTGAATTTTGAATTTTATAACAGATTAATTACTTTGATGTGGTGGCAATACTTTACATTTCTGAATGTATGCTTAAATAGTGCATATGTCTTTTGAATTTGTTGTTCATGAATGTTGGCTCTTGAAAGAATGATGAAAAAGGAGACATGTTACTGAGGATCTGAAAAATCATAAAAATGATTCTTGAAGCAAGAAAAAGCAGTGAATACAAAAAAAAGAGAAAAAA
>NC_029777.3:37492345-37508664 GCF_000817695.3 Arachis duranensis | reverse complement strand
GACAGATGATTAGCCGTGCCGTGACAGGGTGTGTTGAACATTTTCACTGAGAGGATGGGAGGTAGCCACTGACAACGGTGAAACCCTACATACAGCTTGCCATGGAAAGGAGTAAGAAGGATTGGATGAAGACAGTAGGAAAGCAGAGAGACGGAAGGGACAAAGCATCTCCATACGCTTATCTGAAATTATCACCAATGAATTACATAAGTATCTCTATCTCTATCTTTATGTTTTATTCATACATCATCCATAACCATTTGAGTTTGCCTGACTAAGATTTACAAGGTGACCATAGCTTGCTTCATACCAACAATCTCCGTGGGATCGACCCTTACTCGCGTAAGGTTTATTACTTGGATGACCCAGTGCACTTGCTGGTTAGTTGTGCGAAGTTGTGATAAATAGTTGAGATTACAATTGTGCGTACCATGTTGATGGCGCCATTGATGATCACAATTTCGTGCACCAGTTACTGAGGTCTCTGTGGTGCTAAAGCTAGAATTAGAGAAGTAGCATTCCTTGATCCAAAAGATCCGACCTTATCTGTCGCGTTTTGAGTAGGATCACGAAGGGAAATAGATTGCTTAGGGCTTCACCTTCGGCCATAGTGGGAAGTCATGAGTTAACTTGATGAGAGAACATGAGTTGCTCAGATATGGCGGACTACTATGGTTTAGAAGAGATTAACTTGATGAGAGGACATGAGTTAATTACTTACGGCTGAATCATTCGTTATTGAAGTAGACAGTAAGAAAATTTAATCCGGAAAGAATACACATCTCTGATGAACAGAAAATTGTCTATTGGAAAAGAATTTCACAAATGAAATCTCGTTGCAAGTATAGTTCTAAACCAACAAACAATTCCTTCAATAAAAAATTTGGTTCTCACAAGTAACAAACCCCAATAAAAATAAATCGAAGTATTTAAACCTCGGGTCGTCTCTCAAAAAATTGTAGGGAAGTTTTCTTGTTATTGGTTATGAGTTGTATATTTTGGGGTTTTGAATAAGGAACAAGAAATGTAAATAGAAACTCAAATGATAAAAAGGTCTTGGCAAGGGTTGATGGTTAAGGAACTCTATCCTTATTACTAACCACAATATGATAATTGCAAGGATCAATCTCATTAAGTCATCCTCCAACAAGTGAAGAAAAGTCAAATAAGTCATCTCTCTCCTCACAACACACAACACACGCTGAAAATGGGAATAGGGGGGAGGGGGGAGAACACTCTATCAAGTTCTCTCCCTTGGTTGATTTTCAAACCACCATAACCTTTGATCTAGAGCTCAGATTGCCGCACCATTTGTGGCCACACGTTCACTGCGAAGAGCTCTACAAAACCTGATACTTTATTTATGAGGTAATCCATGAAATAATTTATGTTCTTCATCCCTAAATTTCGAGTTTCATGGAGAAATATATTGAGATTTTAGCCTCTTTGATGTTATAGGACCCAACTCTCTTGAAGAAGAAGAGTAATCTTGTCTCCTTGAACCTTGGGTGTAATAAGATTCTCAATCCTAGTGTAATTTATTGATTTATAATGCTTGGGTATTGTGTTGTGGTGTTTGGGTATAATAATTGTGGCTTAGGTAGTGTGTATGTGAACATTAAAGCTTGATTTAGATTTTGGAAAGCTTGAAAGAGGGCTTTGGTTTGCAAAAATCTGTTCTTAGAGGTGTTGAGACCTTGAGAGCTTGTGAAAAAGTGGTTTGGAAGTGCTCCGGTTGAGCATGGGAAATTGGCTAAGATATGGTCTCGGTTTCCTGTATCTAAAATGTAATGTGGTGTGAAAACTTAGGCTAGAGGCCCTAAGATAGGCATTGAATTGTTGATGTTGTTGAATAGTTGAGATATATGATGTGGTCATATATATGATTATGAATAATGATGCCGTGATGGTGTGATGTATGAGAAAAATGCATGTTGTGATATATGCTTAAAGAATGATTGAGGTTGATTTATGGGTGGAACCGTGTTGATGGTGAGTATGATATTGATTATGTATAATGATGGTTGATTGGAAATGGTATTGTTGGAAATTAGGATGAGGAAGGATGTATGACATGTTAATGTGTTTGAATTATTTAGCCATTTGATTATGATGGGTTAAAGTGGTTGGATGGTGGTTTTGGTGAATTGTGGTAAAGTGTTAATGTGTGAGTTGAGAAGGCTTGATGTTGATTTTGGTATATTTTGGTTTATTTTGAAAAGGGTTGAAAATGGCTTGTTTTGAAAATGGCACCTTGTGGTTTTGTATGAAAATATGGATTTTGGGCATACTTTGATGGGACATAACTTGGACTCCAGATCCCTATTTTGTGCCAAACTTATTTAGAAATGAAATTGAATCCAGGATGTTCATGCCGTTCTAAGAACGGGCGAAAAAAGATTTAAAATGAAGAAGTTATGTCTGTTGGAAGATTGGGGGTTTAATATATGAAATCTGCAGCTTTTTAACTTAGAAAAATTTTTAGCAGAATGCCCCCCACGCATAGGCATGCCTGACGCGTACGCATCATTTTTCAGAAATGCACCATCCACGTGTGCGCATGGCCCACGTGTGCGCGTCGATGCGCTGCACCAAATGCCCAGCCATTTCCCCGCGAGTTGTGCCAGAATTGTACCAGTTTTGTGCGTGGGGTACAAATGCACCCATGCGTACGCGTGGCTGACGCATACGCATCATTTGGCTATTTTTTCATCCATGCGTTCGCGTGAGTGATGTATACGCGTCGATGAACTTTGTGGCCATCCACGTGTGCGCGTGGAGGACGCGTACGCGTGGCCCTGTTTTCATTCCAAAGTTGATTTATTGAGTTTTAAAAGCCAAATTTTATACTTCTAAGCCTCTGATCTCACCCCTTATGTCTTAAATCATTATGATATGCCTAGCAATGAGAAAGGAGATAGGGGATGTGGTAACTTGTGAATGAAGCAAGGGGAAAGTTGTGATCAAAGATGATTATATGAGATACAGAGGATGGCGGTAGAAGTGCCTTATTTGCCATGAGCTGAAGGGCTGTATTTATTGACGAATTGGCTGGTTCTGGATTGAACCATGAGCTGGATGGCTGAGTTTATTGCCAAGTTACAGTGGAGACGTTATTGATTTTGGCTAATTATAATTGCATATATACTTATTGAATGAAATGTGAATGTTGCATATTATACTCCTGCTGGTGGTTGGGAGGTTTGAAGGAATTGGAAAGGGAAGTATTAGCTAGACTGAAGATGTTTAGTCAGTTGCTATTTATGGTTTAGTATGCTTATAAGCTTTGAATTTATCTGGTGGAAGTTCTAGGATTGCCTTTGGCTTTCCCAGGACGTTACATGTTAGATACGTGGGCACTGTTACCATACTAAGAACCTCCGGTTCTCACCCATGCGGATTTTGTGGTTTTCAAATGTAGGACGTGAGGCTTCTCGCTGTAGCATGCTGGAGACTTCTGGATTAGCGAAGATCCTTTGTTCTCAGGACCCTATTTTGGTTTACATGTTTTGTTTAGATACTTTTATCTCTACTAAATAATACAAACTGTGATGACTCCTCTTATAGGAGATTTTGGAGAATAGGTTTTCTGTATTTATGTCCCTTTCCTTTGGGGTTCCTATTTTATTTACATGTATATATTGCTATGCTCGGACCGATTATCTTTGCAACCAAATTTTGAGTTTTGATATTCCTATTTTTGACACTCCTTTGTATATATATAATCTTGCTTTAGCTTATTCCTTTATTCGTTACGGTTTCGATCGGAGTGTTGTGCTTTCGAGTAGTTCGTTCCTATAGAGCTTGAGGGACAGACTGACTATGCTTCTGTGCATTCTCTATATTTGTGTGATGTGCTATTAGTATATCTGCTTGATATAACTGGCATAAACGTTCATGAGCATGCATTTGGGACTTTGAAGCACTAAACTTTCGATATTGAGACTGATCAACTTAATATCGATTGTTTGGTGTGTATAGGAACCAGATGGCACCTCGTGGACGCGGTAGAGGTCGTGGGAGAGGTCGTACTAATCCTCTGAGGCTAAGAGCCAACCTAAATAACCCGGTAGATTTTATGGCAGCATTGGAGAATATGGCAGCTGCTATGCAGGCCACTGCCGAGGCTCTTGGGCAACAGATGAACAACCATAGCAATGACGGAGGTGGACTGCAGGGCCCGATGACACTGAAAAACTTTTTGAAGGTTAATCAACCTAAGTTCAAGGGAACTACTAGCCCGACTGAAGCCGATACCTGGTTTCAGGCTATGGAGTGAGCACTGCAAGCGCAGGTGGTACCTGAAGGGCAGCGTGTTGAGTTTGCTACCTATTTGCTTGCTGAGGAAGCATCGCACTGGTGGCAAGGAGTCCGACGTCTCCTGCAGCAGGGTGATGACTATATCACCTGGGATGCCTTTCGGGAGGAGTTCTATAAGAAGTATTTTCCAACTTCTGCAAGGACGGCCAAGGAACTCGAGTTGCTACAGCTGAAGCAGGGTACTATGTCCGTATCTGAGTATACTGACAAGTTTGAGGAGCTGTTCAGGTTTTCCCGTATGTGTCAGGGGACTCTGGGAGATTATGAGGAATGAAAGTGCATTAAGTATGAAGGAGGACTCCAGAGCGATATCTTCAGTTCAGTGGGACCAATGGAGATTAGGACCTTCTCCGAGTTGGTGAACAAGAGTAGGGTTGTTGAAGAGTATGTAAAGAAGGCGGCTGCGAAGAGGGGAAGTCACAAGGGATCATTCCCACAGAACCGAGGGAAGAGCTTTACACCTAGAGGTCCGTCTTTCAAGCGGGAAGGCTCTTTCAGGAGGCCCAACAACAACAACTCCCATGGGAAAAGGTTTGGGAAGTAGCCTCAGAATGAGAAAGCTTATGCTAGGTATGAAAGTCACCATCCTGGATCCTCGTGCAAGGCCGGGTGGGGCTTGTGCTATTCTTGTGGTAAGGCGGGACATAAGGCCGCAAACTGTCTGTAGAAGCAGAAACAAGATGTAGGAAAAGCACAGCAGACTGGTCAGGTGTTCACCACCTCAGCTATAGGTGCTCAGAGATCTGAGACACTTATCCGAGGTAACTGTGAAATGGCTGGTCAAACTTTAAATGCTTTATTTGATTCGGGAGCAACACATTTATTCATTGCATTCGAGAAAGCTAGTGAGTTAGGCTTGAAGATTGTAGTCTTAGGTTATGACCTACATGTGTATAATGCCACCCATGAAGCCATGATAACTAGGCTAGGATGCCCTCAAGTTGCATTTAGGGTAAAGCAACGTGACTTTGTCCATAATTTTATCTGCTTGCCAATGATCGGTTTTGATCTTATCTTGGGATTGGACTGGTTATCTGAGAACCATGTCCTGCTTGATTATTCTGCAAAATCGGTGTACTTTATGCCAGAAGATACAAAAGGACCGGTTGTATTGAATAGTTATTACTTGAATTCGATGATGGTGAATTATTCGGGGACCGAATGTTAGGGTATCTTGTTGTTAATTGTGGGTGTTTCGGGTGATGATCAAAGATTGGAACAAATTCTGGTTGTGTGTGTTTTCGAAGGTGTTTCCAGACGATATCGAAGAATTTCCACCTAACCGAGAGGTTGAGTTTGCTATTGAGTTGGTGCCTAGGGCTGGACCAATCTCGAGTGCTCCTTATAGGATGTCACCGCTGGAAATGGCCGAGAGAAAGTCTCCGTTAGAGGATTTGTTGGATAAGAACTTTATCCGACCAAGTATTTTTCTGTGGGGAGCGCAAGTGTTACTGGTAAAAAAGAAAGATGGACGTATGCGTCTCTGTGTGGATTACAGGCAGCTGAACAAGGTCACAATAAAGAATAAGTACCCACTGGTGAGGATTGATGATCTCATGGATCAGCTACAAGGAGCTAGGGTTTTTTCTAAGATCGATTTGTGATCTGATTATCACTAGATAAGAGTGAGGGGTGAGGATATCCCTAAGATCACTTTCAGGACTCGTTATGGTCATTACGAGTACACTGTAATGTCTTTTGGGTTGACAAATGCTCCTGCAGTGTTTATGGATTATATGAACAGAGTTTTCTGTCAGTTTATCGATTAATTCGTTGTTGTCTTCATTGATGACATACTAATTTATTCCAAAACTGAAGAAGAGCACGCAGAACACTTGAGGACCGTGTTGCAGATACTAAAGGAAAAGAAACTCTATGTGAAATTGTCTAAATGTGAATTTTGGAAGAGTGAGGTGAAGTTTTTGGGTCACGTGGTGAGTAAGCAAGGGATAGCAGTAGACCCATCCAAAGTGGAGGCGGTAATGAATTCGGGGTGACCAACCTCAGTTACTGAGATAAGGAGTTTTCTGGACTTAGCTGGCTACTACCGAAGATTCATCAAGGGCTTTTCGCAAATAGCTTTGCCATTGACAAAGTTAACCCGCAAGGATGCGCCGTTTGTTTGGACTCCTAAATGCGAGGATAGCTTTCAGGCGTTGAAGCATAAGTTGACCACTGTACCTGTTTTGGTGTTACCTGAGCCAAACGAATCATTTGAGGTGTACTGTGATGCCTCACTAAAGGGTCTAGGGTGCGTGCTGATGCAGCATCGTAATGTGGTGGCGTATGCCTCACGTCAGTTGAGACCTTATGAAGTTAAGTACCCTATGCACAATTTGGAGCTTGCTACGTTGGTGTTTGCATTGAAGGTGTGGAGGCATTACCTCTATGGGGTTAAGTTCCAAGTTTTTTCTAATCACAAGAGCTTGAAATACCTCTTTGATCAGAAAGAGCTTAATATGAGATAGAGGAGGTGGATGGAATTACTGAAGGACTACGACTTTGAGTTTAATTACCATCCGGGGAAGGCAAATGTAGTGGCGGATGCATTAAGTCAAAAGTCGCTGTATGCTGCTTGGTTGATGATCCGAGAAAAAGAGTTTCTCAAAGGATTCGAGAGTTTGAAGATTGGTGTTCAAGAAGTGTCTGGAACTCTGTGTTTGAGTCAATTAAAAATCTCAAGTGATTTTATATCCGAACTCCTAAAGGCTCAAGAAGATGATGACGTGTTATGGAAGGTGATACCAGCCATTGAGCATGGGAAACATTGTAGAATGTCAGAGGATAAAGATGGGTTATGGAGATTCAAGGGTAGGATCATTGTGCCGAATGTTGGCACTTTGCGGCAAGATACCTTAAAGGAAGCACATAAAAGCGTATTCTCTATTCACCCAGGAAGTACTAAGATATACCATGATTAAAAGGCAATGTTCTGGTGGCCGGGTATAAAGAATGATATGGCGGAGTACGTCTCGAAGTGCTTAACTTGTCAAAAGATAAAGATTGAACATCAAAGACCTTCCAGGACATTGCAACCTTTAGAGGTTCCGCAATGGAAATGGGAAAGCATTGCGATGGATTTTGTGTCGGGATTGCCAAGGACTAGGGACAGCTTTGATGATATTTGGGTGATTGTGGACCGACTGACGAAGTCAGCTCACTTTTTACCCATTCGGATGACTTACACCCATGAGGAGCTAGTACAATTATACATAAAGAAGATTGTGAGACTTCATGGTGTACCTGCTACTATAATCTCTGATAGAGACCCTCGTTTCACTTCAAGGTTTTGGGGTGCATTTCAGAAAGCTTTCAGAACCCGATTAAGCTTGAGCACAGCTTACCATCCTCAAACAGATGGTCAATCCGAGAAGACTATCTAAACCTTGGAAGATATGTTGAGGGCTTGTGTTCTGGATCAACCGGTGAGCTGGGATCGCTATATGCCGCTAGTGGAGTTTGCGTACAATAATAGCTACCATGCGAGCATCGGAATGGCTCCGTATAAGGCTCTATATGGGAGGAAATGTCAATCTCTGCTATGCTGGTATGAAGCTGGAGAGAAAAGCTTGTTGGGGCTGGAGATTATAGCTGAGACCACTGAACAAGTCAAGAAAATCCGAGATAGGATGCTTACTGCTCAGAGTCGTCAGAAGAGTTACGCTGATCAGAGGCAGAAGCCCTTGGAATTTGAGGAAGGAGATCATGTTTTCTTTAAGGTTACTCCAACCACGGGAGTAGGGAGGGTGATTAAAGCAAAGAAGTTGAATCCTCGTTACATTGGTCCATTTCAGATCCTGGAAAGGGTTGGACCGATGGCGTATCAGATGGCTCTACCACCTCATCTTTTAAACCTGCACGATGTGTTTCATGTGAAGCAGCTTCGGAAGTATACTCCTGATGCTAGCCATGTGTTAGAACCTGAATCGGTTCAGTTAAAAGAAGATTTGACGCTTCCGGTGGCTCCAGTCAGAATTGATGATACTAGTATCAAACGGTTGCGTGGAAAATAGGTTTCGTTAGTCAAAGTGGCATGGAGTCGAGGCGGTGTTGAGGAACACACTTGGGAACTTGAGTCGGAGATGCGAGCTGACTACCCGCACTTATTCTCAGGTAATTGAATTTGAATTTTTTGGTAAAAATTCCTAATTAGGTGGGTATAATGTAAAACCCAGTTAATTAATGGCTTATTAAACCCATAAATAAGAATTTATTCTAGAAAGCCAAAAATGTGATTTTTATGGCTTAATATGTTAGAGGAGATTGAGATGAGAATTTCGATACCAATTTAATAGAAATTGGACCAATATTGGACCGAACGGGTCAAACCGGGCCAACCAGACCCATATTGGGCCCTTGGCCCAATCTAACTAAACCAAAACCCAAATTTTCAACACTCTCTCTCCTCACAACACACAACACACGCAGAAAATGGGAATGGAGGGGGAAAGAACACTCTCTCAAGTTCTCTCCCTTTGTTGGTCTTCAAATCACTATAACTTTTGATCTAGAGCTCCGATTACCGCACCATTTGCGGCCACGCATTCACCGCAAAAAGCTCTACAAAAACCATTACTTTATTTTTGAGGTAAAAGCCACGAAATCATTTCAGTTCTTCATCCCTAAATTTTGAGTTTCATAGAGAAATGTGTTGAGATTTTAGTCTCTTTGATGTTATAGGACCCAACTCTCTTGAAGGAGAAGAGTAGTCTTATTTCCTTGAACCTTGGGTGTGGTAAGATTCTCAACCCTAGTGTAATTTGTTGATTTATGATGCTTGGGTATTGAGTTGTGGTGTTTGGGTATGATAATTATGGCTTAGGTAGGGTGTATGTGAATATTAAAGCATGATTTAGATTTTGGAAAGTTTGAAAGAGGGCTTTGGTGTGCAAAAATCTGTTCTTGGAGGTGCTGAGACCATGAGAACTTGTGGAAAAGTGGTTTAGAAGTGCTCCGGTTGAGCGTGGGAAATTGGTTAAGATATGGTCTCGGTTTTCTGTATCTAAAATGTAATGTGGTGTGAAAACTTAGGCTAGAGGCATATGATGTGGTCATATATATGATTATAAATAATGATGCCTTGATGGTGTGATGAATGAGAAAAATGCATATTGTGATATATGCTTGAAGAATGATTGAGGTTGATTTGTGGGTGAAACCATGTTGATGGTGAGTATGATATTGATTATGTATAATGATGGTTGATTGGAAATGGTATTGTTGGAAATTAGGATGAGGAAGGATGTATGACATGTTAATATGTTTGAATTATTTAGCGATTTGATTATGATGGGTTAAAGTGGTTGGATGGTGGTTTTGGTGAACTGTGGTGAAGTATTAATGTGTGAGTTGAGGAAGCTTGATGTTGATTTTGGTATATTTTGATTGATTTCAAAAAAGGTTGAAATTGGTATGTTTTGGTTGATTTTGAAAAGGGTTGAAAATGGCTTGTTTTGAAAATGGCACTTTGTGGTTTTGTATGAAAATATGGTTTTTGAGCATACTTTCACGGGACATAACATGGATTCCAGATCCCCGTTTTGTGCCAAACTTGTTTAGAAATGAAATTGGATCCGGGATGTTCATGCCATTTGAAGAACGGAAAAAAATATTTAAAATGAAGAAGTTATGTCCGTTGGAAGATTGGGGTTTAATTTGTGAAATCTGTAGCTTTTAACTTAGAAAAATTTTTAGCAGAATACCCCGCACGCGTAGGCATGCTTGACACGTACGTGTCATTTTTCAAAAATGCACCATCCACGCGTGCGAGTCAATGCACTGCACCAAATGCCCATACATTTTCTCGAGAGTTATGCCAGAATTGTGTCAGTTTTGTGCGTGGGGCACAAACGCACCCACACATATGCGTGGCGGTGCATACGCGTCGATAAATTTTGTGGCCATCCACGTGTGCGCGTGGAGGACGCGTTTGCGTGGCCCTATTTTCATCCCAAAGTTGATTTTTTGAGTTTTAAAAGCCAAATTTTATACTTCTAAGCCTCCGATCTCACCCCTTATGTCTTAAATCATTACGGTATGCCTAACAATGAGAAAGGAGCTAGGGGATGTGGTAACTTGTGAATGAAGCAAGGGGAATGTTGTGATCAATGATGAACAAAGATGATTATATGATATACGGAGGATGGCGGTGGAAGTGCCTTATGTGCCAAGAGCCGAAGGGCTGTATTTGTTGACGAATTGGCTGGTTCTAGATTGAGCCACGAGCTGGATGGTTGATTTTATTGCCGAGTTACGGTGGAGCCATTATAGATTATGGCTAATTATAATTGCATATATTCTTATTGAATGAAATGTGAATGTTGCACTTCCACTATCTGAGATACGTGTTTCCCTGGGGAAAAGTAGTGGCTAGCCACCATGTGTTCCAGGTGGAGACTCGATACTCTGCTGACCCTATGTCGTAAGTATGGCTGAACACTGTGAAAGTTCCGGATAAGCTCGCCCGCGTGAATATACACCACTGAGGGTGTTGGATATGGATTATAAGTATGATCATGACGATGATCGAGAATAACTCGAGTTGGGGATGCACGAAAGAGGGACAGTCTAATGGTTAGCTACCAGGACTTGTCGGGTTGGCTATATAATTGACAGATGATATCATCAGTCATTAGGACAGGCATACATCATATGCTTACTAAATGAATTGTTTGAGATTGCCTAATTGACTGCATATTACTTGCTAATTGTCTAAATGTCTTATTTGTTTCCTATTTGTATATCTCTTGTTTGATATAACTGTCTTTGCCATATTATACTCTTGCTGGTGGTTGGGAGGTCTGAACGAATTAGAAATGGAAGTATTAGCTAGACTGAAAATCTTTAGTCAATTGCCATTTATGGTTCAGTCTGCTTATAAGCTATGAATTTATCTGGTGAAAGTTTTAGGATTGCCTTTGGCTTTCCCAAGACATTACATGTTAGATATATGGGCACTGTTACCAAACTGTGAACCTCCGGTTCTCACCCATGCAGATTTTGTGGTTTTCATATGCAGGTCGTGAGGCTTCTCGCTGAAGCATGCTAGAGACTTCTAGATTAGCGAAGATCCTTTGTTCTCGGGACCCTATCTTGGTTTACATATTTCGTTTAGATACTTTTATCTCCACTAAATAATACAAACTGTGATGACTCCTCTTATAGGAGATTTTGGAGAATAGGTTTTCT
Organism: Arachis duranensis; assembly: GCF_000817695.3. Classification (NCBI taxonomy): domain Eukaryota; kingdom Viridiplantae; phylum Streptophyta; class Magnoliopsida; order Fabales; family Fabaceae; genus Arachis; species Arachis duranensis. Next base: position 37,497,156 of record NC_029777.3, on the reverse strand, counting down.
GTATTTATGTCCCTTGGGTTTCCTTTGGGGTTCCTATTTTATTTACATGTATATATTGCTATGCTCGGACCAGTTATCTTCGCAACCGGATTTTGAGTTTTGATTTTCCTATTTTTGACACTCCTTTGTATATATATAATCTCACTTTGGCTTATTCCTTTATTCGTTACGGTTTCGATCGGAGTGTTGCGCTTTTGAGTTACGATTTTGTTTATCCCTTTTTCTTCAAAGGATCCTAGTTATAATCATTATTCATACTATTATATGTACTAAATTTTAATTTTTAGAGGTCGTAATACCTTGCCATCTCTGAATTATGACTTAAGCATAAGACTCTGTATGGTTGGGTGTTACACGGGTCGTCTCTCAAGGAATTGCAGGGACGTGTTCTTGTTATTGGTTATGAGTTGTATATTTTGGGGTTTTAAATAAGGAACAAGAAATGTAAATAGAAACTCAAATGATAAAAAGGTCTTGACAAGGGTTGATGGTTAAGGAACTCTATCCTTATTACTAACCACAATATGATAATTGCAAGGATCAATCTCATTAAGTCATCCTCCAACAAGTGAAGGAAAGTCAAATGAGCTTTATTAATCCTAGTCCATAAGTCATAACCATTTCACTAATTGACTTAGTGAACGCTAGTGTCAAAGGACATCAATTATCAATCACTTGGACATTAATAACTCAAGGTCACCTAAGTTACCATCCCAAGCCAAGAGCACAAAAATCTACTCTAACATCCTTCCAAGCATTTTATCAAACACATGGAAGGCATAAAAGGAAGGCATGGTAAAATGACAAGAAATGTAAATTCTAACAACTACCAATTGCAAGGAATTAAAAGTAACAACAAAGTAAATCAACAATAAAAGAAATCAAACATAAATTGCATTAAAAGAAAATAGAAGAAACAAGAGTGCATCAACAACAAAGAAAACAAATACAAAGAGTAAGATACTAAGCTATGAAAGCAAAGGTAAAGGAACAAGAAATTAGAAAGGAAAAGTAAATCAAAGCATGAATTAAATATAGATCTAAAAAGGAAGATAAAACTAAGAACCCTAATCTAGAGAGAGGAGAGAGCCTCTCTCTCTAGAATTCTACATCTCTTGGTAAAACTAAGTGTATGAATGATCCCCCCTTGTCCAATCCTCAATTCTACATGAAATAGTCTCTGGAATCAGTTGGATTTGGGCCTGGGAAGCTCAGAAATCGTCTCCAGCATTTTCACTTTATTGAAGTCACGTGCGAGCATCGACGTATATGCGTGGGTCATGCGTATGCGTCGCTTGACATTTTTCATCCATACCTACGCGTCTATTACGCGTACGTGTCGGCGAGGGCATCCTAAATCCTTGATTTTCCATGATTTCTCCACTTTGCATGCTTTTCTCTTCATTCCTTTGATCCATTCCTAGTCTTTTCAACCTGAATTCACTAACAAAAACATCAAGGCAACTAGTGGAATCAAATGTGAATTAAAATTAGCAATTAAAGGCCTAAAAAGCATGTTTTTACACTTAAGCACAAATTAGGAGAAAATCATGAAACCATGCTATTTCTTTGAAGAAATGTGAGAAAAGGTGATAAAAACCCTAATGAGCGGATAATTTGTACGCTTTTTGGCATTGTTTTTAGTATGTTTTTAGTATGATCTAGTTAGTTTTTAGTATATTTTTATTAGTTTTTAGTTAAAATTCACTTTTCTGGACTTTACTATGAGTTTGTGTGTTTTTCTGTGATTTCAGGTATTTTCTGGCTGAAATTGAGGGACCTGAGCAAAAATCTGATTCAGAGACTAAAAAGGACTGCAGATGCTGTTGGATTCTGACCTCCCTGCACTCGAAGTGGATTTTCTAGAGCTACAGAAGCCCAATTGGCGCGCTCTTAACGGCGTTGGAAAGTAGACATCCTGGGCTTTCCAGAAATATATGATAGTCTATACTTTGCCCAAGATTTGATGGCCCAAACTGGCGTTCAAAGTCACCATCAGAATTCCCAGCGTTAAACGCCGGAACTGGCACAAGGATGGGAGTTAAACAACCAAACTGGCACCAAAGCTGGCGTTTAACTCCAAGAAGAGTCTCTACACGAAAATGCTCCAATGCTCAGTCCAAGCACACACCAAGTGGGCCTGGAAGTGGATTTTTATGTCATTTACTCATCTTTGTAAATCTTAGGCTACTAGTTCTTTATAAATAAGACCTTTTGCTATTGTATTCTCATCTGGGTAGCTATCTTTATTCTTATGCTATCTTAGATCATTGGGAGGCTAGCCTCACGGCCATGCCTAGACCTTGTTCTTATGTATTTTCAACGGTGGAGTTTCTACACACCATAGATTAAGGTGTGGAGCTCTGCTGTACCTCGAGTATTAATGCAATTACTATTGTTCTTCTATTCAATTCCGCTTGTTCTTGTTCTAAGATATCACTTGTTCTTTGACTTGATGAATGTGATGATCCGTGACACTCATCATCATTCTCACCTATGAACGCGTGCCTGACAACCACCTCCGTTCTACCTTAGATTGGGTGGGTATCTCTTGGATTCTTTAACCGAAATCTTCGTGGTATAAGCTAGAATTGATGGCGGCATTCAAGAGAATCCGGAAGGTCTAAACCTTGTCTGTGGTATTCTGAGTAGGATTCAATGATTGAATGACTGTGACGAGCTTCAAACTCGCGATTGTGGGGCGTTAGTGACAGACGCAAAAGAATCACTGTATTCTATTCCGACATGATCGAGAACCGACAGCTGGATAGCCGTGCCGTGACAGGGTGCGTTGAACATTTCGACTGAGAGGATGGGAGGTAGCCACTGACAACGGTGAAACCCTTGCATACAGGTTGCCATGGAAAGGAGTAAGAAGGATTGGATGAAGACAGTAGGAAAGCAGAGAGACGGAAGGAACACAGCATCTCCATACGCTTATCTGAAATTTCCACCAATGAATTGCATAAGTATCTCTATCTTTATCTTTATGTTTTATTCATCATTCATACCCATTTGAGTTTGCCTGACTAAGATTTACAAGGTGACCATAGCTTGCTTCATACCAACAATCTCTGTGGGATCGACCCTTACTCGCGTAAGGTTTATTACTTGGATGACCCAGTACACTTGCTGGTTAGTTGTGCGAAGTTGTGTTTATGCCATGGTATTGAACACCAAGTTTTTGGGTTCATCACCGGGGATTATTAGAGTTGTGAAAAGTATTGATCACAATTTCGTCCACCAAGTTTTTGGCGCCGTTGCCGGGGATTGTTGAGTATGGACAACTGACGGTTCATCTTGTTGCTTAGATTAGGTATTTTTCTTCAGAGTTCTTAAGAATGAATTCTAGTGTTTCAAGGTGATGTTCTTATCATCACCAAAGCTGATTGATTTTCATCAATTTAGCTCTTGAATGCAATGTCCTGCTGAAGCTTGTTCAGCCATGTCTAATTTCTTTAGACTGAAGCTTTAGACTAACATTTCATGATTCCTGGAATTCTCATTAAGAATTTTGATATCTTTATTTTCTTCTTCACTTAATTTTTGAAAAAAGCACAAAAAATTTACAAAATCATAAAAAACCAAAAATATTTTATGTTTCTTGTTGAGTCTAGAGTCTTATTTTAAGTTTGGTATCAATTGCATGTTTCTGTTTTTCTTGCATTTTTCATGGGTCTTCAGTGATCTTCAAGTTGTTCTTGATGATTTACTTGCTCTGATCTTTGAATTCTATTGACTTGAGTGTTTTGTTGTTTCTCATGAGCATTCTCATTCTGTTAGTGTCAATAGTATACAAACTTTTAAGTTTGGTGTCTTGCATGCATTGTTTATTTAATTTCAGTTGCATTTTGATTATTCCTCATTATTAAAAAATCCAAAAATATTTTTTATTTGTGTCTTTTCAAGTCAATAATACAGAGGATTGAAGATTCAGAACATTCTACAGAGGAATTACACAGAAAAGGCTGGGCGTTCAAAACGCCCATTAAGGAAGGCAAACTGGCGTTTAAACGCCAGCCAGGGTGCCTGGCTGGGCGTTTAATGCCCAAAAGGGTAGTGATTTGGGCGTTAAACGCTAGAATGTGCACCATTCTGGGCGTTTAACGCCAGGATGGCACAAGAGGGAAGATTTTGTTTTTAATGCAAATTTTTTTTCAAGTTTTCAAAGTTTTTCAAAATCAAATCTTTTTCAAATCATATCTTTTCAATCAAATCTTTTTCAAAATCAATTTCTTTCCATTTTCAAAAATACTTGCTATCAATTAATGATTTGCTTCAACATTTCAAGAATGTTGCCTATTCTGTTGAGAAAGGTTTAATGTTTGAATAATATATTTTCTTGTTAGCCAAGTTATTAATTTTTAAAATCAAATCTTTTTAAAATGTTTTTCAAATCATATCTTCTCAATCACATTTTTTTAAAACCAATCATATCTTCTTAATCACATCTTTTTCAAAATAGTTTTCAAATCATATCTTTTTGATTTCTAATTTGAAATCTTTTTCGAAAATCACTTTACTTCTTTCTCAATCTTGATTTTCGAAAATCAATTAATGTTTTTCGAAATGTTTTTTTTAAATGTTTTTAATTAATTTTCGAAAATTTCTTCCCCTCTTCTCACATCCTTCTATTTATGGACTAACACTATTCCTTAATGCACAATTCGAACTCCATCTCTCTTGATAAGTTTGAATTCTTCTACTTCTACCTTCTATTTTTCTTTTCCTCTGACACCTCAAGGAATCTCTATACTGTGACGTAGAGGATTCCACATTTTCTTGTTCTCTTCTCTTTCATATGAGCAGGA
>NC_029777.3:37491769-37492110 GCF_000817695.3 Arachis duranensis | reverse complement strand
TATGGGAGAAGCATCTCTATCCCTGCCATTGGAGCAAACAACTTTGAGCTTAAGCCTCAATTAGTTTCTCTAATGCAACAGAATTGCAAGTTCCATCTACTTCCATTGGAAGATCCTCATCAGTTCTTAGCTGAGTTCTTGCAAATCTGCGACACTGTCAAGACTAATGGGGTTGACCCTGAGGTCTACAGACTGATACTATTCCCTTTTGCTGTAAGAGACAGAGCTAGAACATGGTTGGATTCTCAACCTAAAGAAAGCCTGGACTCTTGGGAAAAGCTAGTCAATGCCTTCTTGGCAAAGTTCTTTCCACCTCAAAAATTGAGTAAGCTTAGAGTGGA
>NC_029777.3:37489710-37491294 GCF_000817695.3 Arachis duranensis | reverse complement strand
ATGGTCTCTGATCTGATCAAAACCACTCAAAGTTTCATGACTGAAACAAGATCCTCCATTAGAAACTTGGAGGCACAAGTGGGTCAGCTGAGCAAGAAAATTACTAAACTCCCTCCTAGCACTCTTCCAAGCAATACAGAAGAAAATCCAAAAGGAGAGTGCAAGGCCATGAACATGGCCGAATTTGGAGAGGAGGGAGAGGCAGTGAACGCCACTGAGGAAGACCTCAATGGATGTCCACTGACCTCCAATGAGTTCCCTAATGAGGAACTATGGGAATCTGAGGCTCCCACTGAGACCATAGAGATTCCATTGGATTTACTTCTGCCATTCATGAGCTCTGATGAGTATTCTTCCTCTGAAGAGGATGAGTATGTCACTGAAGAGCAAGTTGCTAAATACCTTGGAGCAATCATGAAGCTAAATGACAAGTTATTTGGAAATGAGACTTGGGATGATGAACCTCCTTTGCTCACCAAAGAATTGGATGACTTGTCTAGGCAGAAATTACCTCAAAAGAGACAGGATCCTGGGAAGTTTTCAATACCTTGTACCATAGGCACCATGACCTTCATGAAGGCCTTGTGTGACCTAGGGTCAAGTGTAAACCTCATGCCTTTCTCTGTAATAGAGAAGCTAGGGATCTTTGAGGTGCAAGCTGCAAAATTCTCACTAGAGATGGCAGTCAATTCAAGAAAACAAGCTTATGGACTTGTAGAGGATGTTCTGGTAAAAGTTGAAAACCATTACATCCCTGCTGATTTCATAGTCCTAGAGACTGGGAAGTGCATGGATGAATCCATCATCCTTGGCAGACCCTTCCTAGCCACAGCCAAGGCTGTGATTGAAGTTGATAGAGGAGAATTGATCATTCAAGTGAATGAAGAATCGTTGGTGTTCAAGGCTCAAGGATATCCCTCTGTCACCATGGAGAGGAAGCATGAAGAGCTTCTCTCAAAACAGAGCCAAACCGAGCTCCCACAGTCAAACTCTAAGTTTGGTGTTGGGAGGCCACAACCAACTTCTAAGTTTGGTGTTGAACCCCCACATTCAAACTCTAAGTTTGGTGTTGGGAGGTTCCAACATTGCTCTGAGCATCTGTGAGGTTCCATGAGAGCCCTCTGTCAAGCTACTGACATTAAAGAAGCGCTTGTTGGGAGGCAACCCAATGTTATATTTTATCTATTTTCCTTTGTTATTTTATGTTTTATGTAGGTTGATGATCATGAGAAGTCACAAAATCAATGGAAAAAGCAAAAACATAATGAAAAATAGAAAGAAAAACAACACACCCTGGAGGAAGAACCTGCTGGCGTTTAAACGCCAGTAAGGCTAGCAGATGGGCGTTTAACGCCCAGTCTGGCACCATTCTGGGCGTTTAACGCCAGAAAGGGGCACCAGACTGGCGTTAAATGCTAGGAAAAGGCAAGAAGTTGGCGTTAAACGCCAGAAATGGGCACCAGCCCGGCGTTTAACGCCAGAATTGGCACAAAGAGCAATTTTGCTCGCCACTTGGTGCAGGGATGACTTTTCCTTGACACCTCAGGATCTGTGGACCCCACAGGATCCCTACCTACCCCACCA
>NC_029777.3:37488965-37489609 GCF_000817695.3 Arachis duranensis | reverse complement strand
CCGAACCATAACCCCCCCACTCCTATATAAACCCTTCTTCACTCCTTCATTTTCACACAACCTAAACACTACTTCTCCCCCCTTTGGCCGAACCACAAGGCCATCTCCATCTCCTCTATTTCTTCTTCTTCTACTCTCTTTTTTCTTCTTTTGCTCGAGGACGAGCAAACCTTTTAAGTTTGGTGTGGTAAAAGCATTGCTTTTTGTTTTTCCATAACCATTTATGGCATCCAAGGCCGGAGAAACCTCTAGAAAGAGGAAAGGAAAGGCAAAAGCTTCCACCTCCGAGTCATGAGAGATGGAGAGATTCATCTCAAGGGTGCATCAAGACCACTTCTATGAAGTTGTGGCCTGGAAGAAGGTGATCCCCGAGGTCCCTTTCAAACTCAAAAAGAGTGAATATCCGGAGATCCGACATGAGATCCGAAGGAGAGGTTGGGAAGTTCTTACCAACCCCATTCAACAAGTCGGAATCTTAATGGTTCAAGAGTTCTATGCCAATGCATGGATCACCAAGAACCATGATCAAAGTGTGAACCCGGACACAAAGAATTGGCTTACAATGGTTCGGGGGAAATACTTGGATTTTAGTCCCTAAAATGTAAGGTTGGCATTCAACTTGCCCATGATGCAAGGCGATGAAC
>NC_029777.3:37486699-37488181 GCF_000817695.3 Arachis duranensis | reverse complement strand
TTGGCTCTTGAAAGAATGATGAAAAAGGAGAGATGTTACTGAGGATCTGAAAAATCATAAGAATGATTCTTGAAGCAAGAAAAAGCGATGAAAAAAAAGAGAAAGAAAAAGAGAAAAACGAAAAAAAAGAAATAAAGTTGTGATCCAAGGCAAAAAGAGTGTGCTTAAGAACCCTGGACACCTCTAATTGGGGACTCTAGCAAAGTTGAGTCACAATCTGAAAAGGTTCACCCAGTTATGTGTCTGTGGCATGTATGTATCCGGTGGTAGTACTGGAAGACAGAGTGCTTTGGGCCACGGCCACGACTCAATAAGTAGCTGTGTTCAAGAATCATCATACTTAACTAGGAGAATCAATGACACTATCTGGATTCTGAGTTCCTAAAGAAGCCAATCATTCTGAATTTCAAAGGATAGAGTGAGATGCCAAAACTATTCAGAGACAAAAAGCTAAAAGCCCCGCTCATCTAATTGATACTGATCTTCATAGATGTTTTTGGAATTCATTGCATATTCTCTTCTTTTTATCTTATTTGATTTTCAGTTGCTTGAGGACAAGCAACAATTTAAGTTTGGTGTTGTGATGAGCGGATAATTTGTACGCTTTTTGGCATTGTTTTTAGTATGTTTTTAGTATGATCTAGTTAGTTTTTAGTATATTTTTATTAGTTTTTAGTTAAAATTCACTTTTCTTGACTTTACTATGAGTTTGTGTATTTTTCTGTGATTTCAGGTATTTTCTAGCTGAAATTGAGGGACCTGAGCAAAAATCTGATTTAGAGACTAAAAAGGACTACAGATGCTGTTGGACTCTGACCTCCCTGCACTCGAAGTGAATTTTCTGGAGCTAAAGAAGCCCAATTGGCGCGCTCTCAACGGCGTTGGAAAGTAGACATCCTGGGCTTTCTAGCAATATATGATAGTTCATACTTTGCTCAAGATTTGATGGCCCAAACTGGCATTAAAAATCACCATCAGAATTCCCAGCGTTAAACGCCGGAACTGACACAAGGATGGGAGTTAAACGCCCAAACTGGCACCAAAGCTGGCGTTTAACTCCAAGAACAGTCTCTACACGAAAATGCTCCAATGCTCAGCCCAAGCACACACCAAGTGGGCCCGGAAGTGGATTTTTATGTCATTTACTCATCTTTGTAAACCTTAGGCTACTAGTTCTTTATAAATAAGACCTTTTGCTATTGTATTCTCATCTGGGTAGCTATCTTTATTCTTATGCTATCTTAGATCATTATGAGGCTGGCCTCACGGCCATGCCTAGACCTTGTTCTTATGTATTTTCAACGGTGGAGTTTCTACACACCATAGATTAAGGTGTGGAGCTCTGCTGTACCTCGAGTATTAATGCAATTACTATTGTTCTTCTATTCAATTCCGCTTGTTCTTGTTCTAAGATATCACTTGTTCTTCAACTTGATGAATGTGATGATCCGTGACACTCATCATCATTCTCACCTATGAACG
>NC_029777.3:37474195-37486357 GCF_000817695.3 Arachis duranensis | reverse complement strand
AGCTTGCCATGGAAAGGAGTAAGAAGGATTGGATGAAGACAGTAGGAAAGCAGAGAGACAGAAGGAACACAGCATCTCCATATGCTTATCTGAAATTCCCACCAATGAATTGCATAAGTATCTCTATCTCTATCTTTATGTTTTATTCATCATTCATAACCATTTGAGTTTGCCTGACTAAGATTTACAAGGTGACCATAGCTTGCTTCATACCAACAATCTCTGTGGGATCGACCTTTACTCGCGTAAGGTTTATTACTTGGACGACCCAGTACACTTGCTGGTTAGTTGTGCGAAGTTGTGTTTATGCGATGGTATTGAACACCAAGTTTTTGGGTTCATCACCGGGGATTATTAGAGTTGTGAAAAGTATTGAACACCAAAAATGTGATTTTAACATAAAAACCAATGAAAAAATCCCTAAAAGTAACTAGATTATACTAAAAACTATCTAAAAACAATGCCAAAAAGCGTATAAATTATCCGCTCATCACCCTCCTCTGATGAGGAAAAGGAAACTAGGGAAGAGCAAGCTGCTCGGTACTTAGGAGTTCTAATGAAGCTGAATTCCAAATTGTTTTAAACAGAGGCATTGGAGGAGGAACCTCCAGTGCTGACCAAGGATCTCAATGTCTTGGTTCAGTAGAAGCTACCTCAAAAGCTGCTGGATCTCGGACACTTCCTAATTCCTTGCACCATAGGCACTATTAGCTTTGAGAAGGCTTTATGCAACCTAGGCTCAAGCATAAACCTCATGCCTCTCTTTGTAATGGAGAGACTAGGAATTTTTTAGGTGAAAGCTACAAAGATCTCATTAAAGATGGCAGACAAGTCACTGAAAAAGGCATATGGTCTGGTAGAAGATGTCTTAGTAAAGGTTGAAAACCTCTACATCCTTGCAGATTTTATAATCTTCGATACTGGAAAGGACGAGGATGAATCTATCATCCTTGGAAGACCTTTTCTAGCCACAGCCAATCCCATAATTGATGTGGCAAAGGGAGAGCTTGTTTTGTAGTTATGGGAAGATCACATCGTGTTCAAGATTTCCAAACCTAACTCCCTCCCTAAAGGAGAGACAACTGTGCAACACTTAGTGTTCCAACCCTCTCTATTTGTGCAGAGCTTTATAGAGCCCCAAGCACCAAATCTAAGTTTGGTGTTGAGAAACCATCATCAGGCACTAAGAATAAAGGCACTAAGAAGAAGGTACCTAAAGGCTGGAGGGATGAGAAAATTCCTACTAAAGGTCTCTCACCTGGCATGAGAGTTGTCCTTACTAATAGTCGAGTCATTCTACACACTGTGAACAAGATCCTGTCTCTAGAACATGTGGAGCTCATCCATAAGAGCATAGGAAGGAAGTTCACTGTACAGGGTGAACTTTTAAGCCCCTATCCATCTCCATTAAGGAACTGACCGTCAAGCTAGGGACGTTAAAGGAACGCTTGTTGGGAGGCAACCCAACCATGACTAAAGTTTTTCTACTTTTCTTTAAGTTTATATCTGTTTGAGTGATGACAAGTCATCTTATGCTAGTTTTACAAGCATTTTTCATTAATTTTATTAGGTTTATGCACTTTCTTGCACAATAAATAAGTAATTGGAGTGGATTTTCATGATCATCTTGCATCAACCAAACATTATTTATTTTAAATAAAATCATAGGTTTTATGCTAGAATTAATTGATTTTATAAATGATGCAAAGATCTAGTGATTTTGGTGGGACTTTGATTAGTTGTTTGGTTGCTTGTAGGTGAAGAAATGATGAAAAAAAGGAAAGAACCAGGAAAGCATTGCATTACAAAGCGTGGCGATCACTAAGGAAACGCTAACCATGGAAACAATAGCGCCCAACCAAAACAAGCTCACACAAGGAGCCACGTTCACTAAAGTGAACGTCACGTTCACTAAAGTGAACGTCACGTTCACTAAAGTGAACGTCACGTTCATTACAATGAACGTTTTCGTGCTTCTCAAGCCTTGGGAAGGAAACTCAGGTCAAGCGCATCAAAGAGGCAAGAGATAGCGTTCAAAAAGTGAACGTGAAGTTCACTAATGCAACGCTGGCCAAGGCAAGGAAGGAGCTACGTTCAACAAAGAGAACGTAGCATTCACTTTTATGAACGTTTTTTAAGAGAGAAAGGCAAGGCAACAAGGTTCACAAGGGCCGGCGCTTAAACAAAGAAACGTAGCGCTCAATCAAGGAAGCATCAAGCACTCAACCAAGTAGCCAAGTTCACTCAAGTGAACGTTTTCGTGATGCTGGCCAAGGAAAGCAAAGCGCACACCAAACAATCTTAGCTAGGGAAGGCAACGCAGCACTCACACCAAGGTTCGAAGAGGAAGCGCTTGCCCAAACAAGGCATGCCCCAAAGGGAGCGCTAGGAGCGCTCAAAATTTGCAACGATGCGCTGCCCAAGGCTCGAATGGGGAGAATGCGCGCATCAATAGCGCAGCGCAAGTAGTAGCGCTCGTGCCTTGAGTGCAGCGTTCACTTTGTGAATGCTAGTGATGCCATGACACGGGGGAGGGCAAGCCTTGGAGCAAGGAACGTAGCGTTCACTTAAGTGAACTGAGCGCTTCCCTAGGAGCTAATAAAATGCACCCTGACCCATGCCACTTAAACCAAGCCATTTGGACCCATTTCTTCATGAAATATAAAAGCCCACACCAAGTTTTGAAGACCAAAATAGAAAGTTTATAAATAGGAATTAGTTTGATTTGAGAAAGGACTTTTAGCTCATTTTTAGTTTTTCTCTTTTAAAATTTTCCTTTTAGAATTCTGAGTAATTGAGATCGGATCTGAGCTTGTTTTCTGTTTTCATTTTCTTTCTTCTGCATCTATTTTCTGATTCTGGGCTTTTGAACTCTGATTGAAGAATTCTTTGAAGTTCTTCCTCTTGGAGTTCCATCTCTTTTCTATGTTCTAAATTTATGAATTAAGGATCGGATATCTATTGCTTCCTACTGATTTTACTTCTTCTGCAATTTTTAAATTCTGTTTTAGTTCTTCTGCAAATCTACTTCATCTTCTACTTCTCTGCACTTTACAATTCTAGTTTTATTTTGAATCTCAGTCCCCAAATCCTTTATTCTTCAAGCAATTTAAAATTCTCAGCAATTTAGATTCAGCAATTTAAGTTCCTTGCACTTTAAGTTTCAGTCATTTACTTTTCTTGCAATTTAAGTTTTAGTTTATTTACTTTCTTGCACTCTAAGTTTCATGCAATTTACCCTTTTTGCACTTTAATATTCTGTCAATTTCCCCTCTCCCTTTCATTTAATTGCAATTTAGCTTCTGTCAACCAAAATTCACTCAAATCATTAAATATTTGCTTAACTAAATTTATCACCTAACTAAAATTTCCCAATCCATCAATCCTTGTAGAATCAATCTCACTCTTGTGAGTAATTACTACTTGATGCGACCCGGTACACTTGCCGGTGAGTTTGTGTGGAATCGTTTTTCCCTCATCAAGTTTTTGGCGCTATTGCTCGGGATTGATAAAGATTGACAATGATTAAGTAGGGTGATAATCTAGATTAAGCACTTTTCCTTTTATTTTTGCTAAGCTCACTAACTGTTTGAGATTTTGTTTCACTAACTTTAACCTCACTCTAGCAATAGAGTACTCTGCTTGTTTTGTTGGTTTTGTGTATGTCAGAGGCAAGGAGAGAGGTCTCCACCCTCTGTGAGACTGACGAGAGAACTCCCAAAAGACTGAGAAGAGAAGCAAGAGGGAAAGGAGTTGTTGGAGAAGCAGACTCAGAAGGAGAGAATCAAGAGATGGAAGGGAATCACCCTAATCCACCAGATGAAGTGGCTAACAATGGCCAACCTCAAAGGAGAGTTCTAGCCTCCTACACTTTCCCTAATGCAAGACATTGTGAGAGAAGCATACTCACTCCAAATGTTCATGCAAATAACTTTGAATTGAAGCCTCAACTCATCACTTTGGTGCAAAATAACTGCTCTTATGGAGGAGGTCCCTTGGAAGATCTAAACCAACATCTAGCTATCTTTCTAAGGATATATGACACAGTGAAGACAAATGGTGTACACCCAGACATCTATAAGTTGCTACTGTTTCCATTTTCCTTAAGAGATAAGGCTACTCAATGTCTAGAAACATTTTCCAAAGAAAGCATCAACAATTGGAAGGATTTGGTGAGCAAATTCCTAGCCATGTTCTACCCACCTCAAAGGATTATAAGGTTGAAGACAGAGGTGCAAACCTTCACCCAAATAGAAGGAAAATCACTTTATGAGGCTTGGGAGAGGTACAAGGCCTTGATTAGGAAGTGTCCACCTGAGTTGTTTAGTGAATCGGACAGACTTCAAAATTTTTATGAAGGATTGACTCTCAAAGTTCAAGAAGCTTTAGATTATTCTGCTGGAGGCTTAGTGCAACTAATGAAGACAGCTGAGGAAGCTCAAAATCTCATAGATACTGTGGCTAATAATCAATACTTCTATGCTCATCAAAGGCAATGCCAACCAGCTCAAAGGAAGGGTGTATTGGAGTTGGAAGGTGTGGACACCATTTTGGCTCAAAACAAAAGGATGCATCAACAAATCCTACAGCAAATAGAAATGATGGCCAAGAGGATTGATGGTCTTCAAATTGTAGCAGTAAACATTACAAATCAACCATCAACTGGATGGGGATAGAATGAAGAAATACATGAAGAGCAGCAGCAAGAGCAAGTTAACTACATGCACAACCAAGGAGTTGGTCAAAATGAATTCCATGGAGACACTTATAACATATCCTAGAGGAACAACCTATTTTTGAGGTGGGGAGACAACCAAAACCAACAATCCTGGCAAAGAAACTCAAACCAAAACAATTTCAGAAACACAAACCGTCAAAGCCAATAAAACACTAACCAAAACCAACTACTATCCACCTAAAAATTCATCCACTAAACAATTCATCCACTAACCAAAATAACTATCATCCACCATCCACACTCTACAATCAACCACAACCACCCCCAGAAGCTCAAAGGATCTCCAACTTGGAGATAATGATGGAGAAGATGATGAAACAGCAAGAGTTAACCAGTAAGAACCATGAAGCTTCAATGAGGAATCTAGAGAGGCAAATTGGTCGATTGTCCAAGCAAACAGTGGCTGAAAGAGCACCTAATACATTGCCAAGTGACACCATTCCTAATCCCAAAGAAGAAAGCAAAGCAATCCAATTAAGGAGTGAAAGAACCTTAGTGAATGACAAAGAAACCAACAAGAAGCCAGCTAAGAATGATGAGGCCAGCAGCAAGGAAGAAGTAACACTTGAGGAGAAGGACCAAGAAAAGCTCAAGGAGAAAGAGGAAGAGCTCAAAGCTTCAAAGAAGGGAAAGCAAATCATAGAGGAGCAACCACAAAAACAGAGGAAGATGGTGAAGCATTGCAATACTTCCCTTCCATATCCTCAAAGGTTCAACAAGGAGCTAAAAGATCAATAGTTCCCAAAGTTCTTAGAAGTGTTTAAGAAGCTGGAGGCAGCTGATAAACCCCGATTTCGCGGTTTATCTTGTGCTTATTTTGGGGGATTTTATCAATATTTCTCACACTTATTCGCAAGAAATGCATGGTTTTGTGTTCACTTCCCAATATTGTTCCATGATGGAAAACATGCTTATTTTGCCTTAAAATTACCATATTTTAATCCTCTTCTATTGTCATTCGATGCCGTGATGTATTTGTTGAGTAATTTTAATATAGGTAGGAATGACTTAGAAGAGAGGGGGAAAGCATGTACAAAAAGGGAGGAACAAGAAGAATTGAATTCTTGGTAGTAGCAGCATCGGCGCGTCAGCGCACTCCACGCGCACGCGTGGATGGGATTGGCTGGAAGCGGCGCACAAGGATGGACGCATCCGTGCAGATTAAAAGATTCCTGTCGACGCGCACGCGCAACTGGTGCGCACGCGTGGATCACAATTCCAATCGGCGCACGCGCACGTATGGCGCGCACGCGTGGGAGGCTGCATGTGACCTCATTAAAGAAAATTGTGCCTGGCGATTTCTAAGGGGAATCAGGCCCAATTTCAAGCTGTCTCTGCATGGAAAAGACCCAAGGATGCTAGGGGGAAAAGGGGGGATCACTCATTTTGACACTAGGACACAATTTTGAGCTAGTTTTCTTTGGGGGTTCTTGGTTATTCTAGAGGGAGAAACCCTTGATCCTCTCTGGATCTAGTTTTCTTTTGATCTTCCCTTGTTGATTTGCGGATTGGATTTTGTTAATTACAGTTTTTAGTTGTTAAATTTGAATTCCTTGTTACAATCTTGCTTACATCTAGTGATATTTCTATAATTCTTGTCAATTGTCATTTCATGAATGTTGTGAATCTTGATTTGTAGATGTTACATTGATGATTTCTATGTTTAATCTTGTTAATTGCTTTATTGTAGGTTGATAATTGTTAGTGGGTACTTGTAGATTGCAATTTAATTGCTATTTTGAACATGTCTTTTGTTAATGCTTACCAAGTGTTCGATGAATTGTTTACTTTAAGTATGGAGTAGTCTTTTTCCTTCTTGGCCTAGGTCAAGGGAAGTGGGTAAACTTGAGTCACTGGGTCTAATGGATTTGATGATTTGGGAGCCCTTGGTGGTCAATTTGATACTCATTGACGCCAACCCACTACTAATCTAATTAGTAGGTAGGTTGGGACTTATGGGTTGATGTGACCAAAGCCATTTGGCGTACTTCAAGTCTAAGGGTAGATATCACGTACTTAAGACTTTGAGGGTAGACTTAATGAGCTTGGTTCCTCATAATTGTCAAGATATAGTTGTTGGACAAGGATTGTGATCCCAATTCCCATGCCTAACCAAGTCGCTTTTATTATTCATATTTGAAAACCAATTTCTCAATTCGTTTGCTTAGTTATAGTTACTTGCTTGGTTTATAGTAGAATTAAGTGGAATATTGCTTGTTCATTTGGATTGCTCAAGTTTGCTTAGGTAGCTGAATTAGTTTATTGCAATTTAAGATTACCTGCTTGTTAAGATTCCCTTTTATTTTCATGCTTATAACTCACAACCCTGGATTTCTAACCAATGTCGAAGCACATGTTTGCCAATTCCTTGTGAGACGACCTGCGGTTTGAATACTTCGGTTATTTCTATTGGGGTTGAACTTGTGAAAACCAAATCCCTCTTCTAAATTTGACCTCCTGAGGATTGTTGTTGGTAGAGCTATACTTACAACGCGGTTTTATTAAAGGGAATATTTACCAACACACCCCTTGGGAAGTTGTCAAATTTTTGGCGCCATTGCCGGGGAGTGTTTGCAACATATGCCTTGATATTGGTTATGTGAATATGTGAATATTGTAGATATTTTGCCTTTTCAATACTTTGCTATAGTTTAGAATTCTTTTGCATTTGAACTATGACTTTCAAAGTTTGATGACTCGGTCTCAACCGAATTCTAGCTTAGCCAATTTTGACCCCGAGATTGAAAGAACCTTGTTACACACTCGGCAAGCTAGAAGGCGGTTGGACTATACGCCTAGTACTTCGGCCTCTCTCGAGGAAAACACCGAGTCACTAGACGTCGCCGAGAGTGACTTGGAGTCCACTACTGTCTATTCTTCTGTTGACACTACTGATACATCTTTACATCCTACAGGTGAGCCACAAATGGCGGAGCCACGCCGGATCACTTTGCATGAGCAAGGAGCTCCGGATATCATACTTCAACCGTTGCAAGCAAGGTATCCTAACCTTGATCCAAACTTTGAGCTGAAGAGTAGCTAGATAATTCTACTTCCTAAGTATCATGGGTTGCCGGGTCAAGACCCCATCCGACATTTGAAGGATTTTCAAGTTGCTTGTTCTACAGCTCGAAGGCATGGAGCCGATGAGGTAGCAACTATGGTTTTTGCCTTTCCTTTTTCTCTTGAAGCACATGCAAAAACATGGTTCTATTCGCTACCGAATGATATTGTGACTAATTGGGATTTCTCGAGAAGAGAGTTTCTTGAGAAGTTCTTCCCACCAGAGAAGACCGAGTACATCCGGAAAGAGATTTCGGGCATAATGCAAAGAGACCAAGAGAGTATGTATGAGTATTGGTCTCGGTTTAAGAGGCTATTGGAGTCATGTCCACACCACAGAATGACCACTCGCTTGCTCATTAGCTAGTTTACCGGAGGTCTTTGTGCGAAAGATAGAAGATTGCTTATCGCCTCTAGTGGCGGTTCCCTTTTGAAAAACAAGACGGAGGGAGAAGCTTGGGATTTGATAAAGGATGTTGCCGAATCTACACAACACACAAGAGTGAGAAGTAACTCCCACAAGGGTGTGGTAGAACCGCCGCCCTCCGAAGCAAGTCTAACCAAGGCACTTGGGGATATGACCACCATCCTTACACAAATGCAAAGAGATCAAAGGGAGTACTACTCCATCCAAGCCGTCCAAGCCCCACATCCGGTTGCTCAACTTGAAGGCTCTCCTGGGATTTGTGGGTTGTGCTCTAGTACCACACATTACACCGACCAATGCCATCAAATTCAAGAAGAACATGCCCTTGTGGTAGCCAATGTGAATTACAACAACCGTCCACCATACCCTCCTCAAGGTCAAAACAATTACCATCAAGGTAGTACTCAACATCAAGGGTGGAGAGATAATGCACAAGGAAGCAATCAAAACCAAAGATGGAACAACCCTTATTCTCATCACAACAACAACCAACCTTCATCCCAATACCACCATAACAACACCAACTACCAAGCCAACCAAGCCCACCCCAACCAAAACCAAAACAACTACACCAAGTACCAAACACCACACCACAGACAACAAAACCAGACTTCTCCATCTTCTAACAATCAAGTTGATGAGCTTAGAGCTGTTATGGAAAAATGAGATGAGATCAACAAGGCTCAATTCGAGGCCTTGAACACTCAATTGGCCAATCTCACCAACATGCTCTCAAAAATGAACATGTCAAGCCAACCACCAACTGCCAGTAACAACACCACTCAACCCTCAAGTTCCTCCAACCTTCCATCCCAACCCCAACCAAATCCAAGAGGCGGTCTTAACGCCATTACTCTACGGTCGGGGATTACATTAGAGGAGATACCTCCAAGGGTCATGGGAGAAATGCATGAGGAAGAGGTAGTTGTTGGAGCTGCACATGAAGAAGAGATGGTAGACAAAAGGCATGAGGAAGAAGGAGTAAACCTCAAGGAACCCAAGAGGAAAGCCATAGTTGATGAGTCAATACCCATTCCATTTCCTTCTATGGTGAAGAAAACAAAGAAGACACCGGAATTTGATTTGGACATGCTTCAAGTGTTCAAAAAGGTCGAGGTGACCATACCACTCCTTGACGCTATCCAACAAATTCCCAAGTATGCAAAATTTTTGAAAGACTTGTGTACACACAAGAATAGGTTAGGAGAATTGGAGACACTATCCTTAGGTAGTTCAATTTCTTCCTTGATGGAACCTATTCCAAGAAAATGTGGTGACCTTGGATCGTGCTTAGTGTCTTGTCATATTGGTGGATACACTTTTCATGATTGTATGTGTGACTTGGGAGCTTGTGTAAGCATCATGCCGCTGTCCATCTATGTGCGGTTGAATTTAGCTCCATTAAAGAAGTCGGCAGCGAGGTTTGCCTTAACCGATAAAAGTGTGATCACAGTAATGGGGATAGCTGAAGATGTACTCGTGGCAATTAAGGATTTGGTTTTTTCGGTGGACTTTTACATCCTTGAGATGCCTCCAACAGAAAGTAGAAGCTCATCTTCCGTCCTACTTGGTAGACCCTTTATCAAAACCTCCAAATTCAAGTTGGATGCCTTCACCGGTATATATTCTTTTGGGGTTGGAGACAAGACTATCAAGTTCAATTTAGAGGAAGCCATGAAACATCCTCCTGAAGAACACTCCATGCTCCAATGTGATATGATTGATGAAGTGGTAGCGGAAGTGCAAGAAAAGGATCATGAAAAATTGTGCTACCCCACTATTGAGGAGATGGATAACCAAGAGGATGAACCTGAAGAAGTTGTCAAGAATGAACCCCATGAGCTTGATGGAAAGGAACCTCATCTTGAAACAAAAAGTGAATTGAAACCCCTTCCATCTCGTTTGAAATATGCTTTCTTAGAGGAGAACCAAAGATTTTCGGTCATTATTGCTAGTGAGCTCTTAAGTGAAGAAGAGGGGAAGCTCCTAGATGTTCTCAAGAAGCACAAGAAAGCAATAGGATGGAGCCTAGCGGATATTGTGGGAATTGACCCCCACAAGTGCATGCATAGGATATTTCTCCAAGATGGAGCCAAGCCAGTTAGGCAACCACAAAGGAGGCTCAACCCCCCCATCCTCGACGTAGTGAAGAAAGAGGTTACCCAACTACTGGATGCGGATATCATTGATGACAAGTCATCATATACCCATTTTCAAGCTAATTTCACTTGTTTTGTTAGCATTTATGCACTTTCTTGCATCCTAAATACGTGATTTGGAGTGAAAATGCATAACTTTTCTAAATCAAGCAACCACCATGAAATTAATGATAAATCATGAGGTTTAAGATAATTTTAATTGAACTTTAATTGATTTATAAGCCTCTTGAATTTAGTGATACTTGGAGTGGTTGTTTTGGTTTATTATAGGTGAAGAAAAGAAAAGAAAAGGAAAAGCGTGGCCTAAGAAGTGTAGCCTAAGGAAAGGAAAGCGTGGCCAAATCCATAGGAAGCGTGCCGCATGCAAGAGGGAGGCAAACATTGCCCTCCACAAGGGCACACTGCCCTCTAGGAGGGCAACATAAGAGAACCAAGAAGAGAAGGCAACTCTGCCCTGCCCACTACAAGGGCAGAGCACAAAATGTGCCTTGGGACCAAGAGGAAGAGAACCTTGCCCTGCCCTCCACATGGGCAGTATCGGGCTCTCTAAGGAAGAAATTCAAGGGAAAAATGTCACCCATGCATGCCACAAGACTCGAACAAGGAACCATGAAGAAGCCAAGGACTAAGGTTGAGTGCCGTGCCAAGAAACCAAGGAAATTAATATAGTATGTGTGCCAGCCGTGTTTCGAACACGGGACAGCAAAGTAGGAACATTGCCCTGCCCTCTGCGAGGGCAGGGCAGCATTTTGTGTGTGGCGCACCAAGAAGCGCATCTGGCGCACCATGGCACGTTCCTGGCAGCATCTGGCGCACCATGGCACGTTCCTGGCAGCATCTGGCGCACCAAGCTCAATCCTGGCAGCACCAAAATTTCCTGCCCTGCCCTCTGCGAGGGCAGGGCAGCATCCTGTGCACCAAGCTCAATTCTGGCGCACCAATCCTCATCCCTGGCAGCACCAACGAGCACCACGCACCATCCAGCGCGCACCAACTTTTCCTGCCCTGCCCTTGGCGCGGGCAGGGCAGCGTTCCACGCACCAGCTTGCACCATGGACGCACAAGGCCGCACCAATCGTCCACACCATGCATCAATTTTCTGCCCTGCCTTCCACAAGGGCAGGGCAGCCTCCTGGGAGTGACTTTTCATGGGCCAAAAATTCAAATTAAAAATCCATTTGAATTCAATTCTTCACCAAATCAAAAGCCCATCCAAATCCCAAAATCCAAGAATAGAAAGTGTATAAATAGAAGCTAGTTTGATGTAATTAGGACCTTTTACCACTTTTACCTTTACTTTTGAATTTTACTTTCACCTTTCTTTTGAGCTTTGGCAATTGTTCTTGGGTGACTTTACTGAGAATTCTGAGAATTGGGGAGGAGAATTGATCTCTCTTCTTCCTCATTCTTGCCTGAGCACTTCTAATCTTCTGTTTCTAAGTTTTGGGTGTGAGAAATTGAGGAAATTCTGTCTCAATTCCCATTCAAATTATCTTCCATTCTCTTTCTGCATAATTGAATCCATTTGCATTTTCTTTACTGCTTTCTCTTCTAATTCTTTTCAATTGCTTTGTTAACTTGGATCTAAGAAGGCAAATAGAGATCTAGGCTCTGCTACCTAGTCTCTTGAGACCTGAGTCCCAATTTTACTTTTGGTTCTTCTGTGAACCTTTGCTGCATTTTATTTTCTTTCTGTTTGAATGCTATTTGCTTCTGATTCAATTTCTGTTCAATCAATTGTTGAAATTTACTTTCTCTTTGTTTAGATTCTGCAA
>NC_029777.3:37470809-37473234 GCF_000817695.3 Arachis duranensis | reverse complement strand
GAGATGTTCACTGAGTGGGACAAGTTGCAGAACTTCTATGAGGGACTCACTCTTAAGGCTCAAGAAGCACTTGATCATTCAGCTGGAGGCTCTTTGCAACTCATGAAAACTACAGAGGAAGCTCAAAACCTCATTGATATGGTGGCCAATAACCAATATTTCTTTGCTCACCAAAGACAACGCCAACCATCACAAAGAATAGGAGTAATGGAGTTGGAAGGAGTGGATTCAATTCTGGCTCAGAACAAGATAATGCAGCAGTAGATTCAACAACAGTTTGAACAAATGGCCAAAAGAATTGATGGCTTGCAAGTTGCATCAGTGAGTGCCACAAGCCAACCACCAACTACTTGGGTGCAAAGTGAAGAAACTCAAGAAGAGCAACAACAAGAGCAAGTCCAATACATGCACAACCAAAATCCTGGAACAAATGAAGTCTATGGTGATACTTACAATCCATCTTGGAAGAACCATCCCAACCTCAGATGGGGAGACAACCATAGTCAAAACCAACAACCATGGCAAAGAAACTCAAGTCAGAACAATTGGAAAAGCACAAACCACAACTCCCAGCCAAACACTAACCAAAACTCATACAGAAAACCACAAAATAACTACCCCAACTCTAACCATTATCCACCCAATAACCACCCAACAAATCAAACCACTTATCATCATCCATCAACAACCCAAAATCAACCAATTTCACATGAATCTCAGAGGATCACTAATCTAGAGCTGCTCATGGAAAAGATAATGAAGAACCAAGAATTGACAACAAAGAACCAAGAAGCTTCCATGAAGAACTTAGAAAGGCAAATTGGGCAAATTTCCAAGCAGATCTCTGTTGAGAAGCCATCAAGTTCACTACCTAGTGACACCATTCCCAACCCAAAGGATGAATGCAAGGTCGTGCAACTAAGAAGTGGAAAAGTGTTAACAGATGGTAACCAGGGGGTAACCAAGCATAATGACACTGAGCCAACAAAGAATGATGAATCCATCAACAAGGACATGATGACCAAGAATGTCCCAGGAGTACTCACAGAAGAGAACAACAAACCACAGAATTTGAAGAAAGGAAAGCAAATCATGGAAGAACCAATTCCAAAACAGCATCAAGTGGAGAAGAGCTCAACATTACCACTGCCTTATCCACAGAGACTTCACAAGGAAACAAAGGATCAGCATTTCCATAAATTTCTTGAGACTTTCAAGAAGTTGGAAATCAACATACCTTTGGCAGAGGCCTTGGAACAAATGCCTTTATATGCCAAGTTCTTAAAAGAGCTCATTAACAAGAAGAGACAGTGGAATGAAAAGGAGACCGTAATGCTCAGTGAAGAATGCAGTGCACTCATTAAAAAGGGATTCCCTCCCAAGCTTGAAGACCCTGGAGGTTTCTTCTTACCATGCACTATTGGAAACCTATTCATCAACAAGGGGATGTGCGATTTAGGAGCAAGCATAAATCTAATCCCATATTCTTTAGTGAAAAAGCTTGGCATAGAGGAGGTAAAACTAACACAGATGTCCTTGGAATTGGTGGACCAATCAATAGTATATCCTAAAGGGCTGATTGAGAACCTTTTAGTTAAGGTTGACAAGTTCATCTATCCTGCAGATTTTGTGGTCTTGGATTCTTCAGAAAATGGAAATGACTCCATAATTCTTGGCCGACCATTTTTGGCCACTACTAGAGCCATTGTGGATATAGAGCAAGGAGAGTTAACCCTCAGGATGCATGAGGAGAGCATCATCCTGAAAGTCTTTCCAGAATTACAAAAGGATGAAGAAACAAGCAAAATGAGTGATGATCTCCTTCCAAAGCAATCAACTGACAAGGAAGTAGAACAGAAAAACAAATAGATGCAAGAAGAAAAAGGGATTCAAAAGGAAGCAGGGGTGATAAGCAAGAAGGAAGGTATCACAACTCAAGTAACTGTCAAGAAAGAAAGATCAACAAGAAAGAAAAAGATGAAGATCAAGAAAAAGGCTCACAAAGGGTGGAAAAACAAGAAAATCCCAACTGAAGGATTTTCTAAAGGTGATAAGGTGCAACTAGTATATCAACAGCTGGGAACAGAAGATTATTACACTGTCAACCAAATACTTTCTCTTGAGCACATGGAAATTGAGCATCAAGGCACACAGAGAAAGCTGACAGTGAGAGGTGACAAGTTGAGACATTACCAACATCAACCACCCTAAAGGGAGTTCAATGTCAAGCTAGTGACAATAAAAGAGCGCTTGTTGGGAGGCAACCCAACCTGAGGTAGTTTTCTTTTTCATAGCTTTTTCAATAAAAATGTTGAATAATTGTTATGCATTGCAAGGAGCTAAGTTTGGTGTTGCTCACCAAAACAATTTAAGGGAGAATGAAAGATTCTAAGTTTGGTGTTCCACCAAAAATATCATTTAAAAA
>NC_029777.3:37465565-37467978 GCF_000817695.3 Arachis duranensis | reverse complement strand
TCTCATTGCTTCTGATCTAATTTCTGCTCTCTTAATTGTTGCAATTTACTTTCTCTTTGTTTAGATTCTGCAATCCCAGTCCTCAAATCCCTTTTACATTCAAGCAATTTATCTTTCTTGCCATTTAAGTTACTGCAATTTACATTTCTTGCACTTTAAGTTTCAGTCATTTACTTTCTTGTTTTTTTAAGATTCTGCAAATTTATTTTCCTGTTCTTTAATTTACTGCAAATTCCCCTCTCCCTTTACATTTACTGTCATTTACTTCCTGTTAAACACAAATCACTCAACCAATACTTGATTCGCTTGACTAAACCAACCACTAAACTAAAATTGCTCAATCCTTCAATCCCTGTGGGATCGACCTCACTCATGTGAGTTATTTTTACTTGATGCGACCCGGTACACTTGCCGGTGAGTTTTGTGTTGGATCGTTTTCCACACATCAATCATATACCCTATTTCCGACAGTGAGTGGGTAAGCCCGGTTCAAGTTGTCCCCAAGAAGTCGGGCATCACAACGGTCAAGAAGGACAACGGAGAAATGGTTACTAAAAGAGTACAAAATGCGTGGCGAGTATGTATTGACTATAGAAGATTGAATGCCGCCACACGAAAGGACCATTACCCCTTACCCTTCATCGATCAGATGTTAGACTGCTTGGCAGGTAAAACTCACTACTGGTTTGTTGATGGATATACTGGCTACTTCCAGATACATATTGCTCCTGAAGATTAGGAGAAGACCACGTTTACTTGTCCATTCGGCACCTTTGCCTATAAAAGGATGCCATTTGGACTATGTAACGCACCTGCTACTTTTCAGAGGTGCATGATGAGCGTCTTCTCCGATCTAATGGAGAATTTTCTGGAAGTCTTTATGGATGACTTCAGCGTTTATGGTACTTCATTCGATCGTTGTTTAGAGAACTTGGCCAAGGTCCTTGCTAGATGTGTTGACACTAACCTTGTTTTAAATTTTGAAAAATGTCACTTTATGGTACAACAAGGTATAGTGTTAGGACATGTAGTATCTCATGAAGGCATTTCTGTGGACCTGGCCAAGGTCGATGTTATCACTGCTCTGCCTCACCCCTTCTCTGTGAGGGAGGTTCGCTCGTTTTTGGGACATGCAGGATTCTATAAGCGCTTTATCAAAGACTTCAGCAAGATTGCCTTGCCGTTATCGCGCTTACTCCAAAAAGATGTGGATTTTGAGTTTGATAGTGAATGTGTGAAAGCCTTTGAAGAGCTAAAGAGAGTTATTACCACAGCACCAATTGTGCGAGGCCCCAACTGGACGTTGCCGTTTGAGATAATGTGCAATGCGTCAAACCATGCTGTAGGTGCCGCGCTTGCACAGCGCGATGGTAAACTCCCTTATGTCATTGCTTACTCTTCTAAGACACTAGATGCAGCACAATCCAACTATACCACTACTGAAAAAGAACTCCTAGCTATTGTTCATGCTTTAGATAAATTTAAATCTTATTTGCTAGTTCAAGGATAGTGGTATACACGGATCATGCAGCTTTGAAGTATTTATTGACAAAGAATGAGTCAAAGCCTAGACTCATACGTTGGATTTTGCTTTTGCAAGAATTCGACATTGAGATTAGGGACCGGAGTGGATCTCAAAACCTGGTTGCGGATCATTTAAGCCGTATTGAGAATTTAAAAATTGATCCATTTTCGATCAACGACTCATTCCCATTGGATAGTTTGCATGCTGTGTCGGCTAGCTTTCCTTGGTTTGCCCCAATGGCGAACTACTTGGTTGCAAGAATCTTCCCTCCCAACTTTTCGAAAAACCAAAGGGACAAGTTGAGGAGTGATTCCAAATACTATATTTGGGATGACCCTCTGGTGCGCGAAATTGTGAACAATACTTTTCACAACTCTCATAATCCCCGGTCATGAACCCCAAAAACTTGGTAGCTCAATACCATGGCATTACACAACTTCGCACAACTAACCAGCAAGTGCACTGGGTCGTCCAAGTAATAAACCTTACGCGAGTAAGGGTCGATCCCACGGAGATTGTTAGTATGAAGCAAGCTATGGTCATCTTGTAAATCTTAGTCAGGCAAACTCAAATGGATATGGTGATGAACGAAAATAACACAAAGATAAAGATAGAGGTACTTATGTAATTCATTGGTAGGAACTTCAGATAAGCGCATGAAGATGCCTTCCCTTCCGTCTCTCTGCTTTCCTACTGTCTTCATCCAATCCTTCTTATTCCTTTCCATGGCAAGCTTGTGTAGGGTTTCACCGTTGTCAATGGCTACCTCCCATCCTCTCAGTGAAAACGATTGCATATGCTCTGTCACAGCACGCGAAATTCAGCTGTCGGTTCTCGGTCAGGCCAGAATAGAATCCAATGATTCTTTTGCGTCTGTCACTAACGCCC
>NC_029777.3:37452780-37465020 GCF_000817695.3 Arachis duranensis | reverse complement strand
TTTCTGAGGGTGACTTTGAACGCCGGTTTGGGCCATCAAATCTTGGGCAAAGTATGGACTATCATATATTGCTGGAAAGCCCAGGATGTCTACTTTCCAACGCCGTTGAGAGCGCGCCAATTGGGCTTCTGTAGCTCCAGAAAATCCACTTCGAGTGCAGGGAGGTCAGAATCCAACAGCATCTGCAGTCCTTTTCAGTCTCTGAATCAGATTTTTGCTTAGGTCCCTCAATTTCAGCCAGAAAATACCTGAAATCACAGAAAAACACACAAACTCATAGTAAAGTCTAGAAAAGTTAATTTTAAGTAAAAACTAATAAAAATATACTAAAAACTAACTATATCATACCAAAAACATACTAAAAACAATGCCAAAAAGCGTACAAATTATCCGCTCATCACCCTCACTTGTGGAAGAGGGGCGTGGACCAAGTAATTCGAAGATGTGTCCCGGAGTCTGAATTCCAACCAATTCTTGAGGCTTGTCATTCGCCCGAATGTGTTGGCCACTTTGGCCCACAAAGGACCACTAAAAAGGTGTTGGATTGTGGATTCTGGTGGCCAACCTTATTCAAGGATGCTAATCGACTATGTGTGTCTTGCCATCAGTGTCAGAGGTCAGGAAATGCATCCCAAAGGGATGAAATGCCTCAGCAACCTATGTTGTTCTGTGAAATATTTGATGTATGGGACATTGACTTTATGGGACTGTTTCCCAACTCTAGTGGGTATCTGTATATTCTGCTAGCGGTTGACTACGTGTCAAAGTGGGTAGAGGCCATACCTACCCGCCTTGACGACGCCAATACTGTTGTTTCTTTCATTAGGAATCACATTGTATGCCGTTATGGGTCGCCACGAGCAACCGTGAGCGACCAAGGATCTCACTTTTGTAACAGGAAGGTAGAAGTATTTCTCAAGCGCTATGGAGTGTCGCATAAGGTTGCCACTGCTTATCATCCGCAAACTAATGGACAAGCAGAAGTTTCCAACCGGGAAATCAAGAGGATCTTGGAAAAAGTGGTCAATCCACAAAGAAAGGATTGGAGCCTCCGGTTAGGGGATGCACTATGGGCATATAGAACGGCCTACAAGACCCCGATAGGGATGAGTCCCTTCCGGATTGTCTATGGTAAGGCGTGCCACCTTCCGGTGGAGGTTGAGCATCGAGCCTATTGGGTGGTAAAGCGGTGCAACATGGATTTAGCCAAGGCGGGTGAAGCTAGGAAGTTACAACTGGAAGAGCTTGAGTGTTTGAGGAATGAGTCATATGAGAATGCCCGAATTTACAAGGAAAAGACTAAGGCGTTTCATGACCATCACATCCGGAAGAAGAACTTTCAAGAAGGCGATGAGGTCCTCCTCTACAACTCAAGGCTCCGACTTATGCCTGGCAAACTCCGTTCTAGAGTTTAAGGTGAAAGAGATGAAGTCCTATGGAGTGGTGAAATTGTTTGATCCCAAGAGTGAAGCAACCTTCAAGGTGAATGGACATAGGGTGAAGAAGTATCATGGTTGCAAGCCTTCAAAAGAGCTAGAGGTGTACATAGTGGAGGATGCACCAAGGAGAGAGAAAGCTTAAAGAGAGGACTGTCCAACTTAAGGACGTTAAAGAAAAGTGCTTGGTGGGAGGCACCCCATTGTGGTAAGATCTTCCTTATTTATACCATCTTTTTCGTATCTTTAGTTCCTTCGAATTTTATGATCTTTTGATGACTGATTGAGTGCATAGGTATGATAGCCTTGTTGATTTTGTTAGATAGGTATAATATTCATGTAGATAGGTTGTGAAAAAAAAGGGAGAGAAGAGATGAAGAAAACAAAATTTTTATTTGAAGCAGGGCAACCGACGCGCAAGCGCACCTTGCGCGCGCGCGCCTGTTGCGAATTTCCATTCTCAAGCCAAAAAACCCGAGAGTCAGGCCAACTCTGTGCTCAACTCGCGCCAGGCACCCACGCATTTGCGTACATGCCGCCTGCGCGCACTACTGCCAGATGACCATTGACGCGCAAGCGCACAGTGCGCGCGCGCGCCGATGGGGATATGTGGAGTCTCTGGTACAAAAACCAGAGAGTTGTGCCACATTTGGGCCAACTTTGTGCTAGAACTGATGCGTCCGCGCATTGTGCACCCCCGCGCCAACTGCAGAATACCACACGCACGCGTCCGCGCAAGGTGCGCGTCCACGCGCATGCCTCCCTGGGTCACTCTGGTACAAAAACCAGAGACTTGAGCCAACTTTGTGCCACCTTTGTGCCTGGGGCAAAACTTCTCTCACGCGCACGCGCCACTGACGCGCACGCGTCCTTAGCTACAGCCTTACCGACGCGTCAGCGCACCTTGCGCGCGCGCGCCGGTTGCGCGAGTCAGTTTTATACTCCGTGCCGTTTCATTCCCTCCCTCCCTCAAACTTCTTTTTCTTTCTTAGATTCTTTTCTTACCCTCTCCATCATTTCTCTTCTCTTCTTCTTCTTCCCCAACCCACCACCATTGTCTCCGACCACTCACCGGCGACAACCAAACTTTCCGGTGGCACTACACCTTTCCCATTTTTCTCTTTCACCTTCACCAAGGAAGATTCAACCTTGTTCTTTCATCCTTTTCAAGGTTTCACTTCTCTTCCTCTTCTTCTTTATTTCCTCTTGCATTATTTCCTTTAGTTAGTTGCTTTGTATTGCTTTACTTACTTCCCGTTTCTCTTGCTTTTGTTTCTTTTTCTTTATTTCTCCATGGATGTTGAAGTTGATCTTAATTTGCATTACTAGATCTTTTGTCATGCTTTTCTATCCTTCTCATTGTGTGGTGTTTATGTGATGATTGATGTTTCATTTTGGGCTTTGAATTGGTTTAGTATCTCATAATTGCTCATTGCTTGATTATTGCATGGCAAGTGTTCGAGGAAATGCACATATATCATTTTGGTTCATTTTAGTCATACACTTTCAAATTGGTGCACTCCCCTCATTTACTTGTTTTCTCTTACATGCATTGAGTCTAATTTGTGTGCTTAAAGTTCATACTTGCCAATTCCATATTAATTGAACATGACTTGCTTTTTATTTAGGATGCTTGAGACTACTCTTCTCATGCCTTTGCATGCTTTACTTTCTCTTGCATCTTATGCCAAGTGATATAACCCTTGCTTTCATATTCATCATGGGCATTACAAGTCACTTGCATGTTTTCATCAAATTATTTCTTGGGTTTGATGTTTTCCTCCTTTCCCTTCCTTTTTAGGATGGCCACCAAGAAAGGCAAGGAGATAGCTTCGAGGAACCCGGCCGCAAAAAGGGCATCCCAAAGGTCAAATTCTAAGGCGCACTCTTCCTTAGGAGCCAAAACCCTACCCAAGAAAGGGAAGGCATCCACTCCTACCGATGAGAATGACAAGGGCAAACCGGCGAAAGATTCTGTAAGGTTCCCCAACCACTTTTGTGAACTTATGTTCCCCTCTATAGCGGCAAGGAACCATCATCCAGAGCACCTACTCGCTCCGCCAGACAAGGTTGTTCCTTATATTCTACCCCGCATCGAACAACGAGGATGGGAGTTTCTTTTAAGGAAACCAAGGGAAATCAACATCTCTTAGGTGGAAGAATTCTACACCAACTTCCATCTTCCCTCTCTTCGATCGGTATACATGCGCCGGAAGCAAGTTTCAGTCTTGGAAGAGGCTATTCAGCAGGTGCTCAATGTACAACCAGTGCCAAGTGACATGGATGGCTACCAAAAAGTCTTGCGTCAGTGAGAGGAGTTCGGATTCAGTTGGGACTCGATCCTCCAAGTCATTGCTGTGCTAGAGGCATTTTGGACCCAAGGTAGTCGGCGGGTGAGGCCCAAGAGCATTGACGCTCGCTTCCTTACTGTGGAAGCTCGAGCTTGGGCACAAATCCTATCTCATTATGTACTACCTAGCACCCACCGGTTGTCCATCACGGCAGACCTTGCCTTACTTGTTTGGTGTGTTCTCACGGAGAAGCCGGTGAACATTCCGCCCCTTGTCAAGCAAGCGATAAGTCAAGTTTATGACCGGGGTAATTTGCCATTTCCAGCTTTCGTACCTGACTTAGTTTCTGCTGCGGGTGTTTCTTGGGAAGCCAAGGACAAAAAGTATCTACACCTTCCCATGAACAAACCAAGCCTCGACATGGCCCCACCACTTCTTTTTCCCTCGAGCTCATCATCACCACCACTGAGATCCACAGATCAAAGGATAGAAGATCTTCATCAGAAGCTTGATAGATATGAACGGCGCAACCACCGCCGATACACCTACATCAAGAAGCTTCTGAGTTATGTTGCCCCGAGCATGGAGGAACCCAAGATATTTACATCCACCTCGAACCCAAGCGATGGGAGTTCCGATGGAGGGGATAGTAAAGGTTCCGGTCCTGACCGTTCCTTGAGTATCATTCGTAGCACGGAGGACCGTGCTAATTTCTAAAGTGTGGGCAGGTCGTTCGACCGATCTCCATGGGTAACACCCTCTTCTCTTCAATAACCACGGATTTGTCTTTTGCGTAGATGTTAATATAGTGCATGTGTAGTTAGTTTCACTTGTAAATACCCTTGCATGATAGCTAGTTTTTATAGAGTCGCTGGTCAAACCAATAACTTCCTTTCCAAGAAACTGTGTTTTGGGTGACTTACCAAAATCTTGAAAATTTTTTTTTTTAGAAAACTTGCTTTAAGAATGTATTTTGGAACATAGTGATTGAGCTAAGAACACAAGCATGAAAGTTTTGAGCCAGTTGTATGGTTACATCTTTTAACCATTATTTCCATTCTTGTGTGCATATCTCTCTCTCTATGATTGTGATCCTTGCTTTGTCTCATTCTATATGTCCATTACTTGATGTATGAATGCATTTACATGATTGAGGCCATCGTTTCGATAGTCACTCTTCCCAAATAGCCTTAACCCTTTCATCTACCGTTGCTAACCAATTTTGAGCCTATAATAAACCCCCTTTGTTCTTAAAAAGAGCACATTAACAACCCTAAGCGGAAAATAATGAATGTCCCAAAAAAAATTGGATCCTTGATTAGCTTAGGTGAGTTAGGATGCATATCATTCAATTGGGCGGGTATACTTAGGAATTAAGGTAGATGCAAAGAGGTGTGTTGTAGCTGTAATTGAAAATTTTAAGATTTGAGAACATACTCATGTGTTGTAAGATGAAACTATATGCATTGAAACCTTTGTCCACAAAGAAAATCCCAAGAAAGGGGGATGATAATAGTTAAAAAAAATGCCCCAAGATAAAGTAATAAAAACAATGCATATAGGATGTGGATTGAAAGGAATGCATGGGTGTGCAAAAAAGTGAAACTCAAGGGTAGCTAGGTAATGCATTATAGTTGTATAGGTTGTTCTAGGTGTCTAGTGGGATCCGAGGTTGATCAAGGACTCAAATTTTAAGCCCACTTAGCCATATACATCCTTACCTTCACCCTAGCCCCATTACAACCCATGAATAAGACCTCGTGATACTTGTAAGCATGCATTAAGTAATTGTTGATTGTTAGATGAAAGACAAATCTTGGAAAGCATGATTAGGAGGAGATTGAGTGATGAACCCTATACACATGAGCGAATAGAGAGGATACACTTCCGGTGAGGGTTTGATGCTCAATACTTATTCCCGGCTTTCACAAGCGTTCGTTTAGCAAGTTATATGCATTCCATGGTGATGTTCAATTTGGTAGGATTCATGAATCACATATTATTTTCACCCTATATGCTCACATGCATTCTTGGAGGATAGCTTTACTCTTGACCAAGTAGGTAGATGATTTTGCATTAGTCGCATGCATCCATTTAGGTACTTAGCATTTCATAAACCTTTTTCCCATCATAATCTTTTGGTCTTTTTATTTTAAGCATGAGGACATGCTTGGTTTAAGTGTGGGGAGATTTGATAAACCCCGATTTCGCGATTTATCTTGTGCTTATTTTGGGGGATTTTATCAATATTTCTCACACTTATTCGCAAGAAATGCATGGTTTTGTGTTCACCTCCAAATATTGTTCCATGATGGAAAACATGCTTATTTTGCCTTAAAATTACCATATTTTAATCCTCTTCTATTGTCATTCGATGCCGTGATGTATTTGTTGAGTAATTTCAGGAATTATAGGTAGGAATGACTTAGAAGAGAGGGGGAAAGCATGTACAAAAAGGGAGGAACAAGAAGAATTGAATTCTTGGGAGTAGCAGCATCGGCGCGTCCGCGCACTCCACACGCATGTGTGGATGGGATTGGCTGGAAGTGGCGTACAAGGATGGACGCATCCGCGCAGATTAGAAGATTCCTGTCGACGCGCACGCGCAACTGGCGCGCACGCGTGGATCACAATTGCAATCGGCGCACGCGCACGTATGGCGCGCACGCGTGGGAGGCTGCACGTGACCTCATTAAAGAAAATCGTGCCTGGCGATTTCTGAGGGGAATCAGGCCCAATTTCAAGCTATCTCTGCATGAAAAAGACCCAAGGATGCTAGGGGGAAAAGGAGGGATTACTCATTTTGACACTAGGACATAATTTTGAGCTAGTTTTCTTTGGGGGTTCTTGGTTATTCTAGAGGGAGAAACCCTTGTTCCTCTCTGGATCTAGTTTTCTTTTGATCTTCCCTTGTTAATTTGCGGATTAGATTTTGTTAATTACAGTTTTTAGTTGTTAAATTTGAATTCCTTGTTACAATCTTTCTTACATCTAGTGATATTTCTATAATTCTTGTCAATTGTCATTTCATGAATGTTGTGAATCTTGATTTGTAGATGTTACATTGATTATTTCTATGTTTAATCTTGTTAATTGCTTGATTGTAGGTTGATAATTGTTAGTGGGTACTTGTAGATTGCAATTTAATTGCTATTTTGAACATGTCTTTTGTTAATGCTTACCAAGTGTTCGATGAATTATTTACTTTGAGTATGGAGTAGTCTTTTTCCCTCTTGGCCTAGGTCAAGGGAAATGGGTAAATTTGAGTTACTGGGTCTAATGGATTTGATGATTTGGGAGCCCTTGGTGGTCAATTTGATACTCATTGACGCCAACCCACTACTAATCTAATTAGTAGGTAGGTTGGGACTTATGGGTTGATGTGACCAAAGCCATTTGACATACCTCAAGTCTAGGGGTAGATATCACGTACTTAAGACTTTGAGGGTAGACTTAATGAGCTTGGTTCCTCATAATTGTCAAGATATAGTTGTTGGACAAGGATTGTGATCCCAATTCCCATGCCTAGCCAAGAGTCGCTTTTATTATTCATATTTGAAAACCAATTTCCCAATTCGTTTGCTTAGTTATAGTTACTTGCTTGGTTTATAGTAGAATT
This sequence comes from Arachis duranensis, assembly GCF_000817695.3. NCBI lineage: Eukaryota > Viridiplantae > Streptophyta > Magnoliopsida > Fabales > Fabaceae > Arachis > Arachis duranensis. The sequence continues at coordinate 37,457,674 of NC_029777.3, read as the reverse complement.
AAGTGGAATATTGCTTGTTCATTGGGTTTCTCAAGTTTGCTTAGGTAGTTGAATTAGTTTATTGCAATTTAAGATTACCTGCTTGTTAAGATTCCCTTTTATTTTCATGCTTATAACTCACAACCCCGGATTTCTAACCAATGTCGAAGCACATGTTTGCCCATTCCTTGTGAGACGACCCGAGGATTGAATACTTCGGTTATTTCTATTGGGGTTCAACTTGTGACAACCAAATCCCTCTTCTAAATTTGACCTCCCAAAGATTGTTGTTGGTAGAGCTATACTTACAACGCGGTTTTATTAAAGAGAATATTTACCAACACACCCCATGGGAAGTTGTCAGCAGCCCATGCTTTAATATTTTTGCTTTTGTTTTAATTTCAATAATTGATGGTTCTTCTAGCATAAATCTGAGCTCTCATGAGTAGATTTGATAACTGCACACATTTTTTTTGAAGCATATGTTTGACTTCTAAGTTTGGTGTGCCTAATGGCACTTTCAAAATAGCTTTTCAAGCATGATTGATCATAGAACCATTCTGGGATGTATACTTGTTCATTCTGTTTACGTATATAGCTAAACGCTAAGTTTGGTGTCTATATATGCTATGAATTTTAAGAAAATCACTTTCACTCAAAGGCTCAAATTCATGAATAGATAAACCATACTTTGCATCATTTTATGAATTTAAGGTAGTAAGATAGAAAATAAAATGTTTCTTGCAATGAATATACCAATTATGATGGATACTCATTGAGTTTTATATGGATCGCTTAGCAGGGAACAAGTTTGGTGTCCACCAAATTTTTGTTGTTCAATGTCTAAGGAGCATAGTTGGTTATTCATAAATAGGGAATGAATAGAACTTTGTTTTCCTTTATTATTCTTCATTTGATAACCACCACCGTATTAAATTGAAAGTTTAAGCTCACTATTTGTTTGGTTTGCGTGGATAGGAATGGTGAAATTGAAGAAAAAGGACAAAAGGCATGCATGAACGATTATTACAAGCTGGAAAAAGGAGTTACATGTGCCTAGGGAAGTGTGCTCTCTTGGAAACAAAATCTTCATGGTTTAACACCTAGGGGGCCAAACCACATGACCAATGAGGGAGTGATCCTTGTCTTCATCCATCTCTACATGCAAGCCGTCCATTCCATGAACTTTCAACAATGCTTTACTCAATCCTCACCCTTCCTTACAACTCAACCGAATCCTCTAACCATTTGCTTTGTTTCAAAAACTCATGCCTTAGCTATAAATTGGCAGTGACACTTCTGGAGCTCCCATGTCCTTGCCTTCTCCATATAAGACCTCCTCATCTACTCACCTTTATTTCATTCTTACACTCCTCCCAAACACGTCACAGCAGCCTGTTCTTACCCAAAAGTAACACACAATACCCAACTTATTCTCCTCTCCATCCTAAACTGTGTCATGATCAAAGTCTATCTTCTCTTCTTCTTTCTTTCCTAATTCATGGCTTCATCAAGTTCCAAGAAGAGGAAAGGAAAGGAACTAGCTATAGCCGAACCACCAACCTATGATAGTAAGAGATTTAAGTCTCAATTTCATGAATCAAGATATCACAGGTTGATGGAATCAAAGAAAGGCATTCCAGAGATGGGGTTCAAATTGAAAGAGGGAGAATATCCCATAATGAGAAGGATAACTACATAGAGGAGATGAGAACTTTTGTGTGAGCCCCTCACAGATATCAGTGCAATCATGATAAGGGAGTTCTATGTAAATGCTGTGAGGACAAGCAAAGACAACCCTCCCTATAAGAGCTATGTTAGGGGGGTTAAGGTAGATTTCAGCCCATCATCCATCATGAGAGTCCTACAGATGAGGGTGATAACCTATGGAGAACCTAGCTTTGATGAAAGACTGGAGGGTGAGAATGACCCTGATGAGATATTAAATGGGTTATGCATTAAAGGTAAGGATTGGAAAAGGGACTCAGAGGAAGCCCCAAGCGACTTGAAGTGAACGGATCTCATACCTGAAGCCAAGGGTTGGTATGAAATAGTGAGAAGGTCCATCCTTCCTACTGCAAATACATCTGAAGTCACAATCAAGATAGCAATTCTGACATATTGCATCCTGAGGGGAGGAGAAATCAACATCCCACAGATCATAGTAGATAGCATTCAAGAGATGGCTGAGGATACTAGCAAATCAAGTAGGCTTGGTCACCCAAGCACTATTCTGAGGCTGTGCAAAAGAGCAAGGGGTACTCTTTGAAGATGAAGATATAGAGAAGGTAAAAGGAAGCAGAGGAATCACCAAGCAAAGAATAGATGGTGTTGCTGACACCCAAGAAGAGAAAAGAGATCAAGGAAGGAGAAGGAGACCACAAGTGGAGGGAGAGTAAGCTTCTGGTGCGATGGACTTGAGCCAAATGCAAAGAGCCATTGAAGAAATGTCTCAACACTATATGAGAGCACAAGAGCAACAACAGGAGCACTACTTGAGGCAGCAAGAGCAATACTTGAATGCCCAAGAGCAACAAGAGCATTGGTAGTAGCAAATGATAAAGAAGTAAGAAAGCTTCCAACTCAAGATATTGGAGCAACAAAGAGAGTTTCAAGCAAGAATCTTGGAGGGGGAAAGGGAACAATCCACAAACTTTCAAGAATTATTTAATAGATTGTCCTTATGCCAAGCCAAGTATGGGGAGTACACTCAAAATCTCTATCAATGGAAGAATATATATCATACTGTTGGAGAGCATAGAAACTTGGACAGAATGGAGTATGATATAGAAACTCAAGCAAAGTTGGACTATGTAGTTCATAGCATGCCAGCATTGAACCAACAGATCAAGCCATTTGAGCAATGCCAAGATTTGGTAGACTATCAGAGAGCAAAAGCCAATAAAAATATAGCACACATGCAACGAGGATTGGAGGAGGCTGGACTCTCAGGTCAAATAGACCACATATGGGATCGTAGGTGCCCTGTTAAAGAACCCCAAGAAGCACACAAGAAGAGGAAGAAGAAAGGAGAATCCAGCAAGGGACAAGAGCATAACAACTAAAGGTGGTGGAGTTCCTTTCATGTTTTTAGTTAAATAAGGATGATGCATATCTGAAACATGATATGCCTCCAAACATTGTATGTTCTGCACTTTCATGTTTTAGTAGATTTCTTATTAGGATCTGCATAATGCTTGTTATCATTCATCTACTTTAAAATCATGTCTTGTTTTCCCTTTTTGCATCAATAAGAGAAAATGTTTGAAATAGAAAATGATTGTCCAATGTGGTAGGAATTAGAATGAAGTTCAGTGGTGGTAATTGTTTGATTAGATGACAAGCTCAATAATAAAAGCTGTATAATAGAATATCTCTTGTAGTGTGAACTTAGTTGCTGCTATGAAACCTTTTATTAATGAACATCCCTGCAAAATGAAGAAAAGTGAGAAAGAAAAGAAAAGAAAAGCCAAGAATTGGCAAAGAAACAAACAATAAGGCTAGACACCAATAACTTGGACCTTAGGACATATGCCTGTGGTGCTTCTTGTACTAGGATATGCTTGGACAATTAGGTTCTGAGGAGTCTTTTAAAACTTGGTAACTTGGATTAACTAATCTGGGATTACCAACCGAAAGTCCATTATCAAGAGTAACCTAGCTACAAAGTATTTAGTAATCCAAAGAGATGCTGGGCATCAATGTTCCTAAGAAGATTTGTGAGCCAAGTGTCTGTAGTGAAGAAGTGTTGAGAAAAATTGAGCCAAAGGCTGCTGCAACACTTGACAACAAGCTATCATTGAGAAATAAGCTTTCTAAGCAAAAGAAAGAAAGAAAAAGCTAACAGGGATCAATAGAAGAACAAGGTGATATAGCAGCAACTTTAGTGAATCCTAAAAGGGACACTTCTTATTTATCAGCAAAGAATAAGTGAGCTGCATCTTGTCTGCATAAAACCCCATGAATCAAATTCAATTACCTGCTAAATAAGAACATGTATGCTTCTCTGTTTCATTTTATTTCTTCTCATGTTTACTGCTTTCTTGGGGACAAGCAAGTTCTAAGTTTGGTGTTGTGATGACAAGTCATCTTATGCTAGTTTTACAACCATTTTTCATTAATTTCATTAGGTTTTATGCACTTTCTTGCACAATAAGGAAGTAATTTGAGTGGATTTTCATGATCATCTTGCATCAACCAAACATCATTTATTTTACACAAAATCATAAGTTTTATGCTAGAATTAATTGATTTTATAAATGATGCAAAGATCTAGTGATTTTGGTGGGACTTTGATTAGTTGTTTGGTTGCTTGTAGGTGAAGAAATGATGAAAAAAAGGAAAGAACCAGGAAAGCATTGCATTACAAAGCGTGGCGATCACTAAGGCAACGCTAACCATGGAAACAATAGCGCCCAACCAAAACAAGCTCACACAAGGAGCCACATTCACTAAAGTGAACGTCATGTTCATTACAATGAACATTTTCGTGCTTCTCAAGCCTTGGGAAGGAAACTCAGGTCAAGCGCAACAAAGAGGCAAGAGATAGCATTCAAAAAGTGAACGTGAAGTTCACTAATGCAACACTGGCCAAGGCAAGGAAGGAGCCACGTTTAGCAAAGAGAACGTAGCATTCACTTTTGTGAACGTTTCCGAAGATAGAAAGGCAAGGAAGCAAGGCTCACAAGGGCCAGCGCTCAAACAAAGAAACGTAGCGCTCAATCAAGGAAGTATCAAGCACTCAACCAAGAAGCCAAGTTCACTCAAGTGAACTTCACGCTCACAAAAGTGAATGTTTTCGTGATACTGGCCCAGAAAGCAAAGCGTACACCAAACTTGCGCTGGCCAAGGCTCGAACTCGTGCACCAAGGCACATGCCAAGGAGTAGCACTCAAAAGACTGAATGTAGCGCTCA
>NC_029777.3:37448632-37452757 GCF_000817695.3 Arachis duranensis | reverse complement strand
CTTAGCTTGGGAAGGCAATGCAGCGCTCATACCAAGGTTCGAAGAGGGAGCACTGGCCCAAACAAGGCACGCACCAAAGGGAGCACTAGGAGCGCTCAAAATTTGCAACGCTGCGCTGGCCAAGGCTCGAAGAAGGAGAATGCGCGCATCAATAGCACAGCACAAGTAGTAGCGCTCATGCCTTGACCGCAGCATTCACTTTGTGAACACTAGTGATGCCATGACACGGGGGAAGGCACGCCTTGGAGCAAGGAACGTAGCATTCACTTAAGTGAACTGAGCGCTTCCCTGGGAGCTAACAAAATGCACCCTGACCCATGCCACTTAAACCAAGCCATTTGGACCCATTTCTTCATGAAATTTAAAAGCCCACTCCAAGTTTTAAAGACCAAAATAGAAAGTGTATAAATAGGAATTAGTTTGATTTGAGAAAGGACTTTTAGCTCATTTTTAGTTTTTCTCTTTTAAAATTTTCCTTTTAGAATTCTGAGTAATTGAGATCGGATCTGAGCTTGTTTTCTGTTTTCATTTTCTTTCTTCTACATCTATTTTCTGATTCTGGGTTTTTGAACTCTGATTGAAGAATTCTTTGAAGTTCTTCCTCTTGGAGTTCCATCTCTTTTCTGTGTTCTGAATTTATGAATTAAGGATCGGATCTCTATTGCTTCCTACTGATTTTACTTCTTCTTCAATTTTTAGATTCTGTTTTAGTACTTCTGCAAATCTACTTCATCTTCTACTTCTCTGCACTTTACAATTCCAGTTTTATTTTGAATCTCAGTCCCCAAATCCTTTATTCTTCAAGAAATTTAAGATTCCCAACAATTTAGATACATCAATTTAAGTTTCTTGTATTTTAAGTTTCAGTCATTTACTTTTCTTGCAATTTAAGTTTCAGTTCATTTACTTTCTTGCACTCTAAGTTTCATGCAATTTACCCTTTCTTCACTTGAATATTCTGTCAATTTCCCCTCTCCCTTTCATTTACTTGCAATTTAGCTTTTGTCAATCAAAATTCACTCAAATCATTAAATATTTGCTTAACTAAATTCATCACCTAACTAAAATTGCTCAATCCATCAATCCATGTGGAATCGACCTCACTCTTGTGAGTAATTACTACTTGATGTGACCCGGTACACTTACCGGTGAGTTTGTGTGGAATTGTTTTTCTTTCATCATTGAGTAACATTAGTTTATCTTCTTAATTGTTCCTTTTAAGTTTGTGATTATATGCAGTAGTCAAAACAGAGACAGAGACATTCAGAGATGGAAACAAAACACCATGGAGTTAACCCCTTGGTGGTGTTGAACGCCAGACAAGGAGGCAAGTGGGGCGTTCAACACCTCATATATGTAAGAAAACTGGTGTTGAATGCCAAAGAAGGAGTGCCTTGGGCGTTCAACGCCCAAGAGGGAGCACCTTTGCTAGTGTTGAACGCCAGAATGGGACAATTCAGGGCATTAAACGCCCTATAGGAGACCTGGCGTTGAACGCCAGGAAGGGGGACCATTCTAGGTGTTCAACACCCTACAGGGAGCAGGGAATTCGAATTCCCTAACCTCTCAGAATCAGTGGATCCCACAGAATCTCCACCTACCCCACCTTCTTATCTCCCTTACTTTCCCTCTTCCCCACACACACTCTTCCCCATACACCCTCAACCAATCACATCCACATCACCTTTTTTCTCTTCCCAACACCCTTCATCCCTTCCATCCATCAATTCTCACCAACCACACCCACTTCAAATTCAAACTTTTTCACCCATCTTTACCCCCCATTTTCAAACCCAACCCTCTCCCACCCCTATAAATAACCCTTCCTACATCCCTTCAACCACTATTCTATTCTTCTTCTACTCTCTTCTTCTCATTTGCTCATATTTGCTTGAGGACAAACAAAGTTCTTAAGCTTGGTGTTGCAAAAGCTTTGCTTTTTGACTTCTACCATCCCTAAGTATGGCACCAAAGTCTGGTGACACCTCAAAAAAGAGGAAAGGAAAGGCCATTGTCTCCGCTTCTGAGTCTTGGGAAATGGAGAGATTGTCGCCAAGGCTCATCAAGACCACTTCTGTGAAGTAGTGGTAAAGAAAAGGGTGATCCCTGAAGTCCCCTTTAGGCTTAAAAAGGATGAGTACCCAGAGATCCAACAAAAAATTCAAAGAAGAGGGAGGGAAGTTTTGACCAATCCTATCCTGGAAGTTGGGATCTTAATGGTGCAAGAGTTTATGCCAATGCTTAGGTCACCAAGAAGCATGACACTAGTGTGAACCCTCATCCCAAAAATTGGCGCACCATGGTCTAAGAGAAGCTCTTGGATTTCAGCTTAGAAAGTGTAAGGTTGGCTCTTGGATTTCAGCCTACACCCTTACACTAGAAAAGTTATTTTTGATCAGAGGTTGGACCAAGTCCTTTCAGACATCTGTGTGGAAGGAGCTTAGTGGAAGAGGGATGCTCAAGGCAAGCCTGCCCAACTAAGAAGGCTTGACCTCAAGCCCATAGCTAGAGGATGGAGGTAACCGTTCTGAGGTTACTATAGACCGAGCAATAATGATTCACTGCATTATACTTGGAAATGAGGTGGAGGTACATGAGGTGATACCTCAAGAGCTATACAAGGTGGCAGAAAAGCCTTTCACCCAAGCGAGGTTGGCATTTCCACATCTTATTTGTCATTTATGTAGTTCAGTTGGAATTGTCATAGACGGAGATCTCCCCATTGAGGAGGACAAGCCCATCACTAAAAGAAGGATAGAGCATGTAAGAGAGTCTGCACAAGAGCCTGTGCAGCTGCCTTCAGAAATCCCTGAGGGTCCTCAAAGGGTGTATTTTCCTCTCCAAAACTATTGAGATCAACTAAACACCTCTCTAGGAGAATTGAGCTCCAATGTGGATCAACTAAGGTTGGAACACCAAGAGCAGTCCGCCAAAGAAAGCATAGCAGATGTTGTCAGATTCTGACCTCCATGCACTCAAACAAGCATTTCTGGAGTTACAGAGGTCTTATTGAGACGCTCTCAACAGCTTTGGAAAGCTAAATTTCAGTGCTTTCCAGCAATATATAATGGTCTATACTTTTTTTTGAATGATCTAGCCCATATTGGGCGTTGAACGCCCAAGAACTATCCCCCTTTCTGACGTTCAACGGCCCAAAGGAACTCAAGCCAGCGTTGAACGCCCAATCACCCCCTTTGGGGCGTTCAACACTGACCAAGAAGCATAAGGCAGCGTGGATCAACCCCTAATGGGCGTTCAATGCCCATTCCTCGAGTTGGACTCCAAGCTCAGCCTAAGTACTCAACTAAGGTGGGCCCGAGAGTGGACTTTCACACCTTTAGTCTAGTCTATCATACTTTTGTACTTCTTAACTATTAGGTTATTATAAATAGAACAAATATTACCACTGTTAGAGATCTTTGCCTCTTTTCACCTTTTACTCTTACTTTCTGTAAGCTATGAGCAACTGAACCTCCTAAGTTAGGGTTAGGAGCTCTGCTGATTCTCATGGATTAATAATACTACTATTTCTATTTCAATATGTCTAATTCTATTCTCTTATGTATTCTCGTTCTTCATCTCATGAATTGAGGATGAACCGTGACATTCATCCTTGTTATACTTGGTTCCGTGCAAGTCTTGACCCGGATAGCATTGAGCTAAAGCTAGAGATTGCATTGCGGATTTCAAGAGCGAACCTGGGCAACTTTGGATAGGTGACATAAAATTTCGTTGGCCGTGGGTTACTGAGGTCTTTGTGGCGCTAAGGCTAGTGTCAGAGAAGCAGCAGAAATTCAAATGGGACGTTTAAGCTCCAGTTTAAGCCTAAACTGGAGCTTAAACGCCAAAATTATGAGAAGAGAGGAAATGCTGTAACTGGCGTTTAACCTCCAGTTTGACCTCAAACTGGAAGTTAAACGCCAGAATGAGAAAGGGCACTAATGAGCATTCCACGTTTAACCTCCAATTTGACCTCAAACTGGAGGTTAAACGCCAGAATGATGAATTGAACTAAGGGAGGCAATAAAGCATTTCCACGTTTAACCTCCAGTTTGACCTCAAACTAGAGGTTAAACGTGTTCGACACTTCATTTCTCACCAAGAAGCATTCCACGTTTAACCTCT
>NC_029777.3:37446457-37446680 GCF_000817695.3 Arachis duranensis | reverse complement strand
CGTTGCCGGGGATTGGTTTTCGATTGACAATTCTCAAATTGGAAGTTAACTAGATTGAGCATTTTTCTTATTTTGTTAATTTAGTTTAAGTTACTTGTTGATTTTAATTCCTGCACTCTGTTATTTGCTTTTTCTTTCTTTATGTCTTTAAATTCAAGCAACTAACTCACTGACCCACTAACTATTTGAATTAATTCCTCAATTGCTCTAACCATACTCTTCT
>NC_029777.3:37442736-37445068 GCF_000817695.3 Arachis duranensis | reverse complement strand
AAGACCAAGGGCAAGATCAGAGACGCCACAACCTCACCTCCAACAACAATGCAACTCATCAAAACACCTCATACAGATATTACCAGCATCCATCTAACCAATCTTCTCAACCACCTAATCTCAACCCACCATCAATAACCGAGGAGAGGCTCTCAAAGATTGAGGCTCTACTTGAAAACTTATGCAAGAAAATTCAAGATAGTAAAGCTTTTTGGGAAGAAGTGCAATCCAACATGCAGAATCAAGATGCTGCCATCAAGAAACTGGAAACACAGATTGAGTTCTTATGCAAGCAAACCCTTGGACACAACAATTGCAGCAATATTAACTCAATACCAAAGGAGGAATTTCAAGTTATCACCCTCAGAAGTGGAAAGGAATTGAAGGAGACCCACAAGAAACCACCAGAGAAGAAATTGGATGAAGAAAACAAGGGACATAAGGAAGCTCAAACCTCAACCCCCAAGTCACATCAAGAAGGAAAAGCGCTCAAACCATGCCTCTCAAAGGCTCTATACCCCCAGCAATTACAATTAAAGAAGGGGGAGAGGACAACCAATTCTCAAGATTCTTGGAAATCTTCAAGAAACTACAAATAAACATACCTTTTGCTGAAGCAATAGAGCAAATGCCACTCTACGCCAAGTTCTTGAAGGAATTGATGACCAAGAAGAGAAGCTGGAAGAACAATGAGACCGTGGTACTCACCGAAGAATGTAGTGCCATCATTCAACACAAATTGCCTTAGAAATTGAAGGATCCAGGCAGTTTCCAAATCCCTTGCATCATAGGAGAAGTCATGGTGGAGAAGGCCTTGTGTGACTTAGGGGCCAGTATCAATTTGATGTCTCTAACCATGATGAGAAGAATGAAGAGTGAAGAAGCCAAACCAACAAGAATGGCCCTGCAATTGGCAGATCGAACTTTTAAATTCCCTTATGGAATAGTTGAGGATTTGTTGGTAAAAGTGGGAGATTTTATATTCCCTGCCGATTTTGTGGTGTTGGATATGGAGGAAGAAGCTAAGGCTTCAATCATTCTGGGAAGACCCTTCCTGGCTACTGCTGGAGCCATCATAGATGTCCAAAAGGGTGAACTCACTCTTTCAAACCCCTGGGCCAAGCGTTTCTCATGCTGCCAAGGCTATTGCAAGGGAAGAATGTAAAGCCATAACCCTCAGAAGTGGAACAAAGCTAAAAGAGATCTCAAAGGAAACCACAGAGGATGAAACAAAGGAAAATGTGAGAGACAAGGAACAGGGACAATCCTCTACACCTTCTGCAACAAGAGAAAAAGAAAAAGAGGTCCTGAAGCCTTATACACCCAAGGCACCATATCCTCAACGTTTGATGAAAAGAGAGAAGGACGGCCAATTCTCCAGATTCTTAGAGATTTTCAAGAAGCTTCAAATCAACATTCCTTTTGCTGAGGCAATAGAGCAAATGCCACTCTATGCAAAATTCTTGAAGGAATTAATGACCAAGAAGAGAAGCTGGAGGAATGAGGAAACTGTGTTGTTAACTGAAGAATGCAGTGCCATCATTCAACACAAATTGCCTCAGAAATTGAAAGATCCAGGCAGTTTCCAAATCCCTTGCATCATAGGAGAAGTCATGGTGGAGAAGGCCTTGTGTGACTTAGGGGCCAGTATCAATTTGATGTCTCTAACCATGATGAGAAGAATGAAGATTGAAGAAGCCAAACCAACAAGAATGGCCCTGCAATTGGCAGATCGAACTTTTAAATTCCCTCATGGAATAGTTGAGGATTTGTTGGTAAAAGTGGGAGATTTTATATTCCCTGCCGATTTTGTGGTGTTGGATATGGAGGAAGAAGCCAAGGCTTCAATCATTCTGGGAAGACCCTTCCTGGCTACTGCTGGAGCCATCATAGATGTCCAAAAGGGTGAACTCACTCTTAGACTACATGATGAGAAATTGGTGTTTAATGTATTCAAGGCAATGAGCTATCCATCAGAATCACTAAAGGAATGCATGAGGGTGGATGTAGTGGACATTGCAGTACAAGAAACCTTTGAGGAAACAACAAAGGAAGTGGCAGAGGAGGAGTTCACCAAGGATATGGAAGTTAGTGACATCAAGGCTGCTGAAACAACCATGCCAAGCATGCCAGAAAGAGTGAAAGAAGAGAAGGAAGCACCAAAACCTGAGCTCAAAGCATTACCCCCTAATCTCAAGTATGCATACTTGGGTAGTGATGAGAGCCATCCTGTTATCATTAGCTCCGCCCTTAGCCAAGAACAGGAAGAGGAATTGATCAAGGTACTACAAACCCATCAAGATGCCATTGGATGGACCCTAGCTGATTTGAA
>NC_029777.3:37420045-37424067 GCF_000817695.3 Arachis duranensis | reverse complement strand
AACTTGCAAAACCAAGGAGCTGCCATCCAGAAGCTAGAAAATCAAATTGTGTATTTGTCTAAGCAAACCCCTGGGCCAAGCGTTTCTCATGCTGCCAAGGCTATTGCAAGGGAAGAATGTAAAGCCATAACCCTCAGAAGTGGAACAAAGCTAAAAGAGATCTCAAAGGAAACCACAGAGGATGAAGCAAAGGAAAATGTGAGAGACAAGGAACAGGGACAATCCTCTACACCTTCTGCAACAAGAGAAAAAGAAAAAGAGGTCCTGAAGCCTTATACACCCAAGGCACCATATCCTCAACGTTTGATGAAAAGAGAGAAGGACGGCCAATTCTCCAGATTCTTAGAGATTTTCAAGAAGCTTCAAATCAACATTCCTTTTGCTGAGGCAATAGAGCAAATGCCACTCTATGCAAAATTCTTGAAGGAATTAATGACCAAGAAGAGAAGCTGGAGGAATGAGGAAACTGTGTTGTTAACTGAAGAATGCAGTGCCATCATTCAACACAAATTGCCTCAGAAATTGAAAGATCCAGGCAGTTTCCAAATCCCTTGCATCATAGGAGAAGTCATGGTGGAGAAGGCCTTGTGTGACTTAGGGGCCAGTATCAATTTGATGTCTCTAACCATGATGAGAAGAATGAAGATTGAAGAAGCCAAACCAACAAGAATGGCCCTGCAATTGGCAGATCGAACTTTTAAATTCCCTCATGGAATAGTTGAGGATTTGTTGGTAAAAGTGGGAGATTTTATATTCCCTGCCGATTTTGTGGTGTTGGATATGGAGGAAGAAGCCAAGGCTTCAATCATTCTGGGAAGACCCTTCCTGGCTACTGCTGGAGCCATCATAGATGTCCAAAAGGGTGAACTCACTCTTAGACTACATGATGAGAAATTGGTGTTTAATGTATTCAATGCAATGAGCTATCCATCAGAATCACTAAAGGAATGCATGAGGGTGGATGTAGTGGACATTGCAGTACAAGAAACCTTTGAGGAAACAACAAAGGAAGTGGCAGAGGAGGAGTTCACCAAGGATATGGAAGTTAGTGACATCAAGGCTGCTGAAACAACCATGCCAAGCATGCCAGAAAGAGTGAAAGAAGAGAAGGAAGCACCAAAACCTGAGCTCAAAGCATTACCCCCTAATCTCAAGTATGCATACTTGGGTAGTGATGAGAGCCATCCTGTTATCATTAGCTCCGCCCTTAGCCAAGAACAGGAAGAGGAATTGATCAAGGTACTACAAACCCATCAAGATGCCATTGGATGGACCCTAGCTGATTTGAAGGGGATAAGTTCATCCATATGCATGCATAAAATCTTGTTAGAAGAAGATGCTAGACCCTCCATTCAAGCTCAGAGAAGATTGAATCCCGTCATGAAAGAAGTGGTACAAAAGGAGGTCATGAAGTTATGGCAGGCAGGGGTAATCTACCCCATTTCTGATAGCCCATGGGTTAGTCCCATCCATGTAGTTCCCAAGAAAGGTGGCATAACTGTGGTGCCAAATGAGAGGAACGAACTCATACCCACAAGAACTGTCACTGGGTGGAGGATGTGCATAGACTACAGGAAGCTCAATGAAGCCACCAGAAAAGATCATTTTCCACTCCCATTCATGGATCAGATGCTTGAAAGGCTTGCAGGACATGCTTACTATTGCTTTCTGGATGGATACTCAGGCTATAATCAGATAGTAGTTGATCCAAGAGATCAAGAGAAAACATCATTTGTTTGTCCATATGGAGTTTTTGCTTATAGACGCATGCCCTTTGGATTGTGCAATGCACCTGCAACTTTCCAAAGGTGCATGCTGTCCATCTTTTCGGACATGATCGAAAAGTTTATTGAAGTTTTCATGGATGATTTTTCTGTGTTTGGAAATTCTTTTCCTTGCATGCTAGCCTATGAACTTTTGAAGCAGAAACTTTCCTCTGCACCTATCATTGCCCCACCTGATTGGAACTTACCTTTTGAACTGATGTGTGATGCATCAGACCTTGCTATTGGGGCAGTGTTAGGTCAAAGGAAAGACAATTTGGTACATGTGATTTACTATGCCAGTAAGGTCTTGAATGATAACCAAAGGAATTACACAACCACTGAAAAAGAGCTCTTGGCAATAGTCTTTGCATTTGACAAATTTAGATCCTATCTCATTGGATCTAAAGTCATTGTTTTCACTGATCATTCAGCTTTAAAATACTTACTTGCTAAACAAGAATCCAAACCAAGACTTATTAGATGGGTTCTTTTGTTGCAGGAATTTGACATTGAAATCAAAGACAAGAAGGGTGTAGAGAACAAAGTGGCAGACCATTTATCAAGGATACCATGTGAAGAAGGAAGCACACAAAGCACACATATAAATGAGTGTTTCCCTGATGAACAACTCATGGTAATTCACAAAGCACCATGGTTTGCGGACATAGCAAACTTCAAGGCCACTGGGAGTTTGCCGTTGGAATTTAACAAGCATCAAAGGAAGAAACTGGTAAATGATGCCAAATACTTCATCTGGGACGAACCATACTTGTTCAAAAAATGTTCAGATGGCATACTCAGAAGGTGCATATCAGAGGAAGAAGGAAGGGAAGTCTTATGGGACTGCCATGGATCCCCTTATGGAGGACATTTTGCAGGAGAAAGAACAGCAGCTAAGGTGTTGCAGTGTGGCTTCTATTGGCCCACTATCTTCAAAGATGCAAAGGAACTAGTGAAACGCTGTCATGAATGCCAGAAAGCGGGAAACCTGCCAAGAAGAAATGAAATGCCACAACAATTCATTCTGGAACTTGAATTGTTTGATGTATGGGGAATAGATTTCATGGGACCCTTTCCCACCTCATACTCAAATAATTACATTCTTGTGGCAGTAGATTATGTCTCCAAATGGGTTGAAGCAATAGCAACTCCAACCAATGATAATAAGGTGGTCCTGAACTTCCTCAGAAAACAAATTTTTTGCCGTTTTGGGGTTCCAAGAGCAATCATCAGTGATGGAGGAAGCCACTTCTGCAACAAACCATTAGAGACATTGCTTCTGAAATATGGAGTCAAACACAAGGTAGCCACACCATACCATCCACAGACAAGTGGGCAAGCCGAAATATCTAACAGGGAACTCAAAAGAATCCTAGAAAAAACTGTAGGAACTTCAAGGAAGGATTGGTCGATGAAGCTAGATGAGGCCCTTTGGGCATATAGGACAGCTTTCAAAACACCAATTGGAATGTCTCCCTACCAACTAGTATATGGAAAAGCTTGCCATTTGCCACTGGAGTTGGAACACAAGGCATTCTGGGCCTTGAAACTCTTGAACTTAGACAGCAAAGCTGCTGGAGAAAGAAGGATGTTGCAAATTCAAGAGTTGGAAGAATTCAGAGCTGAAGCTTATGAGAATGCCAAAATTTACAAAGAAAGAGCAAAGAAGAAGCATGACAGCGACATAGCCCCAAGGAAATTTGAAGAGGGACAAAAAGTATTGCTCTACAATTCTAGGCTGAAGCTATTCCCAGGGAAGCTAAAATCAAGGTGGTCTGGACCATTCCTTGTCACCAAGGTCTCCCAATATGGACAAGTAGAAATCATGGAAGAAAAGTCACAACGAACCTTCACTGTGAATGGTCAAAGACTCAAACATTACTTGGGAGATGTGGAGGAGAAGGACAAGGTTAAATATCACCTCAACTGAGGAAGACAACCGTCAAGCTAGTGACGTTAAAGAAGCGCTTGTTGGGAGGCAACCCAACCTGAGGTAATACTCATTTGCTTTTTCTTTTATTTGTTTCAATAAAAAGGTGAAGTACTTTCTGTGCATTGCAAGGAATTAAGTTTGGTGTTTCACACCAAACAATGAATTTGTGGATCAATAATTCAAAGGGGAATGTGTGACTCTAAGTTTGGTGTTCCACCATACAAATCAACTGCACACAACAACCTTTGAATTATATGAAAGGAACAACCATTCTAAGCAATCACAAAAATGCTTAAAATCCTTAGCAGCAACTTCATTCCAAG
>NC_029777.3:37401995-37416809 GCF_000817695.3 Arachis duranensis | reverse complement strand
TAGTTGTCTTGGGAAAGAAACTATCCATAATTGGAATCCTTCGGAACCTTGGGAAAGGAATGGAGGATTCATGCTAGAGAAGCTTTCTCACAGTGAATTGGATTGGGGTTTGGATGGATATTGTGACATGTAATCCTACCAAATTGTGGTTCATGAAACTGTGTGGTATAATCAGTGATCGAGCAATCATCTCTTCTTATGAACATTTAAACCAAGGGATTGGGAATTTGTTTGTTTTTAGAGAGAATTGGTGAGCCAAGGAATTGGGATCCAATCATATAAGATTGCCAAGCAAAATTCAATGAATGCATTGGTTGAGGAAGAGATGAAAATGTTTTGATTCGGAGATTTCAATATCTCCTGACCCCAATGAACCCATCTCTCTGATCTATCCCTTTCTATTTACATTCTGCAATTTCAATTCATGCAATCACCCCCAGCCCATTTAATTTCAGCAATTTACCTTCTCGCACTTTAATTCTCGCAATTTAAGTTTATGCAATTTCAATTCCTTGCAATTTACGTTTCCTGCCACATTTATTTTATGCAATTCACATCCAAAAGTTGATTCCGCTCAACTAATCAAACTTCTAATTCGAATTGCTCATTCAACCAATCCTTGTGGGATTCGACCTCACTCTATTGTGAGTTTTTACTTGACGATAACCGGTGCACTTGCCGGAAGGAATTTTGCCGTTCGTGCAATTTCCCTTAATCGTAGCTATACCCAGTTATGCTAGATCACATTCCCTGATCGGGAAGATCCGACCTTGTCTGTGTCGTTTTGAGTAGGATCGCGAAAGGGAGTGGATTGCTTAGGGCTTCACCTTCGGCCATAGTGGGAAACCATGAGTTAACTTGACGAGAGGACATGAGTTGCCCGGATATGGTGGACTGCTATGGTTTAGAAGAGATTAAGTTTATGAGAGGACATGAGTTAATCACTTACGGCTGCCATTGAGTGAATCATTTCTTATTGAACTAAACAGTAAGAAAAGTTAATCTGGAAAGAATACGCATCTCCGAAGCCTTAACTGAATCTCTATCACTATTTTCACACTAACCTGGTATTTCGTTCTTTACTATTATATTTATGCTTTCAAACAAACAACCATCTTTTCTAATCACCTGACTAAGATTTACAAGATAGTCATTGCTTGCTCAATTTGACAATCTCCGTGGGATTCGACCCTCACTCACCTGAGTATTACTTGGACGACCTGTTGCACTTGCCAGTTCATCTATGCGAAATTTGTGGAGTTCAATTTCGTGCACCAGTTACACAAATCAATTTCGCCATACTTACCAAGGGGTGCTACTCACCCAATCATGCCCTCTTATCCAAATTTCATTCAACAATCAATTATCAATCAAACCACACAATCATACTAAATCATCCATAATCAAAGAAACTACAAATTTACTCAATTATTCAACTAATCCATCATCAATCAACAACATCAATTATTCAACAATATCTTAGGGTCATCTAGCCTAAGTTTTCATATAACGTTATATAGTGTTTACCCAAAACCAAAACCCGTACCTTCTTTGACGACGGTTTCTAACCTCGTGAACCTTTCTCCAGTCACCCAAGCCTCCATCAAATCCTCACCAATCAATCTACGCAATCAACCCACACTAAAATCAAGTCAAGCAATCTATTCCATTTCAAATTCATACCAAGCAATCATTCCGCACAAATTCAAGCTTCAAATTCCAGGCTCCATTCAACACCAAACAAGTCAAATACTCTATTCAATCTAACTATATCAAATTTTCAATTATTTATACTAGGGTTTTTGCACAAAATTAGAGAAAATAGAGGGATTGAGTTTCTTTGTCTTGCTCTACATGATCATGGGTCAAAACTCCAGTAGAAATTGAGATTGACCTTTTTCTAAAGCATCAAAATCACCAATTTCAACCAACACGTACCAAAACTGCAAAATCAGAAGTAAATAGAGAAATGGGGGTAAGGTTCTCGTGATTACTCACTGCAAAACGTTATATAAAATCAAAGAGGATGATGAGATAATCGCGTGGCCACAAATGGGTTGTTGATCGGAGCTCCGATTAGGGAGAAAAGTAGATTTGAAGATGGAAGTGAATAGTATTTTGGGATTTCTCTTTTCTCTTCTCCAAGCTCAAGCGCGCTTTATCTTTAAGGCAAAAATAAATGTGATTTTTGTGAAATGGGAGTGAGTCATGTTTTTTATCCAAATGGGTGAGGGGCATTTTTGTCCTTTCGCTTACTGGCCCCATATAGAGTTAAAATCTTTAAGATAAGTGTTTCGATTTTTATTCTAAATATTTTTCTAGTTATTTCTGCATTTTTATTTTTCTCATACGTAATACCGGACAGATTTAAACATCTACAATTAATTTTATAATTAAATGTATTTTTGCGCTCTAAATAATTTTTTGAGATAAATTTTCATTGTTAAATTCCTAAATTATAAATTTAATCTTTTTAACGCAGTTCGAACGATTTAAAACCCTCTTAACTCACTCTTAATTAATCAGTTAATTAATTATCTAATTAATATTTTTTTAGGTCTTACATATTTTCTATCTCAATCAAGTATCAACATGATTATAAAACAAAACAATCAGCTACCAAAAAAAAATAAAACAATCACGTTAGAAATAACAAAGCATGCAGACAACTGCAGTTAATTAATATTCTTTTTTATTTTAAAAGAAACAAGAATTCAAATTATTATAAAAATATTTAAAATCTAATGAAAAATATTCAAAATAAAAACCATCTAAATCTCAATAATAAAAAACATCCAAAATTATTATAATTTATATATTTATTTTAAATATTTTAAAATTATTTTAAAAATTCTAAAATTTATTTTAAACATTCAAAATCAATTTAAAAATGTCAAAATTCTTTTAAAAAATTCAAAATCATGTTACAAATTTTAAATTTTATTTTAAAAATTATAAAATTATCGTAAAAATTATTTTTAAAATTCCTAATAAAACGATATCTGAAACATAAGAAAAAGAAGCATTCAAAATCTAACAAAAAAAGAAATATGTAAAATTATTTTAAAAATTTTAAAACCTAACAAAATGAGATATTAAAAAAATATTGGAAAAAAATCCAAAAATTAAAAAAAAACATCTAAAATTATTAAAAAAATAGTCTAAAATCCAAAATAACAAAGCATCCAAAATATAAGAAAAAAAAATCCAAAACTTAGGAGAAAAAATTAACTTATGACTGTTTTAAGATTGCATTAAGCACACATCAGGACTATACGAGTGGCTGGTAATGCCATTTGAGCTAACCAATGTTTCGGCATTATTTCAGTGTTTGATGAATTCGATTTTTGTGGAAGTGCTGCATAAGTTTGTTTAAGTCTTCTTCGACGACATCCTAGTCTATAGTACCGATTGGCAATCTCATTTACAGCATCAGATGCATGTCTTGACAACCTTACGGGCCCGCTCTTTATTTGCTAAGCTTTCTAAATGCTCATTTGGCC
The DNA here is from genome assembly GCF_000817695.3 of Arachis duranensis. Lineage (NCBI taxonomy): Eukaryota > Viridiplantae > Streptophyta > Magnoliopsida > Fabales > Fabaceae > Arachis > Arachis duranensis. The sequence continues at coordinate 37,413,306 of NC_029777.3, read as the reverse complement.
AAGTTCAGATTGATTACTTGGGGCATGTGGTCTCAACTGAAGGTGTGTGTATAGACAGTTCCAAAGTCAAAGCCATTGAGCAATGGTTGATTCCTACTTCGGTTAAGCAGCTACGAGCCTTTCTTGGATTAGCCAGTTATTACAAGAAGTTTATTAGGCAGTTTGCTGTCCTGGCAACACCTTCACAGACCTACTCTATAAAGATAACTTTATTTGGTCGCTGTGAGCTACAGTGGCCTTCATCACTTTGAAAGCACTCGCCAATGCTCTAGTCCTGGCCCTACCCGATTTCTCAAGACCTTTTATTTTAGAGACTGACACCTCAGGAGCATAGGGGCAATTCTTAGCCAAGAGGATCACCCCATTGCACATTTATCAAAGAAGAAGCAATCGGTTTATAATCGGGAGATGCTGGCCATATTGACTGTTGTGGTAAAATTTTGCCACTACTTGTTAGAACACCACTTTGTGATATAGACAGACCATATGAGCATTAAAGAGATGCAAGCTTAAACCATTCGGACCCCAGAACAACGAACAGGTTTGGCTGGCAAAGCTTTTGGGGTATGACGATAGCTTGTCGAAAGCTTTTTTATCTCTCACCATAGTGAGTTGTGACTTGTTAACTTAACTATTAAATGAAATCCAGCACTATAATCCGAAGGCTGAATTCTCTGAGATGGAACTCCAGTTGAACAACCTGCGGCAGAGGTAGGGACTATGGTATTGGTCTGACCGCATAGTCATCCTCACCAACTCCCCTCTCATTAAGTAATTGTTAGAGGAATTTAATGACTCAGTACTTGGCGGCCATGGAGGTGATGCATGAAAACTTGTCTCTCAACAAATTTCTCCTTCGGCAAGTATACCAAATTGTCGTCAAGTAAAAACTCACAATAGAGTGAGGTCGAATCCCACAAGGATTGATTGGTCAAGCAATTTTAATTGGAAGATTATGCTAGTTGAGCTAAACAAGATGTAGTTGAGAATTGCAGAAAATTAAATGGTAGGAAAGTAAATAACAGAAAATAAAGTGCAAAATCTTAAATGGGGATTTGGGGCAATGAGCATGAAAATAAATGATAGAAAATAAAGAGAATAGGGAAGATCAGAAATGGGAAATTCATTGGACTCAGGAGATGTTGTATTCTCCGGATCAAGTTTAATTTTATCTCTTCCTCAATCAATGCATCTATTGATCTCCTTGGCAATCTTAGGTGATTGGATTCCAATTCCTTGGTAATCCAATCTCTCTAAGCTTGAACAATTGCCCAATTTCTTGATTTAATTGCTCATGGGAAGAGATGAAGTATGGTCACTGATTATACCACATGTATTTCCAAATCAAAGTGTTGGGAGGATTACATGTCACTATATCCACCCAGACCCCAATTTGGTCCAACATGAGAAAGCAATTCTAGCATGATCTCCTCATCCCTTTTCCAAGGCTCAAAAGAGATCCAATTATGGAGAGTTTCTTTTCCAAGACAACTAACCAATTGAATTAAGATCGAAAGCTTTCTAGTAATTCAAAAGAGAAGAAAGAAGAAGAGAATGAAAACTATAATTGATCCATCAAATTACAACAGAGCTCCCTAACCCAATGAAAGGGGTTTAGTTGTTCATAACTCTAGAAATGGAAAATGGCAGAAAAGAATACATCCAAGCTAAAAGTGCAGAAAGTTAAATATACAGAGATAGTTCTCCAAAGTGCCCAGCTTCTCTATAGTTCAAAACTACTCCTATATACACTACTCCTCTTGATCTTCTAGTGAGTTTTTCAAGTCTTGGATGTGGGTTCTGGATCTTGAGTTGAAGCAGTTCTAATCTTTAGTGGGCCCAGCTTGCAGAGAAGTATGAATGAGGTATGGGCGTCAGTGAGATTAACGTTAAGTGACATTGTCGGTTCGAGAACATTAGTGGCAATCACTTTTTCCACTAACGTTCCACCCTCAAATACCTCATGTTAACTCCAACGTTAGTGGCACTAACGGGACCACTAACATTGCCTTCTAAATCTTTGCTAACGTTATTGGGACTCACTTTTCCCAATAACGTTGGCTTATACCCCTTTCGCAAGCGTTATTGGGACTCACGTTTCCCAATAACGTTGCTATGTGCCAGTTGTCGCTACGTTAGAGTTCACGTTAGTGTAACTAACGTGGCTCTTAACGTGGGTATGCTTCACCTTCGAGAGCGTTAGTGACACTTACCTTTGTCACTAACACTCCCAATGCCCCTACTCTCCACGTTAGAGCTCACGTTAACTAAGTTAACATGACTCTTAACGTAGTAGAGAATGCCATCTTCCAACATTAGTGACAAAATTGAGTGTCACTAACATTGGCTCATCAATCCTCAACTCCACTTTAACTCTCACGTTAGTGGTTTTAACGTGACCACTAACGTAGGCAATGCTAGTTGATCCAACGTTAGTGACAAAGGTGAGTGTCACTAACGTTGGCATTGTTCTTCTCTTCCACGTTAGAGTTCACGTTAACTAAGTTAACGTGACTCTTAACGTGGCTCATTGCCAAGTTTTGGAACGTTAGTGGTATTCACTTTTACCACTAACATTGGAGCAGAACGTTATTAGTGTTCACGTTTTCCCTTAATGTTGGAGGTCTCTTTTGTCTCCACATTAACTACCACATTAACTTAGTTAACGTGGCAAGTAACGTGAGCTATTGATGGCTTCGCAGGCATTATTGGTGATCACTTGTCTCATTAACGTTGCAAGCTATTTACCATTCCACGTTAGTGTTCACATTAACTAGATTAACATGAGTACTAACGTGGATCTTCCTTGCTTCCTTTGCCCTGAAATCAAGCAAATAAAGTGCATCAAAGCTCTATCCAAAGTCATGAGATTATGCATTATCAATTTATCATGCAATTCTAGCAAAATCTTCATGAAATCATATGAAATTCACAATAGTTGCTTGAATCAAGGTGTAAGTGTATTTTCATCCAAAACTTGCCTTATTCACTAAGAAAATGCATGAAACTACCCTAAATCAGTAAAGAAAAGGTCAGTGAAACTGGCCTAGATGCCCTGGCATCAGGAGGCTACCAAAAGACTCAGTACGTGAAAGCATGTTCTGTGTGCCAACAAGATAAATACTGCACCTGCCACCAGTGGGATTGTTGGGAGATGCTGCCCATATTGACTTTTGTGGCAAAAATGTTGATGATATGTTTATAATCCTTTTCTTTTCTTACTCTCAAGCTCTTCCTTGGTTCAATCAACTTTTTATCGCTTAGACATTTATTGTTTTGATTATTTATTTCTTGTGAAATATCAGTATCATTTTGGGGATACTCTGAATTAGAAGTTGAATCATTGATAAATTTATTTTCAATAAATTCTACTTCTCTTGATTCAACAACTACATTAGACACTAAGTCTAATATTCTATATGCTTTAGAATTTTGAAAATATCCTATAAAAATGCCTTTTATGGCTCTTGGCCCCAATTTGGTTCTCTTTTGATTAGGAACTCGATAAAAGGCTAAACACCCCCACACTTTAAGATAATTTAAATTAGGTTTTCTTCCTTTCCAAATTTCATAAGGAGAAACCTTTCTATGTCTTGATGGTATCCTATTATGGATATGACATGATGTCAATAATGCTTCACTCAACAAATTGTAAGGCAATTTTGCATTTAGTAACATTGAATTTACCATATCCACTAAGTGTTGAGAATATGACCTCGACATGCAAAAGTATCTTCATCACGTTTCTTCTTCAATTGAACGATCTTTTCTTTCTCTTCCAGTGTGACATTTTCAGTGGCATCGGTAATTGGTGTAGTCTTTGGGTCAATCACATATACAAGATTGAGAACCGAAAGAAGGAACATCATCTTGTCCTTCCAACAGTTGAAGTTTGTTCCATCAAAGCGATCTAACTTGACAAACTCTTGATTCATGACCTTGAATGTGGTGTTTTGATCTTGTGCCATCTTCAACAAATATCTCTCTAAAATTTTTGGGAATATTAGTATGAGAAGATGACAAAATCTTATATTTGTATAGTGGTTTCAAGGCACGATTAGATCGCTTTCATTAGATAGTTATTTGTCCCCACAATTAGTTGCTATAGGGTTGATGACAATACTCTCCCAAGATACAATGAAACCTAAGAATTTCTTAATTAGAAATAGTAACAAATTCTCAACTCTCTTGAACAAAAAAAATCTCTTAATAGTTGATTAACATATACACTTAGTACTTCATACCTGAAATAGTGGACAAGGACTTTGATAAGCGGATAGTTTATACGCTTTTTGGCATTATTTTTAGGTAGTTTTTAGTATGATCTAGTTACTTTTAGGGATATTTTCATTAACTTTTATGCTAAATTCACATTTCTGGACTTTATTATGAGTTTGTGTGTTTTTCTGTGATTTCAGGTATTTTCTGGCTGAAATTGAGGGACCTGAGCAAAACTCTTATGGGAGGCTGACAAAGGACTGCTGATTGATGTGCGGAAAACGATCCGACACAAAACTCACCGGCAGGTGTACCGGGTCGCATCAAGTAATAAAACTCACAAGAGTGAGGTCGATCCCACAGGGATTGAAGGATTGAGCAATTTTAGCTTAATGGTTGATTTAGTCAAGCAAATAGAAGTTGAGTTGTGTGATTTGTGATTTGTAAAGGGGAGAGGGTGAATTACAGGAAATTAAAGGGAACAAAAGGAAAAAGACTGAATCTCAAAGAACAAGAAATTAAATGACTGAAACTTAAAGTGCAAGGAATGTAAATTGCAGAATCTTAGAGTGCAAGAAATGTAAATGGCTTGAATTGTAAATGGGTCAGGGATGTGGGATTGCAGAAATTAAACAAAGAGAAGTAAAATTAAAACAAACAGGAGAGGAGAAGATGAATTCAATTAAACTAGATCTTAAACATAAATGAAAATGAGCTTGGTGTAGTAATTAAACAAAGAAATTAAAATGGAAAATAGTAGATCTCAGGACCCAAGAGACTAGATAGCTAAGTCTAGATCTCAATGCCTTCCTAGATCCAATTTCAAAAATCAATTGCAAGAAAATTTAAGATCAAACAGTAGAAGAAACAAAACCAAATTCAATTTCCAAAAGTTGTGGTAAAGTGAGACAGAGAGAACTCAAGGTGAGATTGAGACAGAATTTCCTCAATTCTTCAACCCAAGATTCAAGACAATTGTAAATGAAATTGAAAACAAGAAAACTAAGACGAAGAGAATTCAATTCTCCTTCCCTAAGACTCAGAAATTGTAAAAGCAACAAACAAAATGTAAAGTGAGCTTCCTACTGTGAGTACTATGAAAATTCTAAAAGAAAGCTCTAAAAGAAAAGCCCCCCGGAAAACATAAATTCTAAGCTATTTATACACTCTCTTCAAATGATCTTCAAGCCTTGAATTGCCCTTGCTCTTGATGAAATTGGGTTGACAAAAGCCTCTGTTGATTGCTCTTGGTGTTGGGGAGAAACCCACTTGTGAATCGAGCCATGAACCATTTAAGCTTGAGTCAAAGTTTGAGGCAAGCTTTGGCTCAAACTTTTTTTTTAGCAGATTGCCTTGTTTGTGCTGCCATCCACGTTTGACTCAACGTTTGAGGTCAAACGTGAGCTCAAACGTGGCTCCTTCATTGCATCTCTTTTGGCCAACGTTTGGCCCAACGTTTGAGGCAAACGTTGGCGCAAACGTTGGCTTATCCAAGGCTTCAAACAAAGTGCTCTTCCTTGCTAATATGGCACCAACATTTGACCTCAAGCTTGAGGCAAACGTTGGCGCAAGATTTTGCTTGCTCCAGGATGAAATTTCACTTGCTGCTGTGGCCAACGTTTGACCTAAAGCTTGAGGCAAACGTTGGCGCAAGCTTTTGGCCTCCAGGATGAAATTTTTGCAAGCCAACGTTTGATCTAAAGCTTGAGGCAAACGTTGGCGCAATCTTTTGGCCTCCCTGGGTGAAATGATGCTTCTCCTCACGTTTGAGCTTAAGCTTGAGGCAAGCTTTAGCTCAAATGTGAATCCTCCTTTTTGCCCTTGCCACCTTCTTTTCTTCAACCTTCTTCAAAGCTTTTTCACCTATCATCAATCAATCAAAAGCATTAAAGCTATGCTCAAAATCATGAGATTGCTTCTCTTTCATAATATATGACAATTATAGCATAAAATCTCATGAAAATGCATCAATTCATCCATGATTGATTGAATCAAAGGAAACATGAAATTCTACCCAATTGGCTTACTTATGGCTCAAGAAAGTGCATAAAATCTATTGAAAACAAAGAAAAAGATTAGTGAAACTAGGCTAAGATGACTTGTCATCACTGATGCTGTTGGAATCTGACCTCTCTGCACTCAAAATGGATTTTCTGGAGCTACAGAACTTTAAATGGCGCGCTCTCAACGGCGTTGGAAAGTATACGTCCAGAGCTTTCCAGCAATATATAATAGTTCATACTTTATTCGTGATTAGATGACATAAACAGGCGCTCAACGCCAGTGCCATACTACATTCTCGAGTCAAATGCCAGAAACATGTCAGGAACCAGAGTTGAACGCCCAAAACACGTTACAACTTGGCGTTCAACTCCAAGAGAAGCCTCAGCTCGTGGATAGATCAAGCTCAGTCCAAGCACACGGAAGTGGATTTATGCATTAATTACTTACTTCTGTAAACCCTAGTAGCTAGTTTAGTATAAATAGAACTTTTTACTAGTGTATTAGATATCTTTTGGTCTCAGTTTTATTTTATTATTCATCTTAGGAGACTATTGACCACGTTTGGGGGCTGGCCATTCGGCCATGCTTGGACCTATCACTTATGTATTTTCAACGGTGGAGTTTCTACACACCATAGATTAACGGTGTGGAGCTCTGCTGTACCTCAAGTTTCAATGCAATTACTACTATTTTCTATTCAATTCGATTTATCCTGTTCTAAGATATTCGTTGCACTTCAACTTGATGAATGTGATAATCCGTGACACTCATCATCATTCTCACCTATGAACGTGCGTGACTGACAACCACTTCCGTTCTACCTTAGATCGGGCGCATATCTCTTGGATTCCTTGATCAGAATCTTCGTGGTATAAGCTAGAATTGATGGCGGCATTCATGGGAATCCGGAAAGTCTAACCTTGTCTGTGGTATTTCGAGTAGGATTCCGGGATTGAATGACTATGACGAGCTTCAAACTCCTGAAGGCTGGGCATTAGTGACAGACGCAAAAGAATCACGGGATTCTATTCCAACCTGATTGAGAACCGACAGATGATTAGCCGTGCTGTGACAGAGCATTTGGACTATTTTCACTGAGAGGATGGGATGTAGCCATTGACAACGGTGATGCCCTACATACAGCTTGCCATGAAAAGCTTACTCACGTAAGGTATTACTTGGACGACCCAGTGCACTTGCTGGTTAGTTGTGCGGAGTTATGACTAAGTGTAATTCACATGTGAGAGCTACCAAATTATTGGAGCCATTGTTGATGATCACAAAATCCGTGCACCAAGTTTTTGGCGCCGTTGACGGGGATTGTTCGAATATGGACAACTGACGGTTCATCTTGTTACTCAGATTAGGTAATTTTCTTTTTGTTTTAATTTCAAAAAATTTTTTTCAAAAATTTCTCATCTGTTTTCGAAAATTATTCTAAATTTTTAAGAATGAATTCTAGAGTTTCACAAGTAACATGTTGATGCCTGGTTGGCTGTAAAGCCATATCCAAACCCCCTTGGATTGAGGCCTCCACTTGTCAACAGGTCGGGTATGTATATGGGGTTGGATGAAATATCTGTTGCATGCCTGATTTATATCTTCTAAAGCTGGTTGGCTATTAAGCTATGCCCAACCCTTGGATTGGGGCTTTAGACAAATATTGAAAGATTCCTGGAATTGTTATTAAAAATTTTGAATTTCTTATTTTCTTTTTTCCTAAATGTTTTTTGAAAAAAAAAATCAAAAATATTTTGTGTTTCCTGTTTGAGTCTTGAGTCAATTTTTAAGTTTGGTGTCAATTGCATGTTTTAAAAATCTCTTGCATTTTTTTTCGAAAAACTCATGCATTCATGGTGTTCTTCATGATCTTCAAGTTGTTCTTGGTAAGCCTTCTTGTTTGATCTTGATGTTTTCTTGCTTTGTATTTTTTGTTGTTTATCATATGCATTTTTCGTTTGTTAGTATCCATGCATTAAAGATTTCTAAGTTTGGTGTCTTGCATGTTTTCTTTGCATAAAAATTTTTTTTTCAAAAATATGTTCTTGATGTTCATCATGATCTTCAAAGTGTTCTTGGTGTTCATCTTGACATTCATAGTGTTCTTGCATGCATCATGAGTTTTGATTCATAATTTTCATGTTGTGAGTCATTTTTGTTGTTTTTCTCTCTCATCATTAAAAATTTAAAAATAAAAAAATACCTTTTCCTTATTTCTCTATAAATTTTCGAAAATTTGAGTTGACTTGGTCAAAAATTTTTAAAATTAGTTGTTTCTTACAAGTCAAGTCAAATTTTCAATTTTAAAAAAATCTTATCTTTTTAAAACTTTTTCAAAAATTAAATCTTTTTCATTTTTCTTATTAATTTTTGAAAATTCTTTAAAATGTTTTTCAAAAAAATCTTCTTCTTAATTTTATCTTAATTTTCGAAATTATGCTAACAATTAATATGATTGATTAAAAAATTTGAAGTTTGTTACTTTCTTGTTAAGAAAGGTTCAATCTTTAAATTCTAGAACCATATCTTTTAGTTTCTTGTTAGTTAAGTAATTAATTTTAATTTTAAAAATTAAATCCTTTTCAATCCTATCTTTTTATCATATCTTCTTATCTTATCTTTTTATCATATCTTTTTCAAAATTTTATCTTTTTCAAAAATTTGATTTCAAAATATCTTATATAACTTCTTATCTTCTTATCTTTTCAAATTTGATTTTAATATCTTTTTCAACTAACTATTTGACTTTTTGTTTGTTTCTTATCTTTTTCAAAACCACCTAACTACTTTTCCCTCTTTAATTTTCGAAAATATCTCATCTCTTTTTCAAAAATTCTTTTTAATTGTTTTAAATTTTAATTTTAATTATATCTTATCTTTAATTTTTGAAAATCATTAACTACTTTTTCAAAATTATTTTCGAATTCTCTCTCTCTTCTCTTCTTCTATTTATTTATTTATTTACTAACACTTCTCTCCACCTCTCTTCATCTCCAATCACTGCCTCTATCCTCACCCTTGTGATTGGATTCTCCACTTTTATTCCTTTCCTCTTCTACTAATAATAAGGATCCTCTTTGTCCAGATATAGAGGATTCCTCTTCCTTTTTTTTTTCTCTTCTCTTTCATATGAGCAGGAATAAGGAAAAAGGCACTCTTGTTGAAGCTGATCCTGAACCTGAAAGGACTCTGAAGAGAAAACTAAGAGAAGCTAAATTACAACAATCCAGAGGTAACCTTTCTGAAAATTTTGAACAAGGGAATGAGATGGCAGTCGAACCCAACAACAATAATGCAAGGAGGATGCTTGGTGATTTCACCAAACCAACGTCCAAGTTTGATGGAAAAAGCATCTCAATTCCAGCCATTGGAGCAAACAATTTTGAGCTGAAACCTCAATTAGTTGCTTTGATGCAACAGAACTGCAAGTTTCATGGACTTCCATCTGAAGATCCTTATCAGTTTTTAACTGAGTTCTTGCAAATTTGTGAGACTGTTAAGACAAATGGAGTAGATCTTAAAGTCTACAGGCTCATGCTTTTCCCTTTTGCTGTAAGAGACAGAGCTAGAACATGGTTGGACTCACAACCTAAAGATAGCTTAGACTCTTGGGATAAGCTGGTCACATCCGTCTTGGATAAATTCTTTCCTCCTCAAAAGCTGAGCAAGCTTAGAGTGGATGTTCAGACCTTCAAACAAAAAGATGGTGAATCCCTCTGTGAAGCTTGGGAAAGATACAAGCAGATGACCAAAAAGTGTCCTTCTGACATGTTTTCAGAATGGACCATATTAGATATATTCTATTATGGTCTATCTGAGTTTTCCAAAATGTTATTGGACCATTCTGTAGGTGGATCCATTCACTTAAAGAAAACGCCTGCAGAAGCTCAAGAACTTATTGACATGGTTGCAAATAATCAATTCATGTACACTTCTGAGAGGAATTTCGTGAATAATGGAACGCCTCAGAGGAAGGGAGTTCTTGAAATTGATGCTCTGAATGCCATATTGGCTCAGAACAAAGTGTTGACTCAACAAGTCAACATGATCTCTCAAAGTCTGAATGGATGGCAAAATGCATCCAATAGTACTAAAGAGGCAGCTTCTGAAGAAGCTTATGATCCTGAGAACCCTGCAATAGCAGAGGTAAATTACATGGATGATCCTTATGAGAACACCTATAATTTATCATGGAGAAATCATCCAAATTTCTCATGGAAGGATCAACAAAAGCCTTAACAAGGCTTTAATAATGGAGGAAGAAACAGGCTAAGCAACAACAAGCCTTTTCCATCATCTTCTCAGCAACAGACAGAGAATTCTGAGCAGAGCCCCTCTAATTTAGCAGATTTAGTCTCTGATCTGTCTAAGGCCATGGTGCACGAAATTGTGATCTTCAATGGTGCCATCAACATGGTATGCTCAATTGTAATCTCAACTCTTTATCACAACTTCGCACAACTAACCAGCAAGTGAACTGGGTCGTCCAAGTAATAAACCTTACGCGAGTAAGGGTCGATCCCACGGAGATTATTGGTATGAAGCAAGCTATGGTCATCTTGTAAATCTCAGTCAGGCAGAATCAAATGGTTATAGATGATTTATGAATAAAACATAAAGATAAAGATAGAGATACTTATGTAATTCATTGGTGAGAATTTCAGATAAGCGTATGGAGATGCTTTGTCCCTTCCCTCTCTCTGCTTTCCTACTATCTTCATCCAATCCTTCTTACTCCTTTCCATGGCAAGCTGTATGTAGGCTTTCACTGTTGTCAGTGGCTACCTCCCATCCTCTCAGTGAAAATGTTCAACGCACCCTGTCACAGCACGTCTATTCAGCTGTCGGTTCTCGATCATGTCGGAATAGAATCCAGTGATTCTTTTGCGTCTGTCACTAACGCCCCACAATCGCGAGTTTGAAGCTCATCACAGTCATTCAATCATTGAATCCTACTCAGAATACCACAGAAAAGGTTTAGACCTTCTGGATTCTCTTGAATGCCGCCATCAATTCTAGCTTATACCACGAAGATTCCGATTAAGGGATCCAAGAGATATCTACTCAATCTAAGGTAGAACGGAGGTGT
>NC_029777.3:37400618-37401740 GCF_000817695.3 Arachis duranensis | reverse complement strand
AAAAGGTCCTATTTGTAGAGAACTAGTAGCCTAGGGTTTACAAAGATGAGTAAATTACATAAAAATCCACTTCCGGGCCCACTTGGTGTGTGCTTGGGCTGAGCATTGAGGCATTTTCGTGTAGAGACTCTTCTTGGAGTTAAACGCCAGCTTTTGTGCCAGTTTGGGCGTTTAACTCCCATTCTTGTGCCAGTTCCGGCGTTTAACGCCGGGCAGTTTTGAGCTGATTTGGAACGCCGGTTTGGGCCATCAAATCTCGGGCAAAGTATAAACTATTATATATTTCTGGAAAGCCCAGAATGTCTACTTTCCAACGCCGTTGAGAGCGCGCCAATTGGGCTTCTGTAGCTCCAGAAAATCCACTTCGAGTGCAGGGAGGTCAGAATCCAACAGCATCTGCAGTCATTTTCAGCCTCTGAATCAGATTTTTGCTCAAGTCCCTCAATTTTAGCCAGAAAATACCTGAAATCATAGAAAAACACACAACTCACAGTAAAGTCCAGAAAAGTGAATTTTAACTAAAAACTAATAGAAATATACTAAAAACTAATTAAAACACACTAAAAACATACTAAAAACAATGCCAAAAAGCGTACAAATTATCCGCTCATCACAACACCAAACTTAAATTGTTGCTTGTCCCCAAGCAACTGGAAATCAAATAAGATAAAGAGAAGAGAATATGCAATGAATTCCAAAAACATCTATGAAGATCAGTATTAACAAGATGAGCGGGGCTTTTAGCTTTTTGCTTATGAATAGTTTTGGCATCTCACTCTACCCTTTGAAATTCAGAATGATTGGCTTCTATAGGAACTCAGAATCCAGATAGTGTTATTGATTCTCCTAGTTAAGTATGATGATTCTTGAACACAGCTACTTTATGAGTCTTGGCCGTGGCCCAAAGCACTTTGTCTTCCAGTATTACCACCGGGTACATACATGCCACAGACACATAATTGGGTGAACCTTTTCAGATTGTGACTCAGCTTTGCTAGAGTCCCCAATTAGAGGTGTCCAGGGTTCTTAAGCACACTCTTTTTGCCTTGGATCACACTTTTATTTCTTTCTTTTTCTCTTTCTCCTTTTTTTTTGTATTCACTGCTTTTTCTTGCTTCAAGA
>NC_029777.3:37398062-37399828 GCF_000817695.3 Arachis duranensis | reverse complement strand
CTTTGATCAAAGTTGACCCTTCTAGTGTATGGGTGTTCATCTCCTCGTATCATGGGCAAGTTGAATGCCAACCTTACATTTTCCGGACTAAAATCTAAGTATTTCCCCCGAACCATTGTAAGCCAATTCTTTGGGTCCGGGTTCACACTTTGATCATGGTTCTTGGTGATCCATGCATTGGCATAGAACTCTTGAACCATTAAGATTCCGACTTGTTGAATGGGGTTGGTAAAAACTTCCCAACCTCTTCTTCGAATCTCATGTCGGATCTCCGGATATTCACTCTTTTTGAGTTTAAAAGGGACCTCGGGGATCACCTTCTTCAAGGCCACAACTTCATAGAAGTGGTCTTGATGCACCCTTGAGATGAATCTCTCCATCTCTATTGACTCGGAGGTGGAAGCTTTTGCCTTCCCTTTCCTCTTTCTAGAGGTTTCTCCGGCCTTGGATGCCATAAATGGTTATGGAAAAATAAAAAGAAATGCTTTTACCACACCAGACTTAAAAGGTTTGCTCGTCCTCGAGTAAAAGAAGAAAGAAGAGAGTAGAAGAAGAAGAAATAAAGGAGATGGAGGAGGCTATGTGGTTCGGCTAAGGGGAAGAAGTAGTGTTTAGGTTGTGTGAAAATGAAGGAGTGAAGATGGGTTTATATAGGAGTGGAGAGAGAGGTAAGGTTCGGCTATGTGAGGGTGGGTTTGGGAGGGAAAGTGATTTGAATTTTAATGGTGAGGTAGGTGGGGTTTTATGAAGGATGTATGTGAGTGGTGAAGAGAAAGATGGGATTTGATAGGTTAGGGGTTTTTGGGGAAGAGGTGTTGAAGTGATTGGTGAAGAAGAAGAGAGAGAGTGGTGGGGTAGGTGGGGATCCTGTGGGGTCCACAGATCCTGAGGTGTCAAGAAAAATTCATCCCTGCACCAAATGGCGAGCAAAAATGCCCTTTGTGCCAATTTTGGCGTTAAACGCCGGGCTGGTGCCCATTTCTGGCGTTTAACGCCAGCTTCTTGCCCTTTCCTGGCGTTTAACGCCAGTCTGGTGCCCCTTTGTGGCGTTAAACGCCCAGAATGGTGCCAGACTGGGCGTTAAACACCCATTTGCTGCCCTTACTGGCGTTTAAACGCCAGCAAGGTCTTCCTCCAAGGTGTGCTATTTTTCTTTCTGTTTTTCATTCTGTTTTTGCTTTTTCAATTGATTTTGTGACTTCTCATGATCATCAACCTACAGAAAACATAAAATAACAAAGGAAAATAGATAAAATATAACATTGGGTTGCCTCCCAATAAGCACTTCTTTATTGTCAGTAGCTTGACAGTGGGCTCTCATGGAGCCTCACAGATGCTCAGAGCAATGTTGGAACCTCCCAACACCAAACTTAGAGTTTGAATGTGGGGGTTCAATACCAAACTTAGAAGTTGGTTGTGGCCTCCCAACACCAAACTTAGAGTTTGACTGTGGGGGCTTTATTTGGCTCTGTTTTGAGAGAAGCTCTTCATGCTTCCACTCCATGGTTACAGAGGGATATCCTTGAGCCTTAAACACAAGGGATTCTTCATTCACTTGAATGATCAATTCTCCTCTGTCAACATCAATCACAGCCTTTGCTGTGGCTAGGAAGGGTCTGCCATGGATGATGGATTCATCCATGCACTTCCCAGTCTCTTGGACTATGAAATCAACAGGGATGTAATGGTCTTCAACTTTTACCAGAACATCCTCTACAAGTCCATAAGCTTGTTTTCTTGAATTGTCTGCCATCTCTAGTGAGATT
>NC_029777.3:37395463-37396756 GCF_000817695.3 Arachis duranensis | reverse complement strand
ACAGATTTGCAAGAATTCAGCTAAAAACTGATGAGGATCTTCCAATGGAAGTCCATGGAACTTGCAATTCTGTTGCATTAGAGAAACCAATTGAGGCTTAAGCTTAAAGTTGTTTACTCCAATGGCAGGGATAGAGATGCTTCTCCCATAGAAGTCAGGAGTAGGTGCAGTAAAGTCACCCAGCACCTTCCTTGCATTGTTGGCATTGTTGTTGTTTTCGGCTGCCATGGGTTCTTCTTGTTTGAAGATTTCTGTTAGGTCCTCTACAGAGAGTTGTGCCTTAGCTTCTCTTAGCTTTCGCTTCAAGGTCCTTTCAGGTTCAGGATTAGCCTCAACAAGAATGCTTTTGTCTTTGCTCCTGCTCATATGAAAGAGAAGAGAACAAGAAAATATGGAATCCTCTATGTCACAGCATAGAGATTCCTTGAGGTGTCAGAGGAAAAGAAAAATATAAGGAAGAAGTAGAAGAATTCGAACTTATCAAGAAAGATGGAGTTCGAATTGTGCATTAAGGAATAGTGTTAGTCCATAAATAGAAGGATGTGGGAAGAGGGGAAGAAATTTTCGAAATTTAAGTAAAAGATTTAAAAACATTTTGAAAAACACTAATTGATTTTCGAAAACCAAGGGTGGAAAAGAAATCAAGTAATTTTTGAAAAAGATTTTGAAATTAGAAATCAAAAAGATATGATTGAAAATTATTTTGAAAAAGATGTGATTAAAATATATGATTTGAAAAGTTATGGTTTTAAAAATATGTGATTGAGAATATATGATTTGAAAAACAATTTAAAAAGATTTGATTTTAAAAATTAATAACTTGGCTAACAAGAAAAGATATGATTCAAACATTAAACCTTTCTCAACAGAAAAGGTAACATACTTGAAATGTTGAATCAAATCATTAATTGATAGCAAGTATTTTCGAAAAAGGAAAGAAATTGATTTTGAAAACATATGATTGAAAAGATTTGATTTGAAAAAGATTTAATTTTGAAAAATGTTGAAAACTTGAAAAAAAATTTGAATTGAAAACAGAATCTTCACTCTTGTACCATCCTGGCGTTAAACGCCCAGAATGGTGCACATTCTGGCATTTAACACCCAAAACACTACCCTTTTGGGTGTTAAACGCCCAGCCAGGCACCCTGGCTGGCGTTTAAACGCCAGTTTGCCTTCTTCACTGGGCGTTTTGAACGCCCAGCTTTTTCTGTGTAATTCCTCTGCTGTATGTTCTAAATCTTCAATTCTCTGTATTATTGACTTGAAAAGACACAAATTAAAATTTTTTAG
>NC_029777.3:37392410-37395272 GCF_000817695.3 Arachis duranensis | reverse complement strand
AGACTCAACAAGAAACATAAAATATTTTTGGTTTTTATGATTTTGTAATTTTTTTGGTTTTTTCGAAAATTAAGTGGAAAAAGAAATAAAGATATCAAAATTCTTAATGAGAATTTCAGGAATCATGCAATGTTAGTCTAAAGCTTCAGTCTAAAGGAATTAGACATGGCTAGCCAAGCTTTAGCAAGACATTGCATTCAAGAGCTAAATTGATGAGAATCAATCAGCTTTGGTGATGATAAGAACATCACCTTGAAACACTAGAATTCATTCTTAAGAACTCTGAAAAATACCTAATCTAAGCAACAAGATGAACCGTCAGTTGTCCAAACGCAAACAATCCCCGGCAACGGCGCCAAAAACTTGGTGCACGAAATTGTGATCATCAATGGCGCCATCAACATGGTACGCTCAATTGTAATCTCAACTCTTTATCACAACTTCACACAACTAACCTGCAAGTGCACTGGGTCGTCCAAGTAATAAACCTTACGCGAGTAAGGGTCGATCCCACGGAGATTGTTGGTATGAAGCAAGCTATGGTCATCTTGTAAATCTCAGTCAGGCAGAATCAAATGGTTTAGATGATTTATGAATAAAACATAAAGATAAAGATAGAGATACTTATGTAATTCATTGGTGAGAATTTCAGATAAGCGTGTGGAGATGCTTTGTCCCTTCCGTCTCTCTGCTTTCCTACTGTCTTCATACAATCATTCTTACTCCTTTCCATGGCAAGCTGTATGTAGGGTTTCACCGTTGTCAGTGGCTACCTCCCATCCTCTCAGTGAAAATGTTCAACGCACCCTGTTACGGCACGGCTATTCAGCTGTCGGTTCTCGATCATGTCGGAATAGAATCCAGTGATTCTTTTGCGTCTGTCACTAACGCCCAGCCTTCAGGAGTTTGAAGCTCGTCACATTCATTCAATCATTGAATCCTACTCAGAATACCACAGACAAGGTTTAGACCTTCCGGATTCTCTTGAATGCCGCCATAAATTCCAGCTAATATCACGAAGATTCCAATTAAGGGATCCAAGAGATATCTACTCAATCTAAGGTAAAACGGAAGTGGTTGTCAGGCACACGTTCATAGGTGAGAATGATGATGAGAGTCACGGATCATCACATTCATCAAGTTGAAGAACAAGTGATATCTTGGAACAAGAACAAGCGGAATTGAATAGAAGAACAATAGTAATTGCATTAATACTCGAGGTACAGCAGAGTTCCACACCTTAATCTATGGTGTGTAGAAACTCCACCGTTGAAAATACATAAGAACAAGGTCTAGGCATAGCCGAGAGGCCAGCCCCCATGATCTAAGATAGCATAAGACTAGAGATAGCTACCCAGATGAGAATACAATAGCAAAAGGTCCTATATATAGAGAACTAGTAGCCTAGGGTTTACAAACGATGAGTAAATGACATAAAAATCCACTTCCGGGCCCATTTGGTGTGTGCTTGGGTTGAGCATTGAAGCATTTTCGTGTAGAGACTCTTCTTGGAGTTAAGTGCCAGCTTTTGTGCCAGTTTGGGCGTTTAACTCCCACTTTGGTGCCAGTTCCGGCGTTTAACGCTGGGAATTCTGAGGGTGACTTTGAACGCCGGTTTGGGCCATCAAATCTTGGGCAAAGTATGGACTATCATATATTGCTGGAAAGCCCATGATGTCTACTTTCTAACGCCGTTGAAAGCGCGCCAATTGGGCTTCTGTAGCTCCAGAAAATCCACTTCGAGTGCAGGGAGGTCAGAATCCAACAGCATCTGCAGTCCTTTTCAGTCTCTGAATCAGATTTTTGCTCAAGTCCCTCAATTTCAGCCAGAAAATACCTGAAATCACAGAAAAACACACAAACTCATAGTAAAGTCCAGAAAAGTGAATTTTAACTAAAAACTAATAAAAATATACTAAAAACTAACTAAATCCTACTAGAAACATACTAAAAACAATGCCAAAAAGCGTACAAATTATCCGCTCATCAATGGACAACTTAGAGCTCTTTGTGGAAATAAAAGCAAAAAGGGGTTGTGTAGTGGTTGGAAGTTTGGAATTAGGCTCATTAAGGTCAAGTTCTCAAGACATAGGGACCATGATTGGATGAATGCCACTTTGTATGGGTCTAGGAAGAGAATTTGGTGTGCTAAAGAGAATTCTATGTGTCAACTACCCGGATGGAAGAATCATGATGCTCAATTTGAAGACGGGTGTGAAAATAAGATATAGATCCCGGTTCGAAGCATGAATACCAACTATGGGAGCTCATATCTTGGGTAGAACTTTGCCCAAGCTCGGTGAAGACAGTTGGAATTTCTGTCAACCAATTGAGGAATAAAGATCCTTGGAGAATCAAGGTTGAGTACAAGCATAAGCCACCATGACAAAGAGATTCTCAAATGTCCAACTTAAGGACTTAAAATAAAAGTGCTAGGTGGGAGACACCCCACCATGGTAAACTCTTTCCATTCTCTTTTAGATTCAATAAATAAGGGATTTGAGTTACCATTGTAGGTAATTTTTGTCTTTGTATATATACTTGTTTTAATAATTTGGTTGTTGATTGCTTGACATGCAATTTATGCTTGTTAGTAGTTGAAAAAGTGCCAACACCAAAAAGATGTTTGTAATTTTTGCATTTGTGGCTATTTCTGAGCTGTAGGTAGTGTTAGGGAGGTTTTAGGTTTTTTTTTAAAAAAGGGGGGGTGGGGCAAGGACGCGTACGCATGATTACGCGAATGCAGCATCATACTTAACACCCCAGAGTTAGGCAACCGTCGTGCCAACATTAAGCTTCTCGCACTGATGCCAGGGCATTTTGGCCAGTTCCACTGACCTTTTCTTTACTGTTTTTAAGGTA
>NC_029777.3:37391965-37392241 GCF_000817695.3 Arachis duranensis | reverse complement strand
GATGATGCATGATCCCATGATTAAGAGTAAGACTTTGATGCACTTTGTTTGATTGATTTTAGGCCAAAAGAAGAAGAGAAGTGCCACGTTCGTGGCTACGTTAGTTACACTAACGTGGGAACTAACGTGGAAGGAAGGAAGTGGCATTAACTTTGAAGAAAGGAAATAGAGCCAACGTTAGTGATACTTAACATTATCACTAACGTTGGACCAAGCTCATAAGTGGCCACGTTAGTTGCCACGTTAACTTAGTTAACGTGGCCTCTAACGTTAAGA
>NC_029777.3:37387918-37389133 GCF_000817695.3 Arachis duranensis | reverse complement strand
GACACTGTGAAGTCCAATGGAGTCCAGGAAGATGCTTATAAACTGCTCTTGTTCCCATTTTCACTTAGGGACAAGGCAGCTAAGTGGCTGGAATCATTCCCAAGGGGGAGCCTAACAACCTTGGATGAGGTGGAAAGTAAGTTTCTGGCACGTTTCTACCCCCCACAAAAGGTCAATAGGCTTCGATCTGAGGTTCAGACTTTTAGACAACAGGATGGTGAAACCCTCTACGAGGCATGGGAAAGGTTCAAAGAATTGACAAGGCTCTACGAGGCATGGGAGAGGTTCAAAGAGTTGACAAGGAAATGCCCACCAGACATGTTCCATGACTGGGTGCAATTGCATATTTTCTATGATGGACTTTCTTATGAATCAAGGAAGGATGTAGACCATTCATCAGGAGGTTCATTGAACAAGAAAAAGACTGTGGAAGAAGCCATTGAAGTGATTGAGACAGTGGCTGAGAATGAGTACTACTATGCTTCAGAGAGGCACAACAGTAAGGGAGTCATGGAGCTGAACCATGTTGATACAATCCTAGCCCAAAACAAGGTGTTTGCCAAGCAACTAGCAGAGCTCACCAGGAAATTAGACACAAAGCAAGTGGCTGCAATACACACACAAGATCAAGAGGAAGTAAGCATTGAAGGAGGTGATTGGGAAGAGGCGAACTATGTGGGAAATCAACAAAGGCAACCATATGATCCACATTCCAACACTTACAACCCAGGCTGGAAAAACCACCCAAACTTTGGGTGGGGAAACCAGCAAACCCAACCACAAAACCACAAACCTTACAACCCCAACCAACATAACAATTCCACATATCAAAACTCCAACCAAAGATCATACCAAGCCACACAAAACACCTACTCCCAACCACCATATCATGGACAAAATAATTAACCTGCCCAACCTAATCCGAACCAACAATTTCAAGATCAATTAAACAGGATAGAAGGAATGCTAGCAAACATGGGTCAGGACATAAGTGAGTTGAAAAGCTTTAGGGAAGATGTGAGATCCACCTTAAGGAACCATGGTGAAAAACTCAAGAGGATGGAGTCTCAAGTAGGAGAGCTATCTCAACAGGCCCCCAAGTCAACTGCAGTGTTCCCCAGTGACACAGAAAAGAATCCTAAAGGGGAACAAAAGAGAGTGAGATGGGAAGAATGCAAGGCCATCACCATATTGAAGGAAGTCTCAGAAGAAGAA
>NC_029777.3:37385611-37387703 GCF_000817695.3 Arachis duranensis | reverse complement strand
AAGCAAGCTGAAGGGGTAGTTGAGAATGTGCTGGTGAAAGTGGGAAATTATTTCTTCCCCACAGACTTTGTCATTTTGGACATGGAGGAAAGCTACCTACACCCTATCATTCTGGGAAGGCCATTTCTAGCCACTGCTAGAGCACTCATATATATAGAACAAGGAGAGCTAATTTTGAGAGTACATGATGAACAGCTCATTTTCCATGTTTTCAAACCTGCATCCGAGCCTGAACCAGAATCTGAAAAGCCTAAGGATGATAGTAGCCATCTGTGTTTGGAGGAAAGCAATCCAGCAGCTGAAACTCTGAAACAGTCCTTGGAAGGCAAACAAGAATTGCAAGAGTTAAAGCCACAAGAATCAATAGAAACTCAGAAGGATCCTCCTGGCATAAGGGTCAATGAAGAAATCCTCAAGAGAGAAGGAAGAATTGTAAAGAAATTGCCAAGATGGTGGAGAAACAAGAAAATTCCTCAACATAGCCCCAAGGAAATTTGAAGAGGGACAAAAAGTATTGCTCTACAATTCTAGGCTGAAGCATTTTCCAGGGAAGCTAAAATCAAGGTGGTCTGGACCATTCCTTGTCACCAAGGTCTCCCAATATGGACAAGTAGAAATCATGGAAGAAAAGTCACAACGAACCTTCACTGTGAATGGTCAAAGACTCAAACATTACTTGGGAGATGTGGAGGAGAAGGACAAGGTTAAATATCACCTCAACTGAGGAAGACAACCGTCAAGCTAGTGACGTTAAAGAAGCGCTTGTTGGGAGGCAACCCAACCTGAGGTAATACTCTTTTGCTGTTTCTTTTATTTGTTTCAATAAAAAGGTGAAGTAGTTTTTGTGCATTGCAAAGAATTAAGTTTGGTGCTTCACACCAAACAATGAATTCGTGGATCAATAATTCAAGGGGGAATGTGTGACTCTAAGTTTGGTGTTCCACCATACAAATCAACTGCACACAACAACCTTTGAATTATATGAAAGGAACAACCATTCTAAGCAATCACAGAAATGCTTAAAATCCTTAGCAGCAACTTCATTCCAAGGAGAATTCAAGAATTCAAAGAGCACAGGAATAAGTAGGAGACTAAGTTTGGTGTTCACACACCAACTTAAGACTCAGACACTTGCCCATACATAATTGAGCTAACTACTCAAGTGCTTGAGAAGCAAGCAACTTCATCACTCTTTGCAGGAAAGGAAACAAGGATCTTAGAAAGAACATGAAGCAACAACTAGGAGAAGAAGGAGAAAGCAAATTGTTTCTTGGCAACAAAGAGAAAAACAAGAAATTTCACAAGGTGGTATTGTTTCTTGACCATTCTTTAAAAGGCAAACACAAGCATGCTTGTTCTGGTTTAAACTGTAATTGTTGAATCTTTCTGGAATATGAAGTTTCTAGTATGATTGTCTGTTTACTGCTTTGAATAAAGTGAATGCCTAGATGTTTGGATATAACTTCACCTTCTTAAACAATTGCTTGCCAGGCTTGTTCTATTCCAAAAATAAAAGAAAAGTTTGAACAAAAGTAACTTGGCTCAATTAGTGACAAATCAAGTAGAATTAAGTGGTGGTATGCATGCTTGATTGTTTAGTCAGCTCACTGAAAATTGAGTGTAGAATTATCATTTTTGTGTAGAAGTTGAATACTGTCTATGGATCTTGATAAATAAATGTCTTTGGCCATGAAAAAGAAAGAAAAAGAAGAAGAAAAAGCCACTGAAAAAGGGCAACCAAAAAGCAAGAAAAAGAATTGAGAAAATAAGCTAGGCACCAATGGTTTGAACTTCTGAGACAAATGCCTGTGGTGTTTATGTATTAAGGATATGCTTGGATGAATAGGTTCTGAGGAGTGTTTCAACACTTGGTAACTTGGGTTAACTAACCCGGGATTATCAACCAAAAGTCCATTATCAAGAGCAACCTAAATACAAAACATTTAGTCACACAAAGAGGTGCTGGGCACCAATGTCTCAAGAAGAAATGTGAACTAAAATGCCTGTAGTGGATATGTGTAATGCAATGATAAGAAAAAGAAAATGCCAAAGGCTTGTGCAACACATGACACTGAGCAAACAAGGAGCAAAG
>NC_029777.3:37382947-37383891 GCF_000817695.3 Arachis duranensis | reverse complement strand
AAAGGCCGAAAAGGCCTAGGAAAGGCGGTTCCACAAAGATAGAGATAAAACTCCCAAAAGATAAGATAAGATAAGAATATCTTATCCAGGGAAGATCACGACCAACTACTATAAATACACTGGAGCACCCAGGTATAACTCATACTCTAATTCTACTCAATATCTGCTTGGACCCATGCTAACTTAAGCATCGGAGTGTCATTGCAGGTACAACCCCCAGCCGCTCGGCACACCAAGCTCGGGTCACGGAGCCCTCACCTCGGGTCCTGCCAGACGACCGAGCTGCATGTTTCAGGTAACCCCCGGAACATTGGCGCCGTTGCCGGGGACCTGGAAGTCATCCCTTTACCATGGCGGACGACCCTCCCAACAATAACCGCGCTACGTCAGAACAAGAAGAGGAAGTTGACACCGGAGAACGACCGGACAGCCCTCTGTCACCACGCACTCCAGGGGAAAACAAACAGAATCGCCCAAAGACATCACTCCCAAACAAAGATCCGCAAAATCCCAAAAAAGAAAAGAGCTCGGAAATTCTAGAAGCAATTCGGGCACAGCAAAACCGGCTGAAACAACTCGAAGAGGACATAAAAAAGCAGAAGGAAACTGAACAAGATCTGAGAAGGGAGGCTCGCAAGCGCAGAGAATTAGAAGAAAAACTGCGGAAAATAGAGGCCAACCTGAAAGACCGGACGGAACGCGGCACCACCCCCAAAAACAATCATGATCCCTTCACACAAGAGATCATGAAGGAGAAGGTACCGCGAAACTTCAAACCACCAGATATGGATCTCTACGACGGAACCACCGATCCAAGTCACCACCTCAGCAACTTCAGAAGCAGAATGTACCTAGTCGACGCCTCCGACGCAATTCGGTGCAAAGCCTTCCCCACTACTCTCACCAAATCAGCCATGAAGTGGTTCGACAACCTGCCACCAAGA
>NC_029777.3:37377453-37379894 GCF_000817695.3 Arachis duranensis | reverse complement strand
ACCCGGGTTTGAAACCCCCACGCCAGATCCATCCCCGGCCAAAGAGGAAGTCGGGTTCTCAACAGGAACTTCGAGGTCGGACGCCAAAACCTCATCCTCGTTTGGAGCAGGAATAATCTTTCCCTCCACAACGACGTTATCCGTACTGAACAAGCTCAGATCTAGGTCGGGAGCAAGAACCCGGACCTGAGCCTTCAGATTTTCAAACATGGCATCCATACCTTTGGCCACGTGACCTTCCAGCTCATAAAATTTGTCCTGCGCAGATTGCAACTCCTCCTTTGTCTCCACAAGCTCGGTATATAGCCGAGTATAATTCTCTGTAGCCGCCTTCGCCATCTCCTCAGATGTCTTTGCTGACGCCACAGCCGCAGTAGCCCTAGCTTTCTCTTTCTCCAAGGAGGCCTCCAGCTCAGTAATCCTGGCAGCCTTCAGTTGACTAATCTTATCAAGCTCGGACTGAGTCTTCTCAAGTCGGGAGCTGGTCGCCCCAAGAGGGGATTTCCTGAACTCCCGGGCAATAGCGGCATGCAGACTAGCCATCCGGACACAGCTCCGCGCCATATACTGAAAATGATGCTCCATAGACACATCATCAGTAGAAATAAAGGTCTGAGGGAGGATATGCTGCTCAATCCAACCAAGAGCATCAAAGTCCTTATCATTGAAACCGACAAGCTCTTGAGAGGTCTTCTGCTTCTTAGGAGGAGGACCCGAGAACGGAGGAGGAGAAGAAGTAGCAGAGGTCGGAGGATCCTGACTTATAGCTCGGAAATGGGGAGTCGGAATAGTCTTCGACCGAGTCTGAACACCCACAGTAGTCTTCTGCGGAGAAGATCGGGCAGAAGCATCCCCAGCCTCGAGATTTCGAGCAGCCACCGACTTCTTCGTCCGACGAAGGAATTTCATGGAATAGCAAGGTTGCTCTTGATAGTGGATTTTCATTTGATAATCCTGGGTTAGTTAACCCAAGTTACTAAGTGATAAAGCACTCCTGAGAACTTATTCATCCAAGAAGATCCTTCGCACAAGAGCACTACAGACACATGCCTCAAGTTTCAAACCCTAGGTGCCTAGCCTTATTTCTTATTCTTTTTCTTTCTTTTTCACACTCTAACTTTTCTTTTTCTTTTTCTTATTAAGATCTTGTTATTTAGCTAGTCTCATAGGATGTGCTTCAAGCATATGATTCAAAACACAAAATTGCCTTTATACCTTGTTGTTGAACCAACTTAGCTAATCAATTACCATACCACAAACATTGGGGCTTTTCTTCACAATATGAACTCCACTTTTGTTCTTCATACATTCTTTTTTCATTTAGCTCAAAACACAAGCACACAATTAATGAAGATGAAAATGCAGCAGGGAACTTAGCTAGTCAAACAAAACATCAGTAAAGAGAAATAAGCAGAATATAAATGTTCATGAGAACAGGATTAAATCCTACTTCCACCCTAAGCATTACAATTCAGAGACAGTTAAGCACAATACAACCTCTTATTATTTTTTTGTTGTCATCATCATCCTTAGCCTTTGTGCTTCCCCCTTTGTTTTTTTTAATAAGGGTGTGCTTTCTCCTCCAAGTGATTGATTGATTTCCTGCAACACAATTTCTTGGAAGTTGCTTTGTACCCCTAAGCACTTGAAAGATAGTTAGCATCCATGTATGCTTGTAATTTTCTGAACTTAAGTTGGTTTGTGAACACCAAACTTAATTCCTTGCCTACTGCAGTAGCTTGAAATCATGCAAGGAATCTCATGTGCTTTTATTAAGAAAACAGCTATGAACTAGAAACTAAACACATATCAAGTAGTTTTTCTGATTGTTGGAGTCAGCGATTTGTCATTGAAGGGTTGCAATGTGATTTTTGATTGAAGTCTTTGGTGGAACACCAAACTTAGAATTACACATTCACCCTTGGGTTGTTTTGGTGTGCAACACCAAACTTAGCTCCTCACAATACAGAGAAATCTACTTGTATCTTTTATTGAGACAATCATGAAAAGAAAACTACCTCAAGTTGGGTTGCCTCCCCACAAAGAGCATTTTTTAGTGTCACTAGCTCGACAGTTGCTCCCTTAGTTGAGATTATACTTCAGTTTGGGTCTTTCCCCCATGTTGTCCAAGTAGTGTTTGAGCCTTTATCCGTTCACAGTGAATGTCCTCTTTGAGCTTTCTTTCATGATTTCTATGTGTCCATAAGATGAGCCCAAGAAGGTTCATAGAAGGTCCGAGCTCCCCAAATTCGGAAAGTTCATAGAAGGTCCGACCTCGTCCCAAGGCCCACGCCTGAGGTCGGACCTCGGACAAATGAGCTAAGAAGGCCCATCAAAAGGAACGAAAGCCCAAAAACCTAAAAGGCCGAAAAGGCCTAGGAAAGGCGGTTCCACAAAAGATGGAGATAAAACTCCCAAAAGATAAGATAAGATAAGAATAT
>NC_029777.3:37376909-37377353 GCF_000817695.3 Arachis duranensis | reverse complement strand
TCAATGGAATCTCTATGGTCTCAGTGTGAGCCTCAGATTCCCATGGTTCCTCATTAGGGAACTCATTGGAGGCCAGTGAACATCCATTGAGGCCTTCCTCAGTGGTGCTCACTGCCTCTTCCTCCTCTCCAAATTCGGACATGTAGGTCATGTTAATGGCCTTGCACTCTCCTTTTGGATTCTCTTCTGTATTGCTTGGAAGAGTGCTAGGAGGGAGTTCAGTAATTTTCTTACTCAACTGACCCACTTATGCCTCCAAGTTTCTAATAGAGGACCTTGTTTCAGTCATAAAACTTTGAGTGATTTTGATTAGATCAGAGACCATGGTTGCTAACTCAGAGTTGCTCTGCTTAGAATTCTCTGTCTGTTGCTGAGAAGATGATGGAAAAGGCTTGCCATTGCTAAACCTGTTTCTTCCACCATTATTGTTGTTGAAACCTTGTT
>NC_029777.3:37376585-37376882 GCF_000817695.3 Arachis duranensis | reverse complement strand
TAGGTGTTTCCATAGGGTTCTCCCATGTAATTCACCTCTTCCATTGAAGGGTTCTCAGGATCATAAGCTTCTTCTTCAGATCAAGCGTCCTTAGTACTGCCTGGTGCAGCTTGCATTCCAGACAGACTTTGAGAAATCACATTGACTTGTTGAGTCAATATTTTGTTTTGAGCCAATATGGCATTCAGAGTATCAATCTCAAGAACTCCTTTCTTATGATTCGTCCCATTGTTCACAGGATTCCTTTCAGAAGTGTACATGAATTGGTTATTTGCAACCATTTCAATCAGTTCTTGA
>NC_029777.3:37370032-37373362 GCF_000817695.3 Arachis duranensis | reverse complement strand
ATGAGTAAATGACATAAAAATCCACTTCCGGGCCCACTTGGTGTGTGCTTGGGCTGAGCATTGAAGCATTTTCGTGTAGAAACTCTTCTTGGAGTTAAACGCCAGCTTTTGTGCCAGTTTGGGCGTTTAACTCCCATTCTTGTGCCAGCTCCGGCGTTTAACGCCGGGCAGTTTTGAGCTGATTTGGAACGCCGGTTTGGGCCATCAAATCTCGGAAAAAGTATGGACTATTATATATTGCTGGAAAGCCCAGGATGTCTACTTTCCAACGCCGTTAAGAGCGCACCAATTGGGCATCTGTAGATCCAGAAAATCCACTTCGAGTGCAGGGAGGTCAGAATCCAACAGCATCTGCAGTCCTTTTCAGCCTCTGAATCAGATTTTTGCTCAAGTCCCTCAATTTCAGCCAGAAAATACCTTAAATCACAGAAAAACACAAAAACTCATAGTAAAGTCCAAAAAAGTGAATTTTAACTAAAAACTAATAGAAATATACTAAAAACTAACTAAAACACACTAAAAACATGCTAAAAACAATGCCAAAAAGCGTACAAATTATCCGCTCATCAGGCCACTTTAAGTTTCATGAGTGAAACAAGGTCCTCCATCAGAAATTTGGAGGCACAAGTGGGCCAGCTGAGTAAGAAAGTCATTGAAACTCCTCCCAGTATTCTCCCAAGCAATACAGAAGAGAATCCAAAAGGAGAGTGCAAGGCCATTGATGTAATCAATATGGCTGAATGCACAAGGGAGGAGAAGGACAAAAATCCTAGTGAGGAAGACCTCCTGGGACGTCTCTCAAACAAGAAGGAGTTCCCTATTGAGGACCTAAAGGAATCTGAGGCTCATATAGAGACCATAGAGTTTCCATTAAATCTCCTTCTGCCATTCATGGGGTCAGGCATAAATCTTATGCCACTCTCTGTAATAGAGAAACTGGGAATCATTGAGGCACAACCTGCCTTGTTCTCATTACAATTGGCAGACAAGTCAGTAAGACAAGCTTATGGATTGGTAGAGGACGTGTTGGTAAAAGTTGAAGGCCTTTACATCCCTGCTGATTTCATAATCTTAGACACTAGGAAGGACGAGGATGAATGCATCATCCTTGGAAGACCTTTCCTAGCCACAGCAGAAGCTGTGATAGATGTTAATAGAGGAGAATTAATCCTTCAATTGAATGGGGACTACCTTGTGTTTAAGGCACACGGCTATCCTTCTGTAACAAGGGAGAGTAAGCATGCAGAGCTTCTCTTAATACAGAGTCAAACAGAGCCCCCACAATCAAACTCTAAGTTTGGTGTTGGGAGGCCACAACCAAACTCTAAGTTTGGTGTTGGGACTATACAACATTAACCTGATCACCTGTGAGGCTCCATGAGAGCCCACTATCAAGCTATTGACATTAAAGAAGCGCTTGTTGAGAAGCAACCCAATTTTTATTTATCTAATTTTATTTTTATTTAATTGTTATTTTGTGTTTTAGTAGGTTCATGATCATGTGGAGTCACGAAAAAAATATTAAAATTAAAAATAGAATAAAAAACAGTAGAAGAAAAATCACACCCTGGAGGAAGGACTTACTGGCGTTTAAACGCCAGTAAGGAGCATCTGGCTGGCATTCAACGCCAGAACAGAGCATGGATCTGGCGCTGAACGCCAGCAACAAGCAACATCCTGGCGTTTAAACGCCAGGAATATGCCCTGAGAAAAGCTGGCGCTGAACGCCAGTAACAAGCATGGAACTGGTGTTCAACGCCAGAAACATGCTACACGTGGGCGTTGAACGCCCAGAACATGCACCACTTCGGCGTTTAAACACCAGAATGGTATGCTAAGGCATTTTACATGCCTAATTGGTGCAGGGATGTAAATCCTTGACACCTCAGGATTTGTGGACCCCACAGGATCATCTCAGGATCTGTGGACCCCACAGGATCATCTCAAGATCTGTGGACCCCACAGGATCCCCACCTAACATATTCTCACCTTACCTCCAAATAATCCTATAACACACTTTCCCAAAAACCCTTCACCAATCACCTTAATCTCTCTTCCCAATTACTCCCTTCACCACTCACATCCATCCTCTCTTCCCCATAAACCCCACCTACCTTCAAAATTCAAAAATCTTTCCCACCCAAACCCACCCTAAATGGCCGAACCTACCCTCTCTCCCTTCCCTATATAAACCCCTCCATTCTACTTTATTTTCACACAATACAATCCCCTCTTCTATACCTTGGCCGAATACACCTCCCCCTCACACTCCTCCATATTTTCTCTTCTTCTTCTTTTTTTCTTTCTTCTCTTGCTCGAGGGCGAGCAATATTTTAAGTTTGGTGTGGTAAAAGCATAAGCTTTTTGTTTTTCCATAACCATTGATGGCACCCAAGGCCGGAGAATCCTCTAGAAAAGGGAAAGGGAAGATAAAAGCTTCCACCTCCGAGTCACAGGAGATAGAAAGATTCATCTCCAAAGCTCATTGATAAACCACATTTTTAGGGTTTATCTTGTATTGAATTTAGAGTATTTTGATGACCTTTTCTCGCATTTAGCCTATGAATTTGCATGGTTTTGTTATCTCTCCTGTATTTGTGCTTAAGTGTAAAAACATGCTTTTTAAGCCTTTAATTTGATAATTTTAATTCATCCTTGATTCCATAATATGCCTTGATGTGTTTGCTAGTAATCTCAGGTTGAAATAGGCTAGGCAAGGATCAAAGGAGTAAGGAAGGAAGCATGCAAGTGGAGAGAAGCACAAAAAGCCAAAGAATTGATCTCGGCCAAGAACGCGCATGCACACAAGGCGCTCGTGCGCACATTGCGGAACAGCCAGGGACGCGCACGCGTACCGTGCCCACACGCGTCGTAGTCTGCACGTGATTCTGTTATTGCAACACGTGCCTGGCGATTTTGGAGGGTTTCAGCAACCAACTTTGGCGCCAAACTGCATATAAGAACCAAGGATTGAAGGGGATTAACACACATTCACATCCACACACTTATTCTACAAGTTTTCTTAGATATTTTTAGTTAGTTACATTTGTAGAGGGAGAGACTCCAACCTCTCTCTAGGGGTTCATCTTCATTTTTTTCAACTCTCAACCATTCCTTGGTTAGATCCATTGTAACTCTCAATTTACTTTGTTCATGTTGTAGATCCTCTTCTCTAATCTCAATTAGTGTTTGTAATTGTTCAATTCTCATAGATCTTAGATTTAACTTTGTTGTTTTGGATTCTATTAATGCATTGGAAATCTCATTTTCATTGTTGATTCATTGTTGATTGTTGTTAATCTCTTGTATTGAATTACTTTGATTCTAAGT
>NC_029777.3:37365572-37369922 GCF_000817695.3 Arachis duranensis | reverse complement strand
ATAGATCTTAGGTTTAACTTTGTTGTTTTGGATTCTATTAATGCATTGGAAATCTCATTTTCATTGTTGTTCATTGTTGATTGTTGTTAATCTCTTGTATTGAATTACTTTGATTCTATGTTTCTTCTCAATTCTACTATGTCTTTTATTCTTGCTCCCCAAGTGTTTGAGAAAATGCCAACTTTAGATATGGAGTAGCATTCTCTCACTTGGCCTAGTGGTTGATTCATTTGAGATACTTGAATAATGGATGTCAATTGTTGATTAAGGATTGAGAATTGTTAATTGACTTGGAGTGCACTAAAGCTAGACTTCCCTAGGGTAAGACTAGGACTTGTGACTTAAGTTAGTTACTTTTACTTGACTTTCCTCTATGATTAGGGGTTAACTAAGTGAAGCAACACTCCATTGTTATCATAATTGAAGGAAGCTATAGTGATGGAACTTCCAATGTTCAACATTGGCCAAGGTTTTTAATATT
Organism: Arachis duranensis; assembly: GCF_000817695.3. NCBI lineage: Eukaryota > Viridiplantae > Streptophyta > Magnoliopsida > Fabales > Fabaceae > Arachis > Arachis duranensis. The sequence continues at coordinate 37,369,441 of NC_029777.3, read as the reverse complement.
GATTGATTGTTGTTCTCCTTTATTAGCACTTTTATGCCACACTCTTTAAACCACAAAAGACCACTTAACCAATAACATGCATCCTTGTAGCATTCCTAGGGAAGAACGACTCGGGATTAATACTCTCGATCATAGATTGTAGAATTGTTTGATGATGAATTTGGTGTCGGTTTAGACTATACTACGATTGGTTACTTGATAATTTCTATACCGGCTAAGAATCCATTCATCAAAATGGCGCCGTTGTCGGGGCATGCACACGAGTGCCATGTTTTTGGTTAATGTAAATATGTGAATATTGTGAATATGTTTGTCTTTTGCTTGTTTGTTAGTTTTCATTAGCTTTAGATATCCATTAATTTTGTTCCTATTTGCCACTATGAATTCTCGTCCTTGGGATTTTGGATATGACTATGACTATGTTGTAGGCGATGAAAACTTGAATGATGGCTCACATTATGGGAGAGATGAATTCTTAGGAAGGGAGCCACATCCATATGAGCAATCATCATGGCAACCTTCCCCTTCAAGTTACTATGATGGTAATCCTTCCTATAATGCATATCATTCTTATGGATATGATGATTCTTATCAAGGTTATACCACTCAACCACCATCATTCTATGCACCATATTCTCAACCCACATCTTATTTTCACCAATTACCTACATATGATCCAACTTTATATTCCCCCTATGCATACCCTTGTGACAATTATGAACAAGCAACCCTTGAATCACCACCACTCCAACATCTTTACCCTCCAAACCAAGTCCCCATAGATGATACACTTGGTCTCGTTCTTCAAGAGTAAGAAGAGCTCCAAACCGCACTCACTAGTTTCACCTCTTCCCTCCAAGAATCTATGTCTCGTATAATTCCACCTTCTACCAATAACCAAGATAACTTCCCACCTCCAAGCTTTGATGAACCTCCTTCCCAACTATATCATGATTCCCCCTCTCCGCCACAAACCTCCATGGAAGCATATCAATGTCCATCAATCCAAGAGCAATACGATCCTACTTATGTTAGCAAGGCGGAACAAGAATCAAGGGATCGTTTCAAGGAAGAAATGGATCGACTTCAAGCAACCATCCGTCAAAAGATGGACTCTTGGGATTCATACAACAAGAAAAGCATCTCCATGGATGAATGTGAAAAATCAACCGATGAAATGAGCATGAAGGAGATTTTAAGATCCCAACATGAGGACAAGGAGATGGGATACGTCTTACAACAAGTGGAGGAGGAAGAGATCATTGAAGAAGAAGAAACGGTTGAAGAGTTAGAGGAAGTTAAACAAGAGGTGGATTTCAAGCTTGAGAACACTTCCACACTAAGTGATATTATTGATGATCTTGTGGAAGTTGTTGAAGTCTCTCCCATTAAACTTGAAAATGATGTTGAGGAGGATAATGCGCAACCTCCAAAGCATAGTATGAGTAATGAAAGATTGCAAGAGGTTGATCAAGAGATGGATTCAATCATTGAGAATTTTTTATCTACAATTGAATCCCCTCCCATTGGGCTTGAAATTGAGTTCAAAGAAAAAGATGCACAACCTCCCATGCCATTGGTAAGCAATGAGAAAGAGAATTAATTGGAAGGAAGCTACCAAGAGGATGAGGTTGAAATTGAGGAAGCTTGTGAAGAAGTGAAGGTAATCAAGGAAGAGTACAAGGGAGTGGAGCTTGCAAGATCATTGGGACCACCCCTTCCTAAGTCACCATCCAACATAACATTCAAGTGGGTAAAATTCTTATCTCTAATCTTTACTTTCCCACTTGAATATGGTTTGCTTAAGATGGATGGGCAAGTTAGAGCTCTTTGTGGATTGAGGAGTAAGAAATAGTCCTGTAGTGGTTGGAAACATCACTCTAAGTTCATGATGGATGCTTGCTCAAGGTTGAATGGCAATGGGTGGTGTAGAACCGAATTGCATGGGTGTAGGAGAATGTTTGGAGGCCTAATTGAGAATTCAATGAGTTTGCCACCCAAATGGAAGCATGAAGATCAAGAAAAAGGGGGTTGACAAACAGAGTATGGGACCCCGGAACATACATAGAGCACTATCAACTTAGGGGCCTTGTCACTTGCTTGGGCCCCCTTGAAGGCCTTGTACGTTTCAATTGGGATCCCGGAGGCTATTGGAAGAGTAAACACTGGTGGGGATTCGAAGAAGAGTTCAAGCATAAGCCACCCTAGCAAGGACTCCACCAAATGTCCAACTTAAGGACTTAAACTAAAAGTGCTAGGTGGGAGACACCCCACCATGGTAAACTCTTTCCATTCTCTTCTAATTTTGTTTAATAAGTGATTTGAGTTACCATTGTAGGTAGGTCTTCATTTCATAATTAGCTTGTTTGTGTACATTAGTTGCTAGCATATTAACATGTATGTTGTGCTTAGTAGAAATGGAATAAATCTCAAAACCAACTTGCATTTTAGAAAGTGTGTGGTTTTTGACTAAATAAGGAGTTGTAGGCACCATGGGGAGTCTTTGGGCAATTTAGAGCTTTTAGGCATTCTCTTGAAAAAAAAAAAGGGAGGACGCGAGCACATGCAGTACGCGCACGGGTCCATGCGCGGATGCACCACCATACACCTTCCAGAGAGTTGTGCCTGCTCTGGGCCAGCATCATGTCTCCGGCCCAACTCCTTACACGTGTGCGCGCACAGTACGCACACGCATCCTTGCCGACTTTCACCACCCACGCGTAAGCGCCTAAGGCGTGATGTGTGGAAAACGATCCAACACAAAACTCACCGGCAAGTGTACCGGGTCGCATCAAGTAATAAAACTCACGGGAGTGAGGTCGATCCCACAGGGATTGAAGGATTGAGCAATTTTAGTTTAGTGGTTGATTTAGTCAAGCGAATCAAGTATTGGTTGAGTGGTTTATCTTTAACAGAAGCTAAATTGCTTGGAATGTAAAGGGAGAGGGGAGAATTGCAGTAAATTAAAGAGCAGGAAGGTAAAAGATGCTGAATCTTAAAGAACAAGAAATTAAATGACTGAAGCTTAAAGTGCAAGAAATGTAAATTGCTTAAATGAAAAAGAGATTTGAGGATTGGGATTTCAGAATTTAAACAAAGGAAATTAAAGTGCAACAATTAACTAAACAGGAGATGAATTGAAATAGACTAGCTCTCCAACAGAAATGGGAATTAACTTGTAGCAGAGGTTCACAGAAGAACCAAAAGGAAAAATGAGATCTCAGGACTCAAGAGACTAGATAGCAAAGTCTAGATCTCAATTGCCTTCCCAGATCCAAGTTCACAAAGCAATTAACAAGAAATTGAAGAAGAAGCAGTGAAGGAATTGTAATTGAACTCAATTATGCAGAAGAGAAATTAAAGAGATCTTGAATGGAGATTGAGATAGAAATTCCTCAATTCTTCACACCCAAGATTCAAACAAGAAAAGTAAAAATGCCCATACAAGAACGAGGAAGAAGAGAGATCAATTCTCCTCCCTAATTCTCTGAAGTCTCAGTGAAGTCTCCAAGAGAAGTTCCAAAGTTCAAAAATAAAAGTAAAGATTCAAAGAAAGGTTCAAAGTTCAAAAGTAAAGGAAAAGGTCCTAATTACATCAAACTATCTCCTATTTATACACTTTTTATTCTTGGATCTTGGGATTTGGATGGGCTTTTGATTTGGTGAAGAAATGAATTAAATTGGGTTTTTAATTCAATTTTTAGCCCAAAACAATTTGCTTCCAGGAGGCTGCCCTGCCCTTGTAGAGGGCAAGGCAGAAAATGTGCGTGCGGCCGTTGGTGCCTTGGTGCGTGCGCGTTGGTGCTGCAGGATGCTGCCCTGCCCTCCACAAGGGCAGGGCAGAAATTTTTGGTGCGCCAGATTCTGCC
>NC_029777.3:37364429-37365029 GCF_000817695.3 Arachis duranensis | reverse complement strand
CATTCCAAATCTCTTACTTAGGATGCAAGAAAGTGCATAAAGACTAATAAAACAAGTGAAATTAGCTTGAAAAATGGGTATGTGATTACTTGTCATCACAACACCAAACTTAAATCTTGCTTGTCCCCAAGCAAGCATCAAAACTAAGAGAAAATGAAATGAACAAGAATAGCAAACATATCCTTATTAGGCATATAGCAGATTTGGTTTATGGAGTTTTTATGCAGACAATGATAACTCAATTATTGTTGCTGTTACATAATATACATCTTTCCTCAAAGGCTTGCTAAACTTGCTGTTATAAGATTTACTCTTTAATTACTCCCTTGCTAACTTTTCTTTTCTCATGATGCTTAACAAGCTTATTATTCTTTTGGAGGCTTGGTGTCAAATGTTGTAGTAGTAGCCTTTGGCTTTATTTTTACTCAACATCTTTCCACCATAGACATATGGCTCACTATTTCCTCCTAGGATCATTGATGCCCAGCATCTCTTTGGATAACTAAATGTTCTGTATCTAAGTTGCTCTTTATTGTGGATTTTCAATTGGCCATCCCAAATCAGTTGATCTAAGTGACCGAGTTTTAAAATACCCCTCAT
>NC_029777.3:37363797-37364164 GCF_000817695.3 Arachis duranensis | reverse complement strand
ATATTATGCAGCAATTATTTCATGAGTTATGCATTTAATCAAACACATATACCACCATTAACTTCCATTCTAACTTATGCAAAATTGGATATTTACTTTTCAATTCAAATAATTCTCTTTTATTCAAGCATGTGGGAAACAAAACAAAATTTAGCTAAGTGATGGATAACAAGCATTATGCAGATTTAGCATTCTTAACAAACAATTCCACTTGCAAATAGATAAACACTTTAGCAGGACATTGGTGCACGAAATTGTGATCAATACTTTTCACAACTTAAATAATCCCCGGTAATGAATCCAAAAACTTGGTGATCAATACCATGGCATAAACACAACTTCGCACAACTAACCAGCAAGTGTACTG
>NC_029777.3:37363379-37363601 GCF_000817695.3 Arachis duranensis | reverse complement strand
AAAGAATCCAAGAGATATCCACCCAATCTAAGGTAGAACGGAGGTGGTTGTCAGGCACACGTTCATAGGTGAGAATGATGAGTGTCACGGATCATCACATTCATCAAGTTGAAGAATAAGTGATATCTTAGAACAAGAACAAGCAGAATTGAATAGAAGAACAATAGTAATTGCATTAATACTCGAGGTACAGCAGAGCTCCACACCTTAATCTATGGTGTG
>NC_029777.3:37363061-37363352 GCF_000817695.3 Arachis duranensis | reverse complement strand
GTGTAGAAACTCCACCGTTGAAAATACATAAGAACAAGGTCTAGGCATGGCCGTGAGGCCAGCCTCCCAATGATTTAAGATAGCATAAGAACAAAGATAGCTACCAAGATACCAGATACAATAGTAAAAGGTCCTACTTATAGAGAACTAGTAGCCTAGGGTTTATAGAGATGAGTAAATGACATAAAAATCTACTTCTGGGCCCACTTGGTGTGTGCTTGGGCTGAGCATTGAAGCATTTTCGTGTAGAGACTCTTCTTGGAGTTAAACGCCAGCTTTTGTGCCAGTTTG
>NC_029777.3:37361196-37361513 GCF_000817695.3 Arachis duranensis | reverse complement strand
TAACCTTGCCAAGGTAGAGGACTTGTCCGCCACCTTATAAAGCTCTTGGGATATAACCTCATGAACTTCTATTTCTTCTCCTATCATGATGCTATGAATCATGATGGCCCGGTCTATAGTAACTTTGGACCGGTTGCTGGTGGGAATGATTGAGCGTTGGATAAACTCCAACCATCCCCTAGCCACGGGCTTGAGGTCGTGCCTTCCCAGTTGAACCGGCTTTCCTCTTGAATCACTCTTCCATTGGGCACCCTCTTCACAAAAGACTGTGAGGACTTGGTCCAACCTTTGATCAAAGTTGACCCTTCTAGTGTAAG
>NC_029777.3:37359927-37360936 GCF_000817695.3 Arachis duranensis | reverse complement strand
TTCCCTTTCCTCTTTCTAGAGGTTTCTCCGGCCTTGGATGCCATAAATGGTTATGGAAAAACAAAAAGCAATGCTTTTACCACACAAAACTTAAAAGGGTTGCTCGTCCTCGAGCAAAAGAAGAAAGAAGAGAGTAGAAGAAGAAGAAATTAAGTAGATGGAAATGGCTTTGTGGTTCGGCCAAAGGGGGAGAAGTAGTGTTTAGGTTGTATGAAAATGAAGGAGTGAAGATGGGCTTATATAGGAGTGGGGAGAGGGTGTATGGTTCGGTTATGGGAGGGTGGGTTTGGGAGGGAAAGTGTTTTGAATTGGAATGGTGAGGTAGGTGGGGTTTTATAAAGGATGGATGTGAGTGGTGAAGAGAAAGATGGGATTTGATAGGTGAAGGATTTTTAGGGAAGAGGTGTTGAGGTGATTGGTGAATGGGTGAAGAAGAGAGAGAGTGGTGGGGTAGGTGGGGATCCTGTGGGGTCCACAGATCCTGAGTTGTCAAGGAAAAGTCATCCCTGCACCAAGTGACGAGCAAAATTGCCCTTTGTGCCAATTCTGGCGTTAAACGCTGGGCTGGTGCCCATTTCTGGCGTTTAACGCCAAGTTCTTGCCCTTTTCTGGCGTTTTAACGCCAGTCTGGTGCCCCTTTCTGGCGTTAAACGCCCAGAATGGTGCCAGACTGGGCGTTAAACGCCCATCTGCTAGCCTTACTGGCGTTTAAACGCCAGCAAGATCTTCCTCCAGGGTGTGCTATTTTTCTTTCTGTTTTTCATTCTGTTTTTGCTTTTTCAATTGATTCTGTGACTTCTCATGATCATCAACCTACAGAAAACATAAAATAACAAAGGAAAATATATAAAATATAACATTGGGTTGCCTCCCAACAAGTGCTTCTTTAATGTCAGTAGCTTGACAGTGGGCTCTCATAGAGCCTCAGAGATGCTCAGAGCAATGTTGAAACCTCCCAACACCAAACTTAGAGTATGAATGTGGGGGTTCAACACCAAACTTAGAAGTT
>NC_029777.3:37358972-37359889 GCF_000817695.3 Arachis duranensis | reverse complement strand
ATGTTGGGACCTCCCAACACCAAACTTAGAGTTTGACTGTGGGGGCTCTGTTTGACTCTGTTTTGAGAGAAGCTCTTCATGCTTCCTCTCCATGGTGACAGAGGGATATCCTTGAGCCTTAAACACAAGGGATTCATCATTCACTTGAATGATCAATTCTCCTCTGTCAACATCAATCACAGCCTTTGCTGTAGCTAGGAAGGGTCTGCCAAGGATGATGGATTCATCCATGCACTTCCCAGTCTCTAGGACTATGAAATCAGCAGGGATGTAATGGTTTTCAACTTTTACCAGAACATCCTCTACAAGTCCATAAGCTTGTTTTCTTGAATTGTCTGCCTCTCTAGTGAGATTCTTGCAGCTTGTACCTCAAAAATCCCTAGCTTCTCCATTACAGAGAGAGGCATGAGGTTTACACTTGACCCTAGGTCACACAAGGCCTTCTTGAAGGTCATAGTGCCTATGGCACAAGGTATTGAAAACTTCCCAGGATCTTGTCTCTTTTGAGGTAATTTCTGCCTAGACAAGTCATCTAGTTCTTTGGTGAGCAAAGGGGGTTCATCCTCCTAAGTCTCATTACCAAATAACTTGTCATTTAGCTTCATGATTGCTCCAAGGTATTTAGCAACTTGCTCTTCAGTGACACACTCATCCTCTTCAGAGGAAGAATACTCATCAGAGCTCATGAATGGCAGAAGTAAATTCAATGGAATCTCTATGGTCTCAGTGGGAGCCTCAGATTCCCATGGTTCCTCATTAGGGAACTCATTGGAGGCTAGTGGACGTCCATTCAGGTCTTCCTCAGTGGCGTTCACTGCCTCTCCCTCCTCTCCAAATTCGGCCATGTTGATGGCCTTGCACTCTCCTTTTGGATTTTCTTCTGTATTGCTTGGAAGAGTACTAGGAGGGAGTTCAGT
>NC_029777.3:37356155-37358002 GCF_000817695.3 Arachis duranensis | reverse complement strand
GGGAGTAGGTGCAGTAAAGTCACCCAGCACCTTCCTTGCATTGTTGGCATTGTTGTTGTTTTCGGCTGCCATGGGTTCTTCTTCTTTGAAGATTTCTGTTAGGTCCTCTACAGAGAGTTGTGCCTTAGCTTCTCTTAGCTTTCGCTTCAAGGTCCTTTCAGGTTCAGGGTCAGCCTCAACAAGAATACTTTTGTCTTTTCTCCTGCTCATATGAAAGAGAAGAGAACAGGAAAATATGGAATCCTCTATGTCACAGTATAGAGATTCCTTGAGGTGTCAGAGGAAAAGAAAAATGGAAGGAAGAGGTAGAAAATTCGAACTTGTCAAGAAAGATGGAGTTCGAATTGTGCATTAAGGATGAGTGTTAGTCCATAAATAGAAGGATGTGAAAACAGGGGAAGAAATTTTCGAAAATTTTAAAAACATTTTGAAAAACTTTAATTGATTTTCGAAAATAAAAGTGGAAAAGAAGTCAAGTGATTTTTGAAAAAGATTTTGAAATTAGAAAATAAAAAAGATATGATTGAAAACTATTTTGAAAAAGATGTGATTAAAAAGATATGATTTGAAAAACATTTTAAAAAAAGATTTGATTTTAAAAATTAATAACTTGGGTAACAAGAAAAGATATGATTCAAACATTAAACCTTTCTCAACAGAAAAGGCAACATACTTGAAATGTTGAATCAAATCATTAATTGATAGCAAGTATGGAAAGAAATTGATTTTGAAAACATATGATTGAAAAGATATGATTTGAAAAAGATTTGATTTTGAAAAGATTTTGAAAACTAAAAAAAAATTTGATTTGAAACAAAATCTTCCCTCTTGTGCCCTCCTGGCGTTAAATGCCCAGAATGGTGCACATTCTGGCGTTTAACGCCCAAACTACTACCCTTTTGGGCGTTAAACGCCCAGCCAGGTACCTTGGCTGGAGTTTAAACGCCAGTTTGCCTTCCTTAATGGGCGTTTTGAACGCCCAGCTTTTTCTGTGTAATTCCTCTGCTGTATGTTCTGAATCTTCAATTCTCTGTATTATTGACTTGAAAAGACACAAATTAAAAATATTTTTGGATTTTTTATAATGAGGAATAATCAAAATGCAACTAGAATCAAATAATAATGCATGCAAGACACCAAACTTAGCAGTTTATATACTACTGACACTAACAAAATGAGAATGCATATGAGACACATAAACACTCAAGTCAATAGAATTCAAAGATCAGAGCAATGAAATTATCAAGAACAACTTGAAGATTAATGAAGACACATGCATGAATGCAAGAAGAACAGAAACATGCAATTGACACCAAGCTTAACATGAGACTCTAGACTCAAACAAGAAATATTTTTGGATTTTATGATTTTGTAAATTTTTTTTGGACTTTTCGAAAATTAAGCGGAAAAAGAAAATAAAGATATCAAAATTCTTAATGAGAATTCCAGGAATCATGCAATGTTAGTCTAAGACTTTGGTCCAGGAATTAGACATGGCTTCATAGCCAGCCAAGCTTTCAAAGAAAGCTCCGGTCCAAAACACTAGACATGGCCAATGGCCAGCCAAGCCTTAGCAGATCACTGCTCCAACAGCAAGATTGATAGAAATCAACAAGCTCTTGTGATGATAAGTTGAAACCTCGGTCCAATAGAATTAGACAAGGCTTCACAGCCAGCCAGACTTCAACAGATCATCGTGAAACTCTAGAATTCATTCTCAAGAATTCTGAAAAATACCTAATCTAAGCAACAAGATGAACCGTCAGTTGTCCATACTCGAACAATCCCCGGCAACGGCGCCAAAAACTTGGTGCACGAAATTGTGATCAATACTTTTCACAACTTAA
>NC_029777.3:37355407-37355943 GCF_000817695.3 Arachis duranensis | reverse complement strand
GAATAGAATCCAGTGATTCTTTTGCGTCTGTCACTAACGCCCAGCCTTCAGGAGTTTGAAGCTCATCACAGTCATTCAATCATTGAATCCTACTCAGAATATCACAGACAAGGTTTAGACCTTCCGGATTCTCTTGAATGCCGCCATCAATTCTAGCTTATACCACGAAGATTCCGGTTAAAGAATCCAAGAGATATCCACCCAATCTAAGGTAGAACGGAGGTGGTTGTCAAACACACGTTCATAGGTGAGAATGATGATGAGTGTCACGGATCATCACATTCATCAAGTTGAAGAACAAGTGATATCTTAGAACAGGAACAAGCGGAATTGAATAGAAGAACAATAGTAATTGCATTAATACTCGAGGTACAATAGAGCTCCACACCTTAATCTATGGTGTGTAGAAACTCCACCGTTGAAAATACATAAGAACAAGGTCTAGGCATGGCCGTGAGGCCAGCCTCCCAATGATCTAAGATAGCATAAGAACAAAGATAGCTACCAAGATAAAAATACAATAGCAAAAGGTCCTA
>NC_029777.3:37353640-37355265 GCF_000817695.3 Arachis duranensis | reverse complement strand
TTTTCGTGTAGAGACTCTTCTTGGAGTTAAACGCCAGCTTTTGTGCCAGTTTGGGCGTTTAACGCTGGGAATTCTGATGGTGACTTTGAACGCCGGTTTGGGCAATCAAATCTTGGGCAAAGTATGGACTATCATATATTGCTGGAAAGCCCAGGATATCTACTTTCCAACGCCGTTGAGAGCGCGCCAATTGGGCTTCTGTAACTCCAGAAAACCCACTTCGAGTGCAGGGAGGTCAGAATCCAACAGCATCTGCAGTCCTTTTTAGTCTCTGAATCAGATTTTTGCTCAGGTCCCTCAATTTCAGCCAGAAAATACCTGAAATCACAGAAAAACACACAAACTCATAGTAAAGTCCAGAAAAGTGAATTTTAACTAAAAACTAATAAAAATATACTAAAAACTAACTAGAACATACTAAAAACATACTAAAAACAATGCCAAAAAGCGTACAAATTATCCGCTCATCAGACATACAATGGTTTCCAGATTCAAAACACTTCACAGCAGCAAGGATTAAGTTTAGATACAACCTTTGAAGTTGCAGCCCTTTGATTCTTCCTTCTGTTGTGTTCTCTTTGAGTTAAGATGCATAATATCTTCAATTGTTGACTCATGTCCTACATAATTCTCAAAGTTGCTTGCTTCTCAAGCCCTGAATTGCATGGTTAGTATGCATAAATTGAGTGTGGCTCTTGGTTTTATTTAGGTGTGAGAACACCAAACTTAATTATTTGCCACTGCCTCTTATGTAACAAGTTAACCATATGTGAAACCTTGTGTCCTTGCTAAAGGTTATGAAATTAAAGCTAAAAAGCAGTTAAACCGTTGAATAATGTGTTTGGTTGCTTGGAGCTAGCATCATGCAAGAGGTGAGAATGTGTTTTTAATTGATATTTTTGGTGGAACACCAAACTTAGAATCTTTCATTCTCCCTTAAATTGTTTTGGTGTGCAACACCAAACTTAACTCCTTGCAATCCATACCAATTATTCAACATTTTTATTGAAAAAGCTATGAGAAGAAAACTACCTCAAGTTGGGTTGCCTCCCAACAAGCGCTCTTTTATTGTCACTAGCTTGACATCTTCTGTTTTTATTTTAAGAAGGATTTAGGTTCTGAACCTCTTTTTCCTTGTCCCATTGTCCTCCTAGGTATATCTTTGCTATGTGACCATTTGATGTGAATCGACTCTTTGTTGCTTCATCTAGCAATTCAATACTCCCATAAGGAAGGACCTTAGTTACCAAATATGGACCAGTCCACTTAGACTTAAGCTTGCCAGGGAATATCTTGAGTCGTGAGTTGTACAAGAGTACTTGTTGTCCAGGTTTGAATTCTTTCTTCAAAATCTTCCTGTCATGCCACCTCTTGGGTTTTTCCTTGTATATCTTAGTATTTTCATAGGCTTCTAGCCTAAATTTATCCAGCTCATTTAGCTACAACAACCTTTTCTCCCCTGCTGCTTCAGAATCAAGATTTAGAAGTTTAGTAGCCCAAAAGGCTTTGTGTTCAAGTTCTACAGGGACATGACAAGATTTGCCATATAATAGCTGAAAGGGGGACTTCCCAATGGGAGTTTTGAAAGCTATTCTGTACGCCCAAAGTGCATCTTCCAACTTCCT
>NC_029777.3:37348051-37353416 GCF_000817695.3 Arachis duranensis | reverse complement strand
ATAAGACCCTTGGGTACTCCATATCTAGTGAAAATGTGCTTCTTGAGGAATTGAAGGACAATTTGTGCATCACAGGTAGTTGTGGCTATGGCTTCCTCCCACTTTGAAACATACTCCACTGCTACCAAGATATATCTAAAAGAATAGGAAGGGGGAAGGGTCCCATGAAATCAATGCCCCATAGATCAAATAATTCTAATTCCAAAATGAAATTCTGCGGCATCTCATTCCTTCTTGTCAATCCTCCTGCTCTCTGGCATTCATTACATTGGTGGACAAACTCTCTGGCATCTTTGAATATAGTTGGCCAATAGAAACCACTTTGCAATATCTTTGCAGCTGTTCTTTCTGGACCAAAATGTCCACCATAAGCTGAGTCATGGCAATGCCACAATATATCTCTTATTTCACTCTCAGGGACACATCTCCTAATTATTCCATCAGGACATCTTTTGAACAGATAAGGTTCATCCCACAAGAACTTCCTAGCTTCATTGATTAACTTCTTCACTTGTTGCTTAGTAAATTCTTGAGGTATCTTCCTCCCCACTTTGTAGTTTGCTATATCAGCGAACCACGGTATTTGTTGGACCAGCAGAAGATGTTCATCTGGGAAGCTTTCATTCACAGGTTGTAAAGCTTCTTGAATTGTTTCTTGTGGCAATCTTGACAAATGGTCAGCAACTCGGTTCTCAGTACCTTTCCTGTCCCTTACCTCAATGTCAAATTCTTGTAAGAGTAGAATCCACCTGATAAGTCTTGGTTTAGCATCCTGCTTTGACATCAAGTACTTGAGAGCAGCATGATCAGTATAAACCATAATTTTAGATCCTATCAAATATGATCTAAACTTATCAAATGCATAAACTACAGCTAACAATTCCTTCTCTGTTGTGGTGTAATTTTTTTGAGCCTCATTCAACACCTTACTTGCATAATATATGACATGATTCAGGTTTCCCCTTTTTTGTCCAAGTACTGCACCAATTGCAATATCACTTGCATCACACATGAGTTCAAAGGGTAATTCCCAATCCGGGGGTGTGATAATTGGTGCTGTTGTGAGTTTATGTTTTAAAGTTTCAAAAGCATGCTGGCAGTTTTCATAAAAAACAAAAGGATTATCAATCATTAATAAATTACTCAAAGGTTTAGCTATTTTAGAAAAATCCTTGATAAACCTTCTATAAAATCCTGCATGTCCCAAGAAACTTCTAACAGATTTCACATTAGTTGGTGGGGGAAGCTTCTCTATAATTTCCACTTTTGCCTTGTCAACCTCTATCCCTTTTCTTGAAACTTTGTGACCAAGAACAATCCCCTCAGGCACCATGAAATGGCACTTTTCCCAGCTTAAAACCAAATTAGTTTCTTGGCACCGTTTCAAAACAAGAGTTAGATGTTTCAGGCAAGTATTGAAATTGTCACCAAAAACAGAGAAGTCATCTATGAAAACCTCTAAAAACTTTTCGACCATATCTGAGAAAATGGAGAGCATACACCTTTGAAAAGTGGCTGGGGCATTGCATAGTCCAAATGGCATTCTTCTATAAGCAAAAACTCCAAACGGACATGTGAATGAAGTCTTTTCTTGGTCATTTGGATCTACCACTATCTGATTATACCCAGAATAGCCATCCAGGAAGCAATAGTAAGCGTGGTCGGCCAATCTTTCAAGCATCTGATCAATGAAAGGAAGTGGGAAATGATCTTTGCGTGTGGCATCATTTAGCCTCCTATAATCAATACACATCCTCCATCCTGTCACAGTTCTTGTGGGAATGAGTTCATTTTTCTCATTAACCATGACTGTCATTCCTCCCTTCTTTGGTACCACTTGGACTGGGCTTATCCATGGACTATCAGAGATAGGATATATTATCCCTGCATTCCACAATTTCATTACTTCCTTCTGGACAACTTCCTTCATTGCAGGATTTAACCTTCTCTGAGGTTGAACTACTGCTTTGAAATTGTCCTCCAAGAGAATTTTATGCATACATATTGCAGGGCTAATGCCTTTCAGATCATCGATGGTCCATCCTAAAGCGTCCTTGTGAGCTCTGAGTACATCAAGAACCTCTCCTTCTTCTTTTTTTGTCAGGGATGAATTGATGATTATTGGGAAACTTTCTGATGTGCCTAGGAATGCATATTTGAGATGAGTAGGTAATGGCTTCAGTTCTTGTTTATGCACCTCTTCCTTCTTGTTTGGGTTCACCTCCTTGTCAATAGAGATCTCAGCTGTGTGTTCCTCTACTATCTCTTGATTAATTTCTTCTTCTTGCTCACGCTGATTAGTGTCTAATATTTCTTCCACCAGACTCTCTATCATATCCACCCTCAGGTAATCTTCTTACTCAGGAAGGTGTTGCATTGACTTGAAAACATTTATGATCATTTGCTCATTATGTACTCTGAAGATCATTTCTCCTTTTTCCACATCTATAATGGCTCTTGCAGTTGCTAGAAATGGTCTTCCCAAGATGATTGAATTGTTTCCTTCCTCGTCCATGTCCAAGATCACAAAATCTGCAGGAAAGATAAACTTCCCAACCTTCACTAATAGATTTTCCACAATTCCATTGGGTGTCTTGATTGATCTGTCGGCCATGACTAGTGACATCCTGGTGGGTTTGAGTTCTTCTATAGCAAGCTTCCTCATCATGGATAGGGGCATTAAGTTGATGCTGGCTCCAAGATCACAGAGAGCTTTATCCAAGGTTAAATTGCCTATGGTGCATGACACTACAAAACTCCCTGGATCTTTAAGCTTTGGTGGGATTCCTTTTTGTAACACGGCGCTACATTCCTTACTGAGCATTACCGTCTCCTTCTCATTCCAGTCTCTTTTCTTGTTGATGAGTTCCTTTAAGAATTTGGCATACAGAGGCATTTGCTCCAATGCTTCAGCCAAAGGTATGTTGATTTCCAGCTTCTTGAAAGTCTCAAGGAATTTGTGGAAATGTTGATCCTTTGTCTCTTTGTGGAATCTTTGGGGATAAGGCAGTGGAAGTGTCAAGTTTTGCTCCACTTGATGTTGTCTTGAATGTGGTTCTTCCATGATCTGCTTTCCCTTCTTCAGATTTTGTGGTCTATCTTCCTTTTCTTGAGGTTGATTTTGAGGGTGATTGCTTGCTGTTGCATCTTCATCATTGGCTGCCTCTTTTTCAACTTGTTTCTTGTCACTTTCCTTGGGCTTCTTGGTGGCTTCTTCATCTTTCAACAGGATTTTTCCACTCCTTAACTGTATCGCCTTGCACTCCTCTTTTGGATTAGGAATGGTGTCACTTGGTAGTGAGCTTGATGGTTTTTCAACAGAAATTTGTTTGGAGATTTGCCCAATCTGCCTCTCCAGGTTCTTCATGGAAGCTTCTTGGTTCTTTGTTGTCATTTCTTGGTTTTTCATCATCTTTTCCATGAGCATTTCTAGATTAGTGATCCTCTGAGAGTCTTGTGAGATTGGTTGGTTTTGGGGTGTTGATGGATGGTGATAGGTGTTTTGGTTAGTTGGGTGGTTATTGGGTGGATAATGGTTAGAGTTGGGATAAGTATTTTGTGGTTTTCTGTATGTGTTTTGGTTAGTGTTTGGCTGGTTGTTGTGGTTTGTGTTTTTCCAATTATTTTGAGTTGAGTTCCTTTGCCATGGCTGCTGAAATTGATTGTGGTTGTCTCCCCATCTGAGGTGGGATGGTTCTTCCAAGAAGGATTGTAAGTATCTCCATAGACTTCATTAGTTCCAGGATTTTGGTTGTGCATGTATTGGACTTGCTCTTGTTGTTGCTCCTCTTGAATTTCTTCATTTTGCCCCTAAGTAGTTGATGGTTGACTTGTGGCACTCACTGATGCAACTTGTAGGCCATCAATCCTTTTAGCCATTTGCTCAAATTATTGCTGAATCTGCTGCTGCATCATTTTGTTTTGAGCTAAGATTGAATCCACTCCTTCCAACTCCATTACTCCTCTCCTTTGTGATGGTTGGCGTTGCCTTTGGTGAGCAAAGAAATATTGGTTGTTAGCCACCATATCAATGAAATTTTAAGCTTCCTCTGTAGTTTTCATGAGTTGTAATGAGCCTCCAGCTGAATGATCAAGTGTTTCTTGGGCCTTCAGAGTAAGTCCCTCATAGAAGTTCTGCAGCTTGTCCCACTCAGTGAACATCTCTGGTGGGCATTTCCTCAGCAGTGCCTTATATCTTTCCCATGCTTCATATAAATTTTCAGCCTCCATTCGAGTGAATGTCTGCACCTCAGTCTTCAATCTTATGATCCTTTGAGGGGGATAAAATTTGGCAAAAAACTTACTCACCAAGTCATCCCAAGTGTTGATGCTCTCCTTTGGAAATGTTTCTAGCCATTGAGTGGCTTTGTCTCTGAGAGAGAATGGAAAGAGCAATAACTTGTAGCTATCAGGAGGCACACCATTGGTTTTCACAGTATCATAAATCCTCAAGAAGGTAGATAAGTGTTGATTTGGGTCCTCCAATGGCCCTCCTCCAAAAGAGCAGTTGTTTTGAACCAAAGTGATGAGTTGTGGCTTTAGTTCAAAGTTGTTTGCATTGACATTAGGAGTAAGAATGCTACTCCCACAGTGTTTAGCATTTGCAAATGTGTAAGAAGCCAGTACTCTTCTTTGTTGTGGGTTATTGTTAGCTCCTCCTTCTGGTTGATTGGGATTTGATGGATCTCCTTCCATCTCATGAAAGGTGGGTATAGCTCTTCTTGTACCTGACATACAAACACACAACAAGAAACACTCAGAACCAGAAAACTAGTGAAACTTCAATCTATTGCTAGAATGAAGTTTTTCGTCTTGTTCATGAAAGGTGGGTATAGCTCTTCTTGTACCTGACATACAAACACACAACAAGAAACACTCAGAACCAGAAAACTAGTGAAACTTCAATCTATTGCTAGAATGAAGTTTTAGTTAGTTTAAGCAAAAATTCAAACAGTTAGTGTGTTAGTTCAAAATTAAAGAAACAGAAAAAAAAATGCTTGATCTAGATCTCCACTTCACTTAATCATTGTCAATCGATTTCAATCCCCGGCAACGGCGCCAAAAACTTGATGTGTGGAAAACGATCCAACACAAAACTCACCGGCAAGTGTACCGGGTCGCATCAAGTAATAAAACTCACGGGAGTGAGGTCGATCCCACAGGGATTGAGGGATTGAGCAATTTTAGTTTAGTGGTTGATTTAGTCAAGCGAATCAAGCATTGGTTGAGTGATTTTGTATCCAACAGTAAGTAAATAGCAGGAAATGTAAAAGGAGAGGGATGAATTGCAGAATTTAAAGAGAACTGAAAGTAAAGGTGCTGAATCTTAAAGAACAAGAAATTAAATGACTGAAACTTAAAATGC